>NC_137881.1:36835600-37435600 GCF_963924005.1 Protomyctophum bolini | reverse complement strand
TGCACCAGTGTTAGCTTTATGCATGTGCTATCATGCATTGTATTTTGTACAAATGACATGGGTCAATATCATAGACTGTAAAAGAAATATGGACAAAGTGTTCTCCGGTTCTGATATGGACGTAAGATGAAGCCTGTCAGTCCTTGAATTGTAAATCGCCATCTTTCTAGATCCGTTTGGGCCCAGCTGGCCATTGGCTGGCCCAGACAACGAGGCGGGACTTCCCCCCTTCTTTGTTGGTTTTTATTTTGACTCGAACGGGGGGTGACTCCCGATCATAGACTGTAACGGTATAGCCAAGCCCCTCAGAACATATGTGACTTTATGGTCATTTTTATGGTCATAAATGGGACCATACTTTTCCAAAAATAATATTATGACATGAGAAATGAGACTAGTGACTGGAAGCAGAAAGTATTCATGACCATGTTTTTTAAGGTGAAGTTGGGCCCAAATACATGGACCTCTATGGCGCTATGGGGTTTTTTGGGCCCAATGCCACAACAGGCATATGAACTTTCAGGAAGTCCCGATTTCCTTAGTGGCTTCACAAAATATCTTTCTGACTGCCCCCCTGGTCAATATATGAAAACATACTACTTAACCCCCCAAAACTGATGCAAGGTTCAGAACTAGAAGGGGCAAGTTCAGTAGTCCTGAGCGTATCAGCAGCACTCTTGAAGTTGTTTCTATCAACTTGACCAAAGACATTTGAACAGATACAGTACAGCAGTATCCTACCTGGACCAGGGGCGCCGGAGGGGGGTCAGAAGGGTCCTAATATCCCCTCACTATTGGGGGATGACTGGTCTAGTTATTTATTTATTTTTCCCGACCGACGCTGGTCTAGCACTGTCCGTTCCTGCTTTTATTGGCTGCATGCTTGCCTCGCTCTCGCTGCAATGACTATTCAGCAGTTGTTCTCTCAACTTGATCAAGGTGTCCGACAAGCTACAGTAATACACAAGACATCGTAGTTCTTTGTATGCTGGCTGCATGTGTGAAAGCAGCAGATTTTACAACTTATATTGAGTCTGCTTCTTTTCACCTGTCCGGGGTGAGTTTCCCCAGGTTGGATGTAGCACGTGGAAGGAACACGTTATTCCAACCAGTTCCTCTCCCCTCCATCAGGTCCCCAGGCTGGCTAGGGGGAGGCAGTATAGAGACCAGAATTACTTCACATGTTTTGTGAGTGTACCTACTAAGGCATTCACGTCATTTTCACTATAGTTGACTAGTTGCCTTGTTTACTACTAGTAAACTAGTCGACTAGTTGTTTAACTACCTATTTTCTTTTTTGTAAATAAATATTTGTACATTTAAAAACTGTGTACTTTGGTGACTATAACTCTAATCTACCTGATCTTGAGGCCTACAAAATCTAAAAAAAAGAAAAGAAAAAAGGTAACTAGTGCCTAGGTAACTAGTAATGCCCTAGTACCTACTACCTAAGGGAACACAGGGAGAACATGTAAACTCGTGGAGGAGAGAACACAACCCCAGTGCCCACAGTGGCTACGTTTACATGAGCAGTTAAATCCCCTTTTCATTCCGAATAGAAGTTCAATCCTATTAAACGTTGTTATGTAAACACCTACAAAAACTTACATCCGAATGAAAACGCTCGATGCGATCTAAAAACCATTCCGATGTCACTGGCCGGATTACTCCGATTTTCAATGCGATTGAAAGAAATTTGACTCATGTATACACTGCTTCGGATGTAAATTAATTCTGGTCTTTCTGAGCATGCTCCAAGGCGCTCATATCCAAGGCGCGCCGTCGGCGCCGAGGAGTTTGCAGTTTCCTTTTTTCAGATCCGAAATCCACAAAAAAAACGTGGAGCAGCAGCAGATGAGATACCCCTGATCTGTGTGTGTGTGTGTGTGTGTGTGTGTGTGTGTGTGTGTGTGTGTGTGTGTGTGTGTGTGTGTGTGTGTGTGTGTGTGTGTGTGTGTGTGTGTGTGTGTGTGTGTGTGTGTGTGTGTGTGTGTGTGTTTGTTCAACGGTCTCTCTCTCTCTCTCTCAAAAATAACGAGCGACCCGATACAATAATAATCATCAGTGTTGCGTTGCGTGCCCTGGCCGTGCTGTAGATACAAAGTATAGTAGTAGGCCTACAAATAAAAACGAGATGACCTTCCCAGCGGAGAAGCGGAGCCGCAGCGGGTGGGGAAAAAAAGACGGTAAACACTAAACATATATGCCCGCGCCGCCCCTATCCAACCAGCAGCCTCAAAGCTACTGCGGAATGAAATGATGGGATTTCAAAGTATCGTCTTTCGTCTGTAATATGTTTGTATTGTTGAGACAGTCACAATGAATGAACTGCCTATATTTTATGTGTCCAACAGATGGCGTAGTTTCACGTGAATTAACATGTATCATGTCTTCTATCACTTCTCCATATAAACACTCATTCGGAATGACCATTTCCCATGTAAACTCGCGGCAAAAAACATTACATCGGATGTATTTTATTCGGAAGTATTTATTCGGAATGATCACCCTTCATGTAAACGTAGCCAGTGTCTCCAGCAGGAATCAAACCCAGGACCTTCTAGCTATGAGGCGACAGCGTTACCGACTGCACAACCATGCCCACACATATTGCCATCTTATTGTCATTTTACATTCTTATTAATTCTTATTGTGAATTCCAGTTCTTGTGACATGTTAATGACAGTTTTCACACATAAATCATCATGAATAAACGAACAATGAATGTTCATCAAGTTGCTTACATCTGTTCTTCTCCCAGATGCACACAACACAGACGTCTGGGATAGTTTCTGATGTTATGCTGTGTCGAGGTTACAATATTAACGCATCTGTAGAGACATATACTTTTTACACGGGGGGAGTGACTAATGGCGGCGGGGGGGGGGGGTCGTCTACAGACTTCCGTTCGCCAAGACTTCCGTCGCCAACTGTCTGTGTTATATACATCTTATAATATATAAGATGTACTGTATATAACACACAGAAAGCTATCACAGATGCCCCCCTCCCAGTGAGCTGTGGCGTTCCACAAGGAAGCATACTAGGGCCTTTACTGTTCCTATGTAAACGACATGACATCAGCTTGTGACTGCAACTTGTTCCTGTTCGCAGATGACTCGGCACTGCTAGTCTCGGACAGGAACAAACTGCAGGTTGAAAAGGCCCTCAGCTCTCAACTCGGTAGAATCTGCACCTGGCTCGCTGATAACAAACTATCTTTACACCTGGGAAAAATTGAATCCATTCTATTTGGATCTAATAGTAATCTCAGCAAGGCAAATGGCTTCTTGGTTAGAGTGGGTGACAATGTTATCACACGTAAAGATGAAATTACCTACCTAGGTTCCATCCTGGAGGCTAATCTTTCCGGTGATAAAATGGCCACGAACGTAATCAAAAAGGTCAACCAAAGAACAAGATTCCTTTACAGGATCTCCTCACTGGTCAACAAAAACACCTTGAAGACCTTAACAGGAGCCCTCGTACAAGGTTTCTTTGACTATGCATGCACCTCCTGGTACCACAGCACCTCAAAGGCCCTTAAAGCTAGGCTCCAGACTTCCCAAAACAAACTGGTCAGGCTCCTACTTGGCCTCACCCCCCAAACCCACCTCACCCCTGCCCACTTTGACAGGCTGGAATGGCTTAAGGTCGACGACGGAGTACAGCATCTTGCAATGGTTCTGGTCCACAAGATTCGATACACCACCAAGATACCCATGTACCTGTGTAGATACTTCCTTAATGTTAACGAAGTCCACACCCACAACACCAGAGGGAGTGCAACGAACCATGTATACAACCCAGATTCGGCACAAACAAGGGACTAAATTATTTTCGCTCCTATGCCACCTCCAAATCTGAGGCCATGGTTCTCAGCAAGCGGTTGAAGATGGATGGATGGATGAAGTAATGGGTCAAAATGAATAACCCATTTTATTGTGTCAAAATAACCCAGGGGTTGAATCGGTCCCTTTGTAACCCGTTGGGTTATTTTGATCTAGATAGTTTTTTGTGTGATACCTTCCCAAAAATCATTCTGATAATTATTCCTCCCAGTTGATACTGACGACCCCACATTTGGGGGCCTGGCTCTCAGACTATACAGTATGGATACTGTATGTCTGTGGACTTCTAAATGCAACGCTCCTAGAATAGTGCCTGCTGTCTATACTACTGTATATGTATGCTGCTTCTAATAATGTTGTTCACCCAATAGCAGGTTGTACTTAATAATTAGTGTGATCTAATGTGTTCTTTAAGGTCTTAGAGCACATCCGTCTGCCTCTTATCAGTCCCTCCTACCTCCGTCATGTGATCAAGTCTCTGGATGTGGTGAAAGAATACCAGGGCTGCCAGAGGTTCATCTCTGAGGCCAAGGAGCGTCTGGCAGTGCCTTACTGTAACACGGCACGCGCACGCAGGACCTCAGGTAATACACATTGTCAGGTCCGGATACCAATGTTATCCATTCAGGATAGAGAACACAGTCAGGATAGAGATTAAACAAGTGACGACACAATGAAATGAGCAGACAAAATTGGAACTGATAAATGGCTACTCTCTCCTGAGCTGGAGAGACAGGGGGACCTTAATTGTTACTGAACAAACACTATAGCAATAATTGCTATCAGAATATAGTGATTTAGCCTTAAAACATGGCACTTACCCTACCTTTTAATTATACAGCTCATAGTAAACATAGTAGATCTACAAGCTCACCACCCATCCCATTGCTTTGTGTTGTGAACACAAAGCAGATTGTAGATCTTTTTAAGGCCAACATGCCCCTGAGATGGTCCTCTTTTATTGAATTATTGTGGTGTCTCTTTGAACTCTTATATGCACACTGGCTCACCTACTCCTTCTCCCTGCTTGTTGAAGTGATTGTGACGTTGGGAGAAGAGAGGAACCGGACAATGAAGAAAGACACACTTAAGCTCTTTAATCCCCTGAATAAACAATGGAAGAATCTAGGATTTCTGCCCACGAAAGTAAGCGGGTATGGTGCCGTTATGTCAGGTGAGGACTAGTACCACTTGGACCCATAATGTTTCCAACTCTTTTGCCTCTGAATTCAGGTAGCAATGTTGCGTTGGAAATTTTACAGCTGGTCGTTTCGAGGAAGCAATCTGATTGGTTGAAACAGCCCTCTAGCCGTGCCCGAAAGTTCCTAAACAAGTGCAAAGGAACATCTAATCAAAACATAGAAATCCGCTGCTCTGTTCTCCCAGACTGCGGCAGACTGGGATGATAGGCTAGTGAGTTTCTTGAGACATTTGTGGTCGTACTGTCGTAGTGGCTTCATCTGTCATTCTTTTAGCGAGTATTAAGTTACCCTTAAGTTTTAACTGTTGTATAATTGCAATATTACACTCTAGAATGTTCTTTACCGCCATTAATGCACTTCTGCACTGCAGCATCACAGGCGTGCATTAATGATGGTAGAGAACACCCTCTCGTGAATAAAATCCTGAATGGAAACACCTAAAAATGCAAATAAGTCTTAATATTTTTTGCAAGAACACTTTTGCGCTAGAAGGGGGTGGATTTTGGCCTATATCAGAAAAAAAGGAAATGCACAAATGGGGTATGGAAACACTTGCAGAAAAGGTTTTTAATTGGAAAGCATTGAACTTGCATTATATCGCTTTTGAACAGTTGGAAAATAAAATTAAAAGCGATGGTGAGGCAGTGGAGTGAAGGCAGTGGTGAGCTGGCGGTAGGGCTGCCCAGGGCGCCACCGCGGTAGTTCAGGAGCTGCCCCCCCCCCCCACATGCAATTCAAAGGAGCTTCACGCATCGCGGATTGTCTGACTCTGCCTCAATGGAACAGTTACCCTTAAAATAAAACACATCTATTCAGCTTCATTGTAACTAAGATATGCGACAGAAATTCATATTTTTTAATGCCGTATTTAGCTATTGTGACCGCAAATGTCCGATGCCAACTGACAGTGCTACTACTAGCAAAGATTAAATTCCATCTCCCAGAGACAATATCCTATAGAGCGCCGTAGTCCCGCCCCCTTTCAGAAAAGCGAGTGGCCCAGGAAATGAAAACACCATGCATTCTTCCATCGGCACTTCTAATATAATTTATTTAAAGACGGTTACGCCGATCAAATCATTAGAAAGAAGAAAAGAAAGTCAGGAGACAACACTATTTGTTTTGTTTTTCGTCTTATAAATTATTTGATCGGCCCAAAACATTGTGTTCATTGTCATGATTCGTCACGATCCGAGTTGGCTTTGTCCGCGGCGTAACCGTCTTTAAATAAATTATATTAGAAGTGCTGATGGAAGAATGAATGGTGTTTTCATTTCCTGGGCCACTCGCTTTTCTGAAAGGGGGCGGGACTACGGCGCTCTATAGCCTGGAAGGACGATCGACCAATAGCCCAGGGTACCCCTCTGTGGATTTGTCCATACTAAAGTGAATTGTGTATAAAGTGCAGTATTACTTTCAAGTAGTACAAGCTACGTTGTCAAGTTCAGTATAGGCATATTACAATGTTTTATTTTACCAAGAAATAACTCCGTTTAACAGGTAACCGGTTTAATTATTCTGCCCTTACACCTTAGGCTCCACTCTGTATGTGGCCGGAGGACTTAATTCTGCTGCTAAATGCACTGGGAAGATGTGGCGCTATAATTTTCAGCTTAACTCATGGATGGAGATGGCTCCTATGACCCTGCCACGCTGGAGATTCAGTAACATTGTCAAACTGTGGCATTCAGTTTTGGACCTAATCTCACACACACACACACACACACACACACACACGCACACACACACACACACACTTCAATTTCTTTATTTGAATCCACAAATAATACAATTAATTTTACAAGGAAACAAATATAACGGGGTTGACAGTTCATGTTCACTTAAGGATACACATGGCACCTCCTTCTCCACACAGACAAACTGCCTATAACAGCCGAAACAGAACAGTATTTGGCAAGTTTGGCTTTGCTTTTTGTCATGCCAGCTATTCTTAGATCACTCATGGTCAGTTTATGGCCCAGGCTTCCAAATATCAGTATGGCAAATCTACAGCGATACCCCAAGTTTTTTATACTTCCAAGTAATGGTTGATACTTAGAATATTTATCTTGGAATGCCTGGTCCATGTACAAATCAAAGACACAGCCCACCTCCAGAATCAGGACCTCCTTGTGACTGGTGTCAACAAAGACAACATCAGGTGTATTGGGGATGTTAGCAAAGACATCGCATGCACAGCTAAACCAATCTGGTAACACTCTTGAATGTTTATACATTGCTGCACTAGATGGCACATTCTTTCGAACTGCATCAGACACTAGGTCAACAATCCGGTCGTGGCGAGCAATATACAAGTTTTTGCATGCACTACATCCATTTGTTATGTGTGCGATGGATTCTAGGTGTTGTTCAGAATCATGATGGTTTATACAGAGTGGAGTGTGGGTGGGGTGTCGGGATACCAGATTGACAGATTGTACTTGGTTGGTAATACTTGCAGTCTTGCTTTGATGGTGAATTTTAAAACATCCTCCCCAATAGCAGCATTTTTGTACATCGAATGTTCATGCCAATGTTCTTTAGCTTCAGTCTGTTTCTTGCTAAGCAGAACCCTTCTTGCCGTTAATTCCTGTAGTCTAGTGTCCGCTCCCTGGTGAGTGAGGGTAGCCTTCACTACCACGCTGGAGTCTGTAATGAATCCATCAGAGATGGGCACATTTTCGTTGTTTTTTGCCCATTTTAGCTGGACTCCTGTCCGATGGCAAAGGTCGTTGAGATCTGGCCAATCAGACCAGACCCCGAAGCCCTTGGCTTGTGAGTCTTGTGAGTCCAGTTTCCCAGAGTCTTTCCTCCTAAAGCCCAGGAAGTTATTCTGGTCTGCAGCAGCCAGGGGTACCTTCCTCCTGCGCAGGTCCAGTAGGAGTGATGCCCTGGCCATTTCTATGACGGTGCCATCATCATTATTGAGCATGTGTAGTAGTATGTGTTGCTGCATAAGTCCAGAATCAGACATTCTACATTATTATTATTATTATCATACATTTGGGACCCCCAGCCCCCCTTCGTCATATGAAAGGAAGAGTATGTCTCGTGTGGAGTGTGAGTTTAGGCCAACCCATTTTCTGGCCAGCTGGACAGTTCTATTTGTCATGTCTCTCAGTGCATGTTGTGGGATGTGTACATAGGTGTTTTATCTTCGCCAGGGCCACTTCTCTCACAGCCTCGAGCTTCATGACTGTAGGGAGGGGAGGGGGGACAGATCGATCAGGTCGAGTCGACGGTGAAACTCTCTAGTGAGCTCCTCAACTTGCTCCCCCCACTCACCAGCGATGTTGAACTTATGGCCCAGGTATGGGTACGTCTCATTACGAGTGTACACCCTGATGGGTTGTCCCATAATTAGGAAGGAGGGAGGCTTGTCTTTCTTGGCCTTGTACCAACGGTTGCCGCCGTTGCGGCGTTCGTGGAGCACGGCACATTTTGTGTGTTTCACCTCCAGCCCGGACCAGTGGAGGAATTCATCGGTGTGTGCCAGCATGTTGGTGATGACGTCCTCCACACACACACACACACACACAACATACTGTAGGCCCTATTATTTATTTTTCAGATTGATTGAAATTTAATTTGAAAGGCTAGTTGAATTTTAAATCAGTGTCTTGGCGGGTTAAAGCTAATCCGTGCTGCAGGTTAAAAATCTCTCGTGGCTTCCTGTGAGTTTTGGCTTTGGGGAGGGTGTGTGACTCATTGTCAGTGTCTGACTGTTGGTATGTCTAACTAAACACAACTTTATTTTCCCCCACATGGTCCATAGGCCTGTTGATGGCGGATGGATATTTGTTTGCACTGGGTGGCTCAGGTGTCGAGGATGAGATGGAGACTGCAATGTCAGTAGATCGATACGACCCAAAAACCAACACCTGGGAGTTCACTGACAATATGCTTGGGCCATACATGAGGCCATACAGGCTGGTGGTCGCACTAGATGGACTGCTCTATTTTATTGGTATGTGTTTTGTAGAATATTGTATGTAAAGCATACTGCATAACTGAAAATGCCCAAAGACTTTTGATATTATTACATAATTATTCATCCCCCTACTGACAATTTATAATGTTTACCATGTGTCTTTCTGGGCCCTAGGTGGCAATGCAAATTATGCATACAGCCATCGAATGGATGAATGGTCAAAAATCGCTCCAATGACAAATCCGTGCATTGGAAACGCTGCAGCTGCCTGCAGTCTCAACGGGAAGATCTACGTTATAGGTAAGGTCAGGGGTTGTGAATTTGGGGTCTTTAAAATAAAACCTCCGGTATCTATAAATGCACCAAGTCTGTACGTCTGTCCGTGTGTAATCCACCTAACTTGAGAACCGTTCACCCCACCGACTTCAAATTCGACACACACGTTCCACACCACCACAGGGGGTGGAGTGGCCGGTCGGACCCACGGTTGTCCAGAACCGCCCCCAAAATGCCTTTGCCCGGGCTCTGGACAGGGCTCCTGCCCAGGGTTTATATAGACCTGGCCTGTTCAGATTGCTGTGCACACTACACAACGATGGATCGTTGTGTAGTGTGCACAGCAATCTGACGCCTATGAAAGTGATGCTGTGTGTGTGTGAGAGACATAACAATCGCTGTACTGTTAATTCTGTTTTATCTTTAGGGGGTCTGGATAGTTCAAGATCCCCGGAAAGAAAAACAATGAGGTACTACAGCCCCCGGACAAACCAGTGGACTCTGTGTACCCCCATGCAAGTGCGACGCCAGAAGCCTGCCATAGCTGCATTGGATGGAAAGCTATATGTGCTGGGAGGGTGGGACGCATACATCGAGTAAGACAGTGATGGGTCACGAATGTTTGGGAAAAGGGGGCTTGTTGTCCACAACAGACAATTGTGTTCTAGCTTTTGGTCTCTCTTCATGCACTGTAGGCACATCCCTAGCATCGAGCAGTACTGTGAAGAAACAGACTCATGGGAAACTGTGGGAGAGATGCCCCGACATGATGACTGGTGGTTCAGCGTACCAGGCTGTGCCAGGCTGCGGGATGATCATGCACCCACAGAAGATGACATGATTACTACAAGGGCACCCACAGAAGATGACATGATTACTACAAGGGTATGACAATTATGGAAATGTATTAGATTTGAGTCATTTCTCATTTCCAGGTCTGGACCAGTATGGGAAAAACTATTTCCTGACTATTGCCCCAATTTGGCCGATAGCATTGCAAGTATGTTGTTTGAGAAAACACACTCCTAGATTCCTAGACAGAGCGTCCCAGTCACAGCAAGCAAAACTTTAGAAGTGTGAGGAAGGAATGCGCTGGAGCAACTCAGACAGTTTAAGCCCTTATTTTATTCACAGGGTGCATAAGTAAAAATTCGTCAATTTTTACTTATTTTAAGTGGGTGAAATTAGATTGCGTGCGTAGTTCCCATCGTATTGTTCCATAAGTGAGAAAGGAGATCAATCAAATCAAATAAACAAGATATCTACATATTTACACATAGTACCTGAGATAAGATAGAAAGGTGCGTGAGCATAGCAGCAGATGCATACTGTGCATGACAAGGTGCTATATAAAATAGTCAGTGCGTTGTACATGGGATTAAGTTATACAATGTCTGTGTGTCGACCGCATAATTCACATAAGGTATAATGGCACTGATATAATCCACAAGTAATAATAACCCTTATTTATGAGGCACTTTTCAAAACAAAGTTACAAAGTGCTTTCTAATAGAGCATCGCAGTCCTGCCCTATGCGAGGGCACCGGAAGAGAATTTCCCATTACTTTTCCCGTAGACGTTTCAAAAAGTATGTCTAAGCCTCGGACAAAGCCAACTCGGACGATGACAAATCATGACAATAAACAAAAAAAATTGGGCCGAACAAATAATTAGAAGAAAAAAGGACAGGTACGTTTTTGTGCGTTTTTCGAATTAGTTGTCCGGCACCCAAAACATTGTCATGATTTGTCATCAGAGTTGGCTTTGCACGAGGCTAAATACTTTTTGAAACGTCTATGGAAAAAAAAGGGGAAATTCTCTTCTGGAGGCGGCAGAATTAAATTCACTGCAGCAATATAAGTCCAAGTGCAACTGTGCAAGTAGGTCCATGAGGGACTCGGGGAGTGCAAAGTCCAAGTCCCTGGTAGAATCCACAGGTAGTTCTAAGGAAGAGCAAAGGTCTGAGACCAGCCTGATGACACCGCCTGTTCATCTGGCTGCTGAACCAGGCTCATGTCTTGTTCAGCCAAAAAACCAAATCCATGTTGAAATCATCTTAGAAATGCTGTACGAACATAGCTGTAAAACAAAACAAAAATATAGCTGCAAGCAGCGATAAGGCGGGACCAAGGAGAGGGAGAGAGAGAGAGGGGGTGGAGAGAGAGAGAGAGAGAGAGAGAGGGTGTTGAGAGAGAGAGAGAGAGAGGGGGGGGTGGAGAGAGAGACAGAGAGAGAGAGGGAGAAGGGGGGGCGGGGTGGAGAGAGAGGGGGGGTGGAGAGAGAGAGGGAGAGAGACAGAGAGAGAGAGAACAATATGCACAAAAAATAATCACGGGATGAGTTGTCGCTACCCGGATTTGAACCAGTGACCCTGTGGTCCAGAGGTGAGAGCTCTACCAACTGAGCTAAGCAGACACAGTTAAATTGCTCATTCTAAATAATATCATACAGTATTCATATAGGTATTGATGCAGAAGAGGTTTCACAAAACAGAAATTTTAATTGGCTCATAAAAACTTCATTTTTTCACTTAAAAGAAATCTGTTACGATTATTTGTCCAAAATTCAAGTGTAGACGTTTTTGTGCATTTTGATCAAAGATCCTGGGAGAAGATACATTTTAACTGTTTTTCATATAATTCAAAATGGCGGGTAATCTAAAGGACAGAGGTCAAAAGTCAGAATATGGAAGGTGTTCGGCATTAGGAGACGCATATGTGTATCAAAGTTAAATTGCAGACAGTCAAACAGTTCATGAGCTATGTACGTTCAAAGTTTGTATTTTCAATTGAATGTTATAGCGCCACCCTTTGGCCAATGGTCATGGGCTTCGCATAGTCATCGTTTGGCATGGTCCTCTACCAGAATCCCGCGTTTCGTGAAAACCGACTGCACGGTTCAGCCAGAGCTGCTATTTCTGTTTAAAGCTGAGGTGTAAAAGAAATACCTAATATAGCTGCAAGCAGCGATAAGGCGGGACCAGGGAGAGAGAGAGGGGGTGGAGAGGGAGAGAGAGAGAGAGAGAGAGAGGTTGAGAGAGAGAGAGAGCGGGGTGTGGAGAGAGCGGTGGCGAGAGAGAGAGGGGGGGGGAGAGGGAGAGAGAGGGGGTTATTACACTATTAGACTTATTACACTATTACACTTATTACACTATTACACTACTATTACACTATTACACTAATATACTTATTACAATATTACACTATTACACTACTATTACACTATTACACTTATTACACTATTACACTATTACACTTATTACACTATTAGACTTATTACTCTATTACAGTTACTAGTATCTCTATAAGTGTGATGTCATGTCCTAGTGATAGAGAGAGGGGGGGTGGAGTGAGAGAGAGAGAGAGAGAGAGAGAGAGGGAGGGGGTGGAGAGAGAGAGAGGGGGGAGAGAGAAAGAGAGAGACAGAAAGAGAGGGGGGTGGAGAGAGAGAGAGAGAGAGAGAGATAACGTATTGAGAGTGCATGAGAGGTTTCACAAAACAGGTAATAGTTTTTGGCTCATAAAAACTTCATTTTTTCCACTTAAAAGAAATCTGTTACGATTATTTGTTCGTATAAGTCCAAAGTTCAAGTGTAGACGTTTTTGTACATTTTGATCAAAGATTCTGGGAGGAGATACATTTTAAATGGTTTTCATATAATTCAAAATGGTGGGTAATCTAAAGGTCAGAGGTAAAAAGTCAGAACACGAAAGTTGTTCGCCATGAGGAGACAAATATGTGTATCAAAGTGTCATTGCCAACGGTCAAACGGTTCATGAGATATGCACGTTCAAAGTTTGCATTTTCAGTGCTATAGCGCCACCATTTGGCCAATGGTCATGGGCTTCACATGGTCACCGTTTGGCATGGCCCTCTACCAGATTACCGAGTTTCGTAAAAAGCGACTGCACGGTTCAGTCAGAACAGCTAATTTTGGCGGAAGGAGAAGGAGAAGGAGAAGAAAAAAAAACACAAATACAAGAAGTGACCAAAGTCACTGCGTGTCTTCTTGGTCCCTTAAAAAACATTCTACTGTAATATTTGAGCCTGATGAATTGAAACCTGTTACCCATAGAAAGGTGTTACAGGAGACCTCGCAGAATACAGCCCAAGTCATACTTTGTTGAACAACGGTGTCATGCACATACATTCGTACAAGCTCACAATGCGTTACGTATAATAATTATTTTATTTTATGGTCATAGTATGTTTGCATGTATGTTTTCCTTCTCTCAAGCACCACCTCAGCAAGTATTGGCATACTAGTAGTGAGGAGGACAGTGGTGAAGAAGAAGAAGAGGAGGTATGGGATGATAAAAGTAACCTTAACCCTGGTGTTCTTATTTAACCATGCACTAAACATGTGATTTTCACCCGGACAATTATATTTTTTGTAATTTTCATAATTTTGCTGATGTCTGAGGTGGGTGGGTCTTTCAGTACCTTATGATGCGACAGTGACATCATAGAAGGTAGGTTTGTTTCCCTGCCCACATCCCCGTTTATTTTATTTATTTTGAGGGGCGCTAGCCCCTCCTATACACAGGTTTAATGTTTGTCTTTAGTTCAATGTTTGTTTTGTAAACACCATTGACAATGAAGAGAAAATTTACGTCATAATGTCTCTTTATTGTTAATGGCGTTTAATGTTTGTTTTACATCACCATTACAATCATACCTAATCAACATGAGTTAGACTTTAATATATTCACGCCCCTCACTTCACACGGGTGTGATTAGTTTTTCCTTCAGGCAGGTGTTTGGGTGAATTTCACCTGTGTTTAGTGCTAGTGTTACAGAGAACAATCCCATACACCCACAATGGACTTTTGTTTTTCTTCTCTCATGTCCCAGGAATGGGTGGACCTAAAAGGAGAATCCCAGCTCAATTTATTTTTATGAATATCTTTGAAATAATATGCTGTTTTTCAACAATTGAAACTCCATGAGATATATTTTTCACTTTTTTGTGAAAAGTCATAATGAAATTTTAAAGAAGAGTACCTCCCTCAGGTTGCCATGTATTGTATTGCTGTACTTCAATATATTTTTTGCAACTGAATGGGTGGAAAGTGGAACTCTATATAATGCCTAAGTGCTTTACAATTGTATTACATTGTCTCTTATTCTCATTTGTCTATTATTCTTTAAAGCCGGAGAGTGAGGATGATGATGATGATGAAGACGATGATTCTGGTAATTAATGCTCTTCGTTGTTTGAAAACATGTATGAGAACTACTGGACCTGCTGCTTTTATGTGAATGGGGAACAGACTTTAGTGTCAAGACTTTACAACTTTGATCCAAAAGAGTTACACACTAATATGAAAGTGATTTTGATTGAGGAAATCAACATTAATAGCCCTGACATCCTTATTTGGGTGTCCATTGATCATGGCAGCTAATACAGGATCAGTGGGTTGGAATGTGGTCATATTGGCGCTGATGTACCTGTATGTGTTGTGGCTTTTAGACTCTGTGGTCAAGACCAAGGCGGAGGATGAGGAAGAAGGTGAGTAGTTGGAATAGCTTTGACAGAATAATATGCAAAACTCTAACTGACGTGAATAAGCCAGTGCTATAGAGCATAATTTATTTAAAGACGGTTACGCCGCGGACAAAGCCAATTCGGATCATGACAAATCATGACAATGAACACAATGTTTTGGGACGATCAAATAATTAGAAAGAAGAAAATAAAGGCAGGAGACAACACTATTTGTTTTGTTTTTCGTCTTATAAATTATTTGATCGTCCCAAAACATTGTGTTCATTGTCATGATTTGTCATGATCCGAATTGGCTTTCGGAATTATTAGTTCTTTATAAACATAAACACATATAGACATATTCAACATTCAAACTTCCCCACACAAGCTGACAATAGTACTCTGGATTCGTGACTTTGCACGCCCTTACAGTCTATTACCTAACCTGCTCTTATTTGGTAGAAGTATAGTTATATTGAAACATATTTATGCGGTATTCCACCATTTGTGTGGTTCCACTAGGTATGTGCCACCCACTGCATAAGTGTGTGGTAGTGTATGTGGTTTTAAATCTACCAAATCAAGATTATTAATTGGAGAAAAGAAACACAATACATTTGGTTACAATCTAAATCATTAATCAGACATGCAAAAGTGTAGCTTTTCGGCGAAAATCGCCGTTTTTATCCCAAATATAGGACCTGTGTGATTCATGCAAATCCGTTAAAAAAATGTTTGGGGGGGGTGAGGGGGTCTGTGGAGCCCGAGCTCGCTGCCCGGAGAATTATCTGACGGACTACTCTCGTGAGTCGTGAGTCACTAATGATTCTGAGCGATATTTCTGCTTGCATCTGGGCGGCATGATGTGCGCAGCCGCTGGTCGCTCCGCGGAAAAAAAACCTGTTTGTGTGGACTCGGCATGAATTTTGACACACTGTCTGTGACTCGCCAGTCGATCCATTAGTTTAGCTGCTACAGTTAGCATTAGCAACGTTAGCACTTTGCGTTATACTGTCTGTGGTGTGGACACGCCGGCGTCAGTTTCTCTCGCTGTGTGTGTGTGTGTGTGTGTCTGTCTGTGTGCTCGTGTCTGTGCATGCATGCGTATGAGTAAATAAATAAAGCACGCGCGTGTGTGTGTGTGTGTGTGCGTGCGTGCGTGTGAGTAAATAAATAAAACGCTTGATACATACAACTGGTATTTCTACATCCCCCCCCCCCCCCCCGCCAGGGCTTATACTAAATGGATATATTAAAAACGAAAACATGCAGCTCAACTGTTGAATAAGGAGAGGATGTTACTCTACATGTCTTAAATTGACTAAGGCTAAAATAATGAAGTAAACTGACCCTGTTGACTAAACCATCCCAAAACATTTTATTTGTATTATAATTCATTATTTTGCCAGTGAATATAATTTTCTATTTTACATGATGTGAAGAGTGTAACTGTAAGGGATTTTGAGATGGGAGTGTGAGTGCTGGACCAGTTTCTTTCTTTAAATCACACCTGTGTGAAGTGACCCTTATCATCATACATCATCCATTCATTGTCATTTTTGTGACAATGAATGTGTAGGATTGTGTAGGACAAAAATAGCCGATATATGACAATTCATTCATTGTCAATGGCATTTAGGACACAAATCTACTGAATATAGGAGGGGCTAGTGCTCCTCGAGGGGCTAGTGCTCCTGTTGGAGTAAATTAATTGTTCTATGACTATCAGGACATGAACGTTAACATCTTGCTCAATACTGACTAGATTTGTACTGATTTAGTAAATAATCATCTGTCATTTTTGAGTGGTGCAGCCACTCAACCACACTATAGACAGCTACAGTATGTGTGTGTGGCTGTGTCCCTGTGTCTGTCCCTGGCTGGGTCCCTGTGTCCCTGGCGGTGTCCCTGTGTCACTGGGTCTGTTCCTGGCTGTGTGCCTGTGTCACTGGGTCTGTCCCTGGCTGTGTCACTGTGTCATTGGGTCTGTCCCTGGCTGTCCCTGTGTCACTAGGTCTGTCCCTGGCTGTCCCTGTGTCACTAGGTCTGTCCCTGGCTGTCCCTGTGTCACTGGGTCTGTCCTTGGCTGTGTCCCTGGCTGTGTCCCTGTGTCACTGGGTCTGTCCCTGGCTGTGTCCCTGGCTGTGTCCCTGTGTCACTGGGTCTGTCCCTGGCTGTCCCTGTGTCACTGGGTCTGTCCCTCGCTGTCCCTGTGTCACTGGGTCTGTCCCTGGCTGTGTCCCTGTGTCACTGGGTCTGTCCCTGGCTGTCCCTGGCTGTGTCCCTGGCTGTGTCCCTGTGTCACTGGGTCTGTCCCTGGCTGTCCCTGTGTCACTGTCCCTGTCCCTGGCTGTCCCTGTGTCACTGGGTCTGTCCCTGGATGTGTCCCTGGCTGTGTCACTGGGTCTGTCCCTGGCTGTCCCTGTGTCACTGGGTCTGTCCCTGTGTCACTGGGTCTGTCCCTGGATGTGTCCCTGGCTGTGTCCCTGTGTCACTGGGTCTGTCCCTGGCTGTCCCTGTGTCACTGGGTCTGTCCCTGGCTGTCCCTGTGTCACTGGGTCTGTCCCTGGCTGTGTCCCTGGGTCCCTGGCTGTGTCCGAGCACGAAACATAGCGTTATAGCATTTGTTCACCACCAAGTGTCACTGTTGCACAGCCTAACACACAGACACACAGGCCGGGAGGAGGGCTAGTACAGTACAGTGTAGTATATACTGTCCCCCATGACACCCCCCCCCCCCCCCAAAGTGGGTTTAGTACCGATAAACGCTTAAAAGATTTGCGCCGCGGTTTTGCCCGCGGCACAGCGTTGGCCCCGCACACTGTCACCTTTTTCACCTTGGGCCTGTTTGCATGCCTGATTAATACATAGTTATGAATAATGCACAGATCATATCATTTTATAGTTACCGCTGGCCTTCTGCTCGCTCCTGTTTGTCAAGATGATAAGATGAATCTAATCTAACACTTGGCCAAACAGTACACTTAAAGCAGAGAGAGTTGCTTTTGCAACCAATCAGAAAGCTAGGACAGCATTTCACTGCCTTGTTTAAGCCAATGGGAAGTGCACAGGCCCTTCTGCCTGAGCATTGATAAGAAGTCACCAGTGCAGGGAGCATCCTGCCCTGCACTAACTTTCTAGATTTAACTGTTAGATCATTAACATATATTTATTATCTAGGCTTTACTAACCCAGTATAATATAGGTTACTTGAACACATCGTCCCATGGAAAGGAATTAAAGAAGTTCTTTCTTCCTATTTTAGACATGTCACTGATTAGTGACTTGACTTCAGCCTGCTAGTGGAAGTCGTAAATGACCCTCTTCCCACAGCAGAATCAGATAAGCAACCCCCTACCACCGGTGGCTGCTCACAGGAATGTGCTTAGAGACCCGTTTGTTCTCTCTTTCAGACTTCATATAATGTGAACACAGTTTGATCATCATTTGACCCCTCATACATTTCACACCATTTCTGATAATATCCCGCACATCCATATATAATTCGACAATGAATAACTGATCCTGTTTCAGTCACAACTTAACTGTGTTATTGCTCTTAAGAACACTGAGTCTGCATTTTCAGTATTCCTTTTATTTAATTTATATTTGATAAAAAATGACAGAATGCTTGAGTGCCATGAAGCAGTGATCAGAATCAGTTAATGTCGCATCACAAGTTTACAAGTAAATCAATGGGTAAAGATGATGTTGTGGTCCTCATACTTCTGTTGAAACAGAAAAGGAAATATCCTGAGATCCTTATTTCCTGATGAATGGCCTGAATACTTTGTACTGTCTACCCCATCTGAATAGCTTATGTGAGCATAATAAATAATATTTTTCCAGTTTTCCACATGTGTCTATGACGTGACCGTACTCCATTAGACACGAGTCGTTTGTATGTGTAATGGTGTATTAACTTTGTATTTAGGGTTTCTTCCTGGAGGCTGAAGCCTTGACAGTCAAACGGGCCAATTAAATAAACAGTAATATAGTGACAGCACACTATCAGCCCCTCCTCTAACCCCTCCCCCTTTATCATACAACTACAGCTGTGGGTGCGGCTTCAGTTCAGGTGGATCACCAGTCACTACCCTTGGGACCCGAAGTCTCCAAAGGTCAATCCCTGTGATGCAGTTGAGTCTTTAAGGTAATGATGTTATAGAGATTTTAAAAAGTAAATAATGTCAGTCTTCAGGGATGTGATTTTCATTAATGTAAAAGTAATTCCTCTTCTCTTCTGAGAAATGCTGCTTTTCCTAGACTTCACTGCTTCACTGTTTCATTCTTGTTTCATAACAGCCCTGTTACGCTCTATCATCAGTGTGTCAGTGTGTCTACTGTCTAGCATATTGGTAGTATGTCAACTTGCAGAGTGCGATGTAGCCTACTATAGAGATTAGAGAGAGTGGCAAGATCTTCACAGCTGCACGTTAGTTCTTGTCTAATGTTTCCTTATCTCAACCCTAGTTATGCTGCAGTTTGGAAGAGCATCTACGCAACCAGGAGAATCCACGGCAGTACCTCCTTGCTGTTGGGCGTTAGAAGAGCAAGATCGACAGCTTCTACATCGTCATGGATCAGCACCTCATCCCATGCCAGGCAAACCGTTCACTCTGAACATTTGAACTTTCAAAGCACATTTTGTGTTTAATGTGTCTTCAGTGATTTAAATAGGTTTTCAATGTAATGGGTGCCGGGGCCCCGGGGTGGTCTTTTTCCCAGGGACATGTCATGTGTCCAACTTCAATGACGACAGAGTACAGTATTGCATCCCAGGACTTTTTGGAAGCACTTTAGCATTGTTCATAGTGTTGAGAAAAGACCACATTTATTTTTGTCATGGAAGCTATTTACAGAGAAGTTTGAGCATCATTCAAACATTATGAATGAAGTTATATAATATACAAACCTTCATCTGAAACACTGTAGCTCCGAACATCAAACGGTGTAGAACATTTCAGCTCAGACAGTTTTATTATACACCTTGCCTCACTTCTTGATACTCTGAATGCATGATGCTCATCATTCTTCTCTGTAAATAGCTTGCATGACAAAAAATAAATGTCCAGTTGTATACTTGACACTCAAGTTCAACCCAAGTGGTTGAAGAAACCTGTTTTGACAAGAGAGATTTTCATTGTTAACCCCATTCTCACCACTGAGGGGAAAATGAGGTTTCCCTGTGATGCTCAATGGCCATATGATGCATCTTAGCCAGTGATTTAGTTATATATTTTATTTTTATAATCTTGTGTTTAGCTTCAGACCTCATTATATTGTCCTATTATCCTAATAGAAGGATAATAGATCATAAAGTGATGCTTCAAGTGCTTAAATGGTGTTTATAATGTTGGCATGAACGACAATTAATAAATGTTTTAAACTGATTTAAAGTGTTATTTGTCCAATTACTTCAAGAAGAAGGAACTCTTGGTCTAGTGTTAAATGTTGAACTATTTCCAAAGTGTTAATTTAACTCTAGACAGTGTGGACCTATATAGAGTCTGAAAAAGAGTTGAAATTGACTCTGTGAGAGTCAATTCATTAACTCTGGTACAGAGTAAACCTTTAACTCAGAGCAGTGTTGTCTAACTCTGTTACAGAGTAAACCTTTAACTCAGAGCAGTGTTATCTAACTCTGGTACAGAGTAAACTTTTAACTCAGAGCAGTGTTGTCTAACTCTGGTACAGAGTAAACCTTTAACTCAGAGCAGTGTTATCTAACTCTGGTACAGAGTAAACCTTTAACTCAGAGCAGTGTTGTCTAACTCTGGTACAGAGTAAACCTTTAACTCAGAGCAGTGTTATCTAACTCTGATATAGAGTAAACCTTTAACTCAGCACAGTGTTATTTGTCAAAACACTTTAACTCTGATAAAGAGTTAAACAAGGCACTCTTGGGCTAGTGTTAAATGTTGAACTATTACCAAAGTGTTAATTTAACTCTAGACAGTGTGGACCTATATAGAGTCTGAGAAAGAGTTAAAATTGACTCTGTGAGAGTCAATTCAACACCAGACTTTTTGCTGTGTATAAGCCTATATCTGCTGGTCGTCAAATTCTCGAATTATGATAGGAATGAGACACAATCTCAGTGAATTCAAGGTTTCGAGGTGTGTAATTGTTAGGCTATATGTTTCCTTGAAACTCGTACATATAAATAAAAGTTAGTTTTGTCCACACACGGGCGACAAAAAACAGCTGAACGGATTTAGATCTTTGCCAACATGAAAACAAATGCATTAGTTTAGTGGTCGAGCCAGGGACCACCAGTGGTCCTTGAAGGTGTTCAGGTGGTCGCCAGCTAGCGTTGGTAACCAAATGGACCCTTATTAGATATTTTACTCTCGATTACTTAATGCATTACTTTTACTATTACTATTTACAAGAAGTCTACACATAATTAGAGATTGTAGAATAATTGTTATTTAGATCAACGTCTGTCTGTTATCTCTACTAATGGTTATCAATACAGCATGGAATTGTGGACAAAATCTTATCCAACGACAACAAAATATTCTTTAGGTTTGGGTATGAGAGGCTAATAAATGTCATCAAATGGTGGTCCGTGGCTCAAATGCTGAATACATAATGGACCGTGATATGGTCCCTATAGAGTCTATAGATCAGTGCATGGTTCCCAAACTTTTTCATGTCAAGGACCCCCACATTGATGTATTTGGCCGCGGACCCCCATCTGAAAAGGTATAGTTTCAGGGAACAGGAGAGAAGCACATGCTTCACAAGGAATCTCGGGAAATTGTGCCTTCAATTTTGACACGGCCCCCAGAGCCAGAAGAGTCTACGTTTATATGTCTACTCAGACGCCCTAATAGCCCTGTTCCAATTGGCCAGCCAGAGGGGTTGTGGGCAGGACTTACTTAGGATTGAATGATTCGAGACAAGATTATGATTTTTATTATCAACAAATTATTTATTTTATATTTGGACGTCAACAATATTGTCATCTCTCAGTGTCATTGATTGAAAATGTTATTCACAGTAGAAAGGGTACAGTTCAAAGGAAAATACAGGTCAATGCAAAGTCTGCTATATTTGAGGATATAACCAGGAAAAGCACTAAGGCTTGTTTGCATCACAGGCTATTTTCAATTCATCAGAATTGTCATTTACAGTATGTGCATCGAAATAATTAATTATGTATGTTGCACACAGTTAATGTCTGTGTGTGTGTGTGTGTGTGTGTGTGTGTGTGTGTGTGTGTGTGTGTGCGCGCGAGCAAACTAGAGGGTACACATTTTTGGAACAATTGGTCCATTCTGTAATCTTGTACCTCTCAGTGTCTCTAGCAGTGTTTCCATGTCTGCTTATTATACACGACCTTAGGCTGCATTTCATTTAGCACATTATAATCAATACAAAAAGGAAATATGTAGAATACAAAAACAAGAAAAAGGCAAGAAGCCCAAAGGGCTTATGCGAGGCCTCAACCTGAGTAGGCTACATCAAAACATTTAAAGTTTAAGACATGATTTGAAAACAATATTCATATAATTTACAGATTACATGCTCTGTCATTATTTGGTAGTTTGGACTTGTTGCTGTTTCTGAAGTGTGTAGATGAATATTGTTTTAAGGACAACTTTCTTTTTTTAGGTTGTTTTAGGTTGTTATTAGAGAAAGTAAAAGATGATTGTAATGTTTTTTCTTTTTACATTTGCTGCTTTCTTTTGTTTTACTTACTTTTACTTTATTATTATTTACAATAGTCGTACTAGACCCCATGGAATTAGCTACATCTGGCAGTAGTTGTTTTCCATGTGTCTGACCAAACAACTGACTATAGGGCCTGCCATATTGTCATGTCCAAAACAGATCTGGATCCATTGTAGTAACAATATTTCTTAGTCACAAGCTCTTGTTCAAACCCACATTCACACTTAACCACTTTGACATTAGTTTTATTTAAGATTGTAGATCTGTATTTTTTGCTTATTTTGTACAACACCTTTGAATGAGAATGTATATTTTGTAAATGAATCGGACGGCAACCTTGAACTCCATATTTCAAATAGTAGGCTACAAGGTTGCTGCCCGATGGCAGACAGGCAGGTCTATTTAGTTTGTAACTATCAAGCATTTAGCTAGGCGCCCCCTGGAATCCCTTCAAAGACCCCTGGGGGGACCCCAGGTCCCACTTTAAGAACCGCTTTTGCAGCTAACACAAACTGAGAATTCAATCACAAAATGTCCCAATGTTGAGGTTAACTGTGGCCAGTGGCGGGCAGAATTAACTCTGTTTACTAGGTAGTTTTTTGTTTTGTTTTTTACTTAGAGAGTGTTAGTCAATTTCCGGGGCAAGGCCCCTTGGCCTTTGGCGTTCAAATGTTTTGAGGTGCACTAGCCCCTGCTTTGTGTCACACAAAGCAAATTGTGTGTACCACATAGTGATGATTTGATTGGCTGAGCAAGGAATGTGATAAGAGCGCCCCTCACTTCACACACGTGTGGTTTTTGCAAGGGACAAATACCAGGGCCAGAAGGCCGACAAATAGCCTATGCTGTGACTGTGAATGTGATTTTAAGTCCACGAAAATGCTCTAGGTTAGTTATCAAATCGAATAACACCCTCATCACTGACAAGCTTGATGTAGCAAACCACTTGAACATCTTCTTTACAAACATTGCAACAATGCTGGTTAACAAACTGCCCTCCCACTCTGGGCGTTTTGGTGTAGAGCACATCAAAGCCTTCTACAAAAACCTAGGTGTTTGTAAAGATGATTTTAAAATGGCAATGGTAACAACTGAGGAGGTACTTAAGAAACTGAGTGCCCTCCAACCCCACAAGGCCACTGGCCATGATAATATACCCTCCAAATTTCTCAGAGGCTCAGCCATTAACATAGCTCCAGTCATCACCCACATGTAAACCTCTCCATCAAACAGGGACAGGTCCCCCAAGATTTTAAACTGGCCAAAGTAACCCCCCTGTACAAAAAAGGGAGTAAATTAGAACCCGGCAACTACCGCCCTATTTCTATTCTAAGCTCCATCTCGAAAGTGATGGAAAAAATAGTCTATGAACAGGTTGAAAGGTATCTTGCCACTAATAAATTGCTGTACGAGTTCCAATCTGGTTTCAGAACATCCCACTCCACTGACACATGCCTCCTCTATTTGAGCGACCACATCAAACACGAAGTGGATGCTGGAAAATACTGCGGCATGGTCAAGCTGGACCTCCAAAAGGCTTTTGACACCGTGAACCACTCCATACTGGTTAACAAGCTTAAAGCTATTGGTTTTGATAGCACATCAGTGAGCTGGATGCAATCCTACCTGGAGGGGAGAGAACAGAGGGTGGAGGTGAACGGAACACTGTCCCCCCCCCTCCCAGTGAGCTGTGGCGTCCCACAAGGGCCTTTACTGTTCCTAATATACAGTGGTGGAAAAAGTACAAAAATATTTTACTTAAGTAGAAGTACTGATTCTCTACTTGAAAATTACTTAAGTAAAAGTACAAAGTACCCATTAAGAAAGTTACTTAAGTAAAAGTATAAAAGTACCTCAAATTAAATGTACAAAAAGTACTCGGTGTAAAAATGTACTTAAGTATAAAAGTAAAAATTACAAAGTACAAGTAAAAAGTACAACATGCTTTTCAAAATGCCTACAAAGAAATGAAGTCCAAAAGTGGCTTTATTTCAACACTCGTCTCGAAACTGGCCATTCATTATCAATGGCATTTATATGTTTGTGTTGGGATAAACACTAGAAACTAAACTGGCCACTCATTATCATTACAAACAACTCAGGGTGCAAGCAAGCTCACACAAAAATATTTTTCAGATTGGGGTCCACAGTAATTTAGGGGAGAATGGGGAGAGCCATTGCAATTTGCAAAACAGACATTATAATTTCGTGAATTCACGCATTATAATTAGCCCTTCACTAATTAAGCCCCACCCACTCCACTTTGCAGGGCAAACTGTCTCCCATTGAGATGCATGTAAATGTGTATTACATTATTGGGGGATAAAGTTGAAACCGATATCAACTTTAACGACCATCCCGTTCGACAGACATGCAATGCACGGTAAAGACTAGGCCTACAGTGATTATTATTGCAATCACCTGGATGGGTGAGTCGTGTAACATTCCTGACGTTAAGATGTGTATGTGAGTCCCATACACATGCGCTGCATCTGCTGGTTATTGCAGTTCTGTTTTTGTCACATAATGTGACGAAAACAGAACTGCAATAACCAGCAGATGCAGCGCACGTCAGACACACACACACACACACACACACACACACGCACACGCACGCACACACGCACACACGCACACACACACACACGCACACACACACACAGCGCGGCTCGCTGTTATTTATTCACCGCACCAGAGAGAGACAGAGAGAGAGAGAGACGGGCGCTTCTTGGCCAGCTTTTTCAACGCACCGCACCACCATGCTTCTGTGTGAATGTGAACGAATGAGTGAGGCGATGACTTTATAAACTTTATGTGGAAAATGCGGAGATTGCGCATATTTCGCGTGGAAATGTGTAGCGAGTAACGAAAGGTGTCCAATTTTAATGTAGCGGATTAAAAGTACGATTTTTTACTTGTAAATGTAACGAAGTAAAAGTAAAAATACAGAAAAAAATAGAAATAGTAAATAAAAGTACAAATTCTCAAAATGTGTACTTAAGTACAGTAACGAAGTAATTGTACTTCGTTATTTTCCACCACTGCTAATATATGTTAACGACATGACATCAGCTTGTGACTGCAACTTGTTCCTGTTCGCAGACGACTCAGCACTGCTGGTCTCGGACAGGAACAAACTGCAGGTTGAAAAGACCCTCAGCTCTGAACTCGGTAGAATCTGCACCTGGCTCGCTGATAACAAACTATCCTTACACCTGGGAAAAACTGAATCCATTCTCTTCGGATCAAATAGTAATCTCAGCAAGGCAGATGTCTTCTTGGTTAGAGCAGGTGACAACATTATCACACGAAAAGATGAAATTACCTACCTAGGTTCCATCCTGGAGGCCAATCTTTCCGGTGATAAAATGGCCACCAACGTAATCAAAAAAGTCAATCAAAGAACAAGATTCCTTTACAGGATCTCCTCATTGGTCAACAAAAACACATTGAATACCTTAACAGGAGCCCTCGTACAAGGTTTCTTTGACTATGCATCCACCTCTTGGTACCACAGCACCTCAAAGGCCCTTAAAACAAGGCTCCAGACCTCCCAAAACAAACTGGTCAGGCTCCTACTTGGCCTCACCCCCCGAACCCACCTCACCCCTGCCCACTTTTCCCTTTTTGCTTCCTATATGATGAATTCCTGTTCTGTTCTTTAACTACATAGAAGTGTCTATTTGTATGTCTCTAAATGTTTTGATGAATTGAACAATGTGGACCCTGTTGTAAACAAGTGTAATACTTAATTGGGTCGTCCACTCACAGTTAACAGTCTCTGTATTGAGTTTGTGCTTGAAATGTACGTAATTCTACAAACTGTTAATAAATATTTCAATCAATCAATCAAAAGTTACTGTAAAACAAAGACTGTTGTTGACTCGTTCTCCTTCCTTTTAATAACCTACTCGACCACAGCAGTCACAAACCTGGGTAAAATATCATTCCATTTGTTATTCACACACACACACACACACACACACACACACACACACACACACCCCCCCCCCCCGTGGTTGCCCTTGATTAGTTAATCAAGAGCAAAATGCCTCGTTCAAGACCTGTACTGTGCTGCTGTTAGTTGACGGTATTTAAATCCCATTTAAACCTGAGGCGGATTCTACAAAATGTCTTCTAAATCATGAGAGTTTTCTGAAAAACCTATGTTTATGTGTCAGTGGTTCTCAAACTATTTCATGTCAAGGACCCCAGAAATTATATGAAATTGGCCGCTGACCCCCATCTGAAAATATGTTGTTCCAGGGACGCCCCAAAGATTTGATTTAAAAACGTCCGCTCTGAAAGAATATATATTCAAAGATTTGCGCCACATTTCCACAATAAAAAATAAAAAAGCAGATCTACAAGCTTGTATAGCGGCACTCGGTGCCGCGCTATGAGCTTGTAGAGTATAACATAATATTTAAAACACCTTCGTCAAAGTGTTGTGTGAATTCAGACATTTAACCTGCACTGAAATACATACTAGACCTGACCGTGGTCTCTGTACCTGATCTGCTCTTTTTCTCCCTCTACACCAAACCTCTTTGCTGAAAATAGCCGATCTACAAGCTCGCAACGCCTCGCAGCGTCAGGCGTTGTGAGCTTGTAGAGTATAACATAATATTTAAAACACCTTCGTCAAAGTGTTGTGTGAATTCAGACATTTAACCTGCACTGAAATACATACTAGACCTGACCGTGGTCTCTGTACCTGATCTGCTCTTTTTCTCCCTCTACACCAAACCTCTTTGCTGAAAATAGCCGATCTACAAGCTCGCAACGCCTCGCAGCGTCAGGCGTTGTGAGCTTGTAGATCGGCTGCTACGTCCGGTTATTGTTCCTCTCAGAAATAGGGATTTATTCTAGGGTTGAAGCGTTTAAAAATCAAATTCATATACGCCCCCCCCCCCCCCCCCCCAGCTGTAGTAACTCTGAGGACCCCCTGTTGGAGACCCCTATAAGCTCCAGCAGGTAAAACAAAAACAGTGACAGATAACTGCATCATCTCACCGACAACATTACATAATCCCCTCTCCTGCCCTGGGGGAGAACAAAAGGCAGCCTATTATACTTTATCATCTCTCTCTCTCTGATGGCATACAAAAAGCACAGTACAGTATGGGAGGAAGCTGAGTGCGGTCGGACACAAAACATGATAGAACGAAGAAAATGCCAGCACTCAATACATGTCCTTTTCACATGATTGATTTACCTTTATTTGACGGACAGACAGCGTACGTGTTTCGGCCTACAGGAAATGAGGTATTATATGTGATACAATCAAGTACAATTGAATATCTGTGTCAACTGTTATCACCTTGAAAGATATCAAATGAAGACTCTATGTATGGTACCAAGACAGGATAAATGTCATGTGAAATCGAATAAGGAATAGTAAATAATGAACAAGAAAACAAGAACGAGAAAGTAATATTTAGGACACAGAATGTAATTCTTTCAAAGAATCATCACAAAGTTTGGCTATGGATTAGGCAAACGAGAAATTCAAGTAAGGTTAAATGAATGAATGCAATAAAAAATAAAGCTTAATTTATACTTCTTCACGCAACGCTTTCAACAAGCGTTTTTGACCGCCCCCTCCACACCCAAAAGAAAAAGTGTGATTTTTGTCTATAGCGTCATGGTCGTATGACGAAATATAAATTTGCCATAAGTCTATACGTGACTTGGCTTTGTAGGTTTGCATTTACTAACCCATGGGATAGCTTTCAATACAATATGTATCACCCCAATTGGGAATCCAGCCCACAGAAAAAGACAAAAAATAAGAATAAAAAAATAAGAAAACCAAAAACATAACATAACCCTAACACCCCACCTGAATATCCTCAACTACCAACCCCTTTCTATTCTTAAGGAGTGTTTTAAAAGTGCATTTAGATTGATCCGAGCCCCTTCCCCCGCAAACAACCACTTTTTCTTTTCTCTTCTTATAATCAATGGTTAGATTGATACCGGAGAAAACTATCATAAATTTGGGGAGGGGTGGTTAATGAATGAATTTGACCGTCCAACCTGTCGCGACAAAAATAAACAAAAATAAAGAAAGAAAATGTCTGACTCATCCGCGGATTGCGGGTCAACCCGCGCATTACTACCGTGCACACAAACTGTGCACTGAACCCTCCCCCTCACAAGGTATCAGACAATGGCAGACACCCGGGAACGTGTTGTGGCGTGTGCTGCTCAAGTATCATGCGGCATTTGAATAACTAAATAAATTAGGATTAACACTCAACATCCAGCACTGGACACATCATCCATTTTCTTCTTACACTTTCTGTACACTTTTCCTTCTCAAACCTCCTGCCATCTCTCACAAACATTTAACCACTACATCTCTGTGTGCTTTGCTGTACATCAACAGTGACAATAGAACTATCCGAAAGATCCATAATCGCGGAATGTTCGCCCGGATGTTCATAATGACATGATGCCCACTACAGGGCTCCTGTAGTTTATTAAACCTGCTTTCCGTTCATCTCTCTACCATCCAACCACGGCCAAACCTGCAACACTACTTAGCACAACGAAACAGTCTCCCCCAATCACTACAGTCAAACTACTGTATACACCCAATCTCTTTCTAGAACAAGGAACAACCGCTATTAAGAGTCTAGGGGCACCATCTTCGTCTTATCCCTAAACCTATCCTTTTTGTTTTTACCATTTGATCGGCAAAGAAGTGTATGGATAAAGGCTAAGGCACTGATGGAAATGGGGGTCAAATGCAGCCGTCCAAATCAAAATGAGGTGAATATTGGCCTGTTGACTTTGACATGGCAGTAAAATCAAGACCTCAGTAAACAATGCTGATCTTGATATTAAGCACTGCCCCAACCTCTCCATTATCACTCTCTCTCAACTCTGTCTCCAGTGACTTCTGGCCAGCACAGATGAGCACAAATAGCTTGTGCGCCACTGCTGATCTCCAGGATCAACATATAAAGCATAAGTTTATTAAGTTTAACTAAGCACTCTCATTTTGCCTTACCTATGTCTTTCTTGATCGGGGTCTTAAAAAAAAATCCAGAAAAATTAAACGTGCATATCAGCTTGTTCCAAAAAGAAGTACAATAATATTGTACTTCTAATATAGTAGCTATATTATTATTAATATTGTAGCTTCTAATATATTATTGTACAAGGTGCCCTTTTTCACTTGAGCACCTGCCCCTCTAAATGTCTGTGCACGGCTCTCAGCTTCCAGTCCGTGTTTCCTCTGACCTGTGTTGTTTTTGGCAGCAAAGTTTCTATTTAACTTTTTTTTTTAGTCATAGTCTCTTGAATAGTTTTCACTTAGTTTCAGTCAAATTTTTTTAGTCGCCGGGGAATGTGTTACGTGTTGGTTTAGTTTTAGTCGACTAAATGTCATGAGATTTTACTCTACTAAATCTACAGGTGATTTAGTCGACTAAAATGTATTTTGGCTGGCCTTGATGGCCTGGCCGTAATGACAATTTTTACACTTGCTGAAAATAGCCGATCTACAAGCTCACAGCGCGTCACGCTGCGACGTGTTGTGAGCTTGTAGATCGTACAGGTCGTCGGCATAGTGTCAGGACTTCACCCGCACCCGGCCCGCACTCGTTTCCTGCCTTTTCAGAGCACGAGCACGAGCTTTCCTTTCCCGAGCACGCTTTTCCCGAGCACGCTTTTCTTGACGCTTTTTCTGCCAAGCTGCCAAGCTGGCGCTCGCGCCTTGGGGAACCGCCTCCATCTTGCAATGCAGCGTCTCCTCCAGCCCGGCGACAGCCGTCAGAACTCTCCCCAGGCGCTGAGGAGCCGCCGGGGTCTTCTTCAGCTCGGAAAAAAACAGGACTTCCAGAACGCCGCACATCGCCTGGAGCCTATGGAGGAGACTGTGGTGCTCCTTGGCGTCCAGCGGCTGCTCCAGCTCGTTGATTCTCTCCTTAGTATTAAGGGCATTTTATCATCAGGTTTGATTTGACCAATCTGGGAACTGTTTCTAAATGTACTAAAAGATTGAAATTCAACTCCTGTAGGAAATTTCAGTTATTAGCATATGTGACCATACCGTTAACATCCTATATAAAGCAAAAAAGTCATCATTCTTAAAGCAGCATGTGACATATGAAACTAGGGGGTTTTCATGATTCTGAATCCATTCCAAGCATTAGTTTTGCACAAAAAACACTCCTTTGGAGGAAAACATCCATCACGAATGTGAAGAGGTCAGCTCATTATTTTGGTCAAGTGGATATTGCCGAATTTAGCCCAATGAGTGTTTTTTTGTGCAAGACGAATGCTTGGAATGGATTCAGAATCATGAAAACCCCTTAGTTTAAATTTTGACTTTTGAAGGGAGTTGAATTTCAAACTTTTAGTACATGTTATTAGACACCTTTAGAAACACATTGGTGAAGACATTTCTTGGTAACGATTTAGTTGCCAGATTTGCATATAGGTTACTACCTGGAGCACGGCGATGTCGGCCTCCAGCCGGTCCGTGGATCGCTGGGCTTGCTCATGGACCGCTCGCCGCCTCTCTTCGATCTCCTCGACGAGCGCGTCGCGGTGGCTCCAGGCGGCCGCCGCCAGGGTGTCGAACACTCTGACGGCACTCTCCTTGTCCTTCGCAGCGTAGCCGTTGGTCTGGTGCACGAACTCTAGGAGCCGAAGGACTTGGTTCTGACGCTCCACGATCATCACCTCGGCGTCGCTCCTGATTTTGGTGGAGTACCTCTGGTACTCTGCTTTATCCAGAAGCATGGCGCCGTGGCCCTGCATGCCGCCAGGATTTGGGGAGAAAGGGAGAAAGACGAGAAAGAATTGTTGTTGTTCAAGTTTAGTTTGGTGTCAACGCGATTGATTGATTGAAGAATGTATTAACCCATTTTGGGGCGGGAACCTCTTTTGGTGTTTTAAGCATTATGTTGTACTTTAGCTATACCAAATAGCAGATCTAAAAGCTCATAGCTTGTAGGTCTGCTATTTTAGAAAAAACTCAAATCTTTGCTTCTGGGGGGTCCAAGGAACAACATATTTTCAGATGGGGGTCGGCGGCCAATTACATATATTTTTGGGGGTCCTTTACATGAAAATGTTTGAGAACCACTGACAAGCATTACACTTGTTTAAAATAGGGTCCACCATGTTCAATTCATCATAACATTTAGAGACGTACAAAATAAACACTTATATATAGCCATAAACAGGTAATCATCATAGAGGTAAAAAGGGGGAAAAAACATATACGGTGAGGTTTTTTTTGAAGGAGTAAAGGGATGCGCATGTCTTAATGACTGTTGGAAGGGCGTTCCACATTTTGGTGGCATAGGAGCGAAATTCATTTAGTCCCTTCGTTTGTTCCGAATCTGGGTTGCACATCGTTTGTTGAACTGGTGTTGTGGGTGTCTGGTCTACAGTAGCCAATAGCAGTACACTGTCTGGTCTACAGTAGCCAATAACATCACAGGGAAAAAACTTTTTGACTTCAATTCAGCTTGTGTAGTAGGTGGCCTTACTTAATGCTGATTGGTTAACACAATTTGTGCCCAAGATGCAGGGCTCCAGACTAACTTTTAGGGAGCACTGGTGCCACCTACCTTTTCATTTGGTAGCGCCACCAGAAATTAGGTAGCATGCCACATAGGGCGCCATTTATTTTTGTAGTGGTTTCCACAATTAAAGGTTTGAATCATAAAACCCCCTTCAAAGGTCACTGTGTAAAAAACAGAAACCTACCTGGTTATACTTCAAAACCCTGTAGATGGTTTGAACCCAACACAAAGTCACTCAGTCAAAGGCAATATTTATATTCCACAAACAGAAAGTCAGTTTAAGGTTTTGTGTTGAAAATTAAATGCAGTCCAAACCTTTGGGATTAATAAAGTGACAATTTGTACAATATCCCATTACCATTATCCAAATTAATTCCTTATTATAATATTTTTACATTTTGGAAAAAATCTTTTGCAATGTGAAATGCCACCGAATTCTTAATCCATGGGCCAAGTTGGCCAACTTGTGAAAGCTGCATACATTGCATTGTGAAGGCAAAAGTTTCTGAATGCTCTCAGAGCCTGCATATCTCCGCGTGCTGAAAATAGCTGATCTACAAGCTCACAACATGTTGCGGACACGACGCGTTGTGAGCTTGTAGATCAGCCATTTTCAGCACACACTTTGTACGACGAAGAATAAATCAGGCATCAGTGCTCTTCACTCACTGGGAGGGAGATTAATGTCTTTTGTTGGCCGATCATCATGTATGGACACAGGCTACCTCCTCGATGCAAACATAAGCTTTGGAAGCTTTTTTTCGTGGCACATTATATGTTTAATCAAACAACAAGTTTACCTCCTCACTCATTGTTTGGGTCGGGAGCTTACAGTCTATGGTCGGGAGTCGGCTGTCTGTGTAGATCATGACTGATCATCATGCAGTTAGATATGCACGCTGCGCTCCAGTGAAATTGTACAGCTGAGAAAGATGACTTAATTTGTGTCGGATAAGATGCGTTCAGACCTGAACGATCATATGCGACCTATTAATTCGCACGCTGGAGCCCTGCCAAGACGTCCACAGACGTCCTAGGAGTTACCGAATGTAGTGTAATTTTTTTTGGATGCCAACGACAAACCTCTGCCCCAAATACGGCCTGTTATAGTGCCACCATGAGGCCGATTTAGGCAAAACACATTTCTGTAAATAACTCAATTCGGTATACACTATCGGTATACACTATCTCCATAGTCATGTGATCAACACAGATCTGCACCATTTCCCATCTTCCATCCTGATTGGCTAAGATTGGCTTCCAAAACTCACATAATTTGTCCGTTTCGAACAAAATGCCACAAATCACAAACAGTGTGCAATTTCCGTGGAATTATACACGCACATTTACACTAGACCGAGGATGACATGCCACAATTTATTTTCAAAATCAGACTCACGGTGGCGCTATAACAGGGCAATTCCTGTTTTTACCTAGAACTGCATCGATCTGTATACAACTTATGTATGCGCACTCCATAGAGGCCATGGAAAAACATTTTCCCTGCATCCCTCCACATCTGCCGGTTATAGCGCCACCATGAGGCCGATTTCTGCAAAACACATTGTTTATGTAAATCGCACAGATTTCATCCAAATCTCACGGTACACGTGATCTCTGTAGTCATGTGATCAAGACGAGCCTGTTGGGTTTCTCAGATTCTACACTGATTGGCTAAGATTGCCTTCCAAAGTTTTCAGGAGTAGCCTGTTTGTACAAAATGCTGTCCTGCTCATCCAGAAATCTATCCTCAGAGATGCTATGAGTGATCTGGCTCTGCATTTCCTCAACAAAATGAAGAACATTGTTGCAAAAAACAAACATATATCTATTTTTAATATTACTCATATTACTCAAACATTTTGCCAAACATCACACACACTATCCTCCTGGTGGAGACCTGTGCCCATAAGGGCACTTTTTCTAGTTCTTTGTGAAACCGTCGTTCTACAGAAGTATAAAATAAATTAAGGTATAGAACTGTAAACCATGGCCTGGGCTGTGGCTCAGTGGTCCAGGTACCTTGGCTGGTAATCCAGTCTGGCAGTGTGCCGCGGGTTCGACTCCTGATCCCGACGGCCTTTACCACATGTCACTCCCCCATCTCTCTCCCCATTTCCTGTCAGCCTACTGTCTGTCTGTCCCTCTATAAAAAATATAAAATAGAAGGTGGAAGCTGCAAAAAAAACCATAGAATGTATGTGCATTCACTGCATCACGATATATATATACGATATCTCTGCAATCGTGGAGACATTGCATCGTCTCGACGATATGTATGCCGATATCGCCCACACCCCTACCTTTTCCTTGGGCCGCTGCTTCTGCCGCTTCTGGTTGTTGCAACTTGCGGTCGCTGTGCGTTCAGGAGGACAGACGTCACAGGGAACCTCCTCCTCCTTCAACGGGCCGACCACGTCTCCATGCACCCCTGCCTTGCGCTTCCGGTTGTTGCAACTTGCGGTCGCTGTGCGTTCAGGAGGACAGACGTCACGGGGAACCTCCTCCTCCTTCAACGGGCGGACCGCGTCTCCATGCGAACCGTCACTGACCGAGGATGGTCTGCTCCGTCTGTCGGACGATCTCCTGCGCACGGCGGCCGTCCCAGAGAACATGGTGGCGGCGTTGTTGTTGGCGCAGAGATCATCCAGTGGTCTGTCTGGTGGATCGCAGGGGCTTCGACACACGGGGCATCTCACCTTCGAGGCGATTTTTTTCGCGCTTTTAATCACGGTAAAGGCCAGACAGATGGAGCAGTGGAAGGAATAGGACGGGACGTCACTGACCGAGGCCATGATGGACCACAGCTCTGGGCAGGAGAGCAGAGGACCTCAGGTCTGGGGAGTTCCGAGTAGACCTGAAAGGAGACAGACACTTTATATTTAATTATGCAATATCTGACTGTGACAAACACGAGAACATTTTACTATGTAGCCATGGGCAACTGAATGCGGCCCCCAACATCACTTAATGCGGCCCTGGGGCCCCATGTGGCCCCCACCATGACAGGAAAAGAAAAAACAGAATGAGTTAGAATCACAATACTGAGATATTGATTAGTAGCTTAAAGCTGCTATAAGCAATAATATGTACAATAACAACATTTTAATGACCTTTTTTATATTTATTTTTTGGTGTTCAGACAGCCAGCAATGAGTAAAAGGCTCCCAATTATTTTTTTTAAGTATAACTAAATGCATCAAACTTAATCAAACTTTTTATTTTCAGGATTCCAATTCAAAACTAGCAAAAAAATAGGCTACTGTAGTATTCCAATTCAAAACTAGCATTGACGGTTCAACAGAGTGGGTCTAACTGTAGTTATGATGGTTCAACAGAGTGGGTCCAACTGTAGTTATGATGGTTCAACAGAGTGGGTCTAACTGTAAAAAACAGTGGCATAACCGATGGTGCAACCGGTGCGATGCACCGCGGCCCAGCGCCCCCAAGGGGCCCATGAAGGGGGAATAAGAAGAGAAAACAAGAATTGATGCAAATCAATAAATTACCAGCTGCTGCATTATCTCCAGAATTGTGCTATTATATGACATGTATACATCTGTGTGTGTGTGTGTGTATTTAATGTGTTGACATTAAATAAAACCACTGACATAGAAACATGGGTTTTTCAGAAAAATATAATTTTGCACACTTTTAGACCATGTCTGTGGTCATCATATGGGCATATATGTGCAGTGCAGTTATCGACAGAGGTAGTAGTTTGCAGCAGTAATTGTGTCGTTTTTGAAAGGACATGACATTAGTGAAGTGTCTTGTTTTTCTCCTAGAAGCCAATAAGGACAACCAAATGAGCCTATAACAGTCCATTTGGACAGTCTCAGAGTTTGTTCTAGGGTCCTTTGGTTCCATTTTGTACTAGGCTACACTCACACTTACAGTCAGTCCTGTTGTTGTTCTCACACACACACACACACACACACACACACACACACACACACACACACACAGCTGGTAATTAATTGATTTGCATAAATTATTGTTTTTTTTATTATATCAAAGTCCATGACTTTCGTCATATTATTACCAGCAGCTTTTATATGTGTGGTGGTGGTGGTGGTCCACAGAAGAAAAAAATAGCAGATCTACAAGCTCCAAACATGTGAAGATATGAATATGATGCAGTGTGAGCTTGTAGATAGGCTATTTTATGTATTTTTGATTATTATATATTTGGCAAAGGAATGGTTTTGGTCATACAAGGTTTTCACCTGACAGCAATATATCTGACTATCAGTAGGCCTAGTCAGTCAGTTTGACCAGATTGCATTCAAATTTGCTACTATGAGTATGAGGTTTCCACTTGACAGCACTCACACAGCACTCACACAGCCAGGGGGGACCCCCTAACTCATCTGGGGGGGGACCAATGTGACGCTGGCAGGGGATTCGTCCCCTGCGTCCCCTAGGTTATTGCGCCCCTGCCACAGATACATAGTGATAATAGCCAATCTGCAAGCTCGTTGTGAACTTGTAGATCGGCTATTTTCACAATTGTTGCCTCTATCTTTATCATTTAGTAATCTGGACAATGATTGACCAGTTTTGGTTTTGCCGATTACTTTAGATGCAGTAATGGTATATTTTCTTTTAGAGCCTTTGAGGTATTATAAAAGTCTTAAATTGTCACTTCACTGTCATCTGGGGTCCCCCCCCCCCCACCCCCAAATCATGTTAGGGTGGCCAGACGTCCGGTTTCACGCCGGACAGTCCGGTTTTAGACCCACCTGTCCTCCTCTCACATCAACCTCTGGCCGGACACATAATTGTCAGTTTTTTTGTGATATACAGTGCTTGTGCCATAACTGTCATTTACGTCGTCTGCCTGGGTATTAAAATCTCTGCAGCGCTGCTCAGCTCCGAAGCGAGTGGAGACGTTCGGAGTGTTGCCATGTCCGCTTAATTATAAGCGACTTTGGGCTTGTTTTATATAATAGGCTACTAAGCCTAGTCAGGCTTCTTTTGGGCTTGTTTTCATAGACATGGTTGCTTGGTTCTCTTCCAAAACCTGGCAACACTGCCAGTGGGATGGTCGGTTTGTTACTTTGTTGAGCTCTCAATTTAGTATAGTTAATGCAGAGATAAATAAACCAAATATGCCGAAATGAAAAACTACATTTAATGAGCAATATGGAGCTCGACATCATAAAGAAAGGGAGGCTAAAGCACTGTGAACATACATATAGGCTACTGGCTTCATTCTATTTCTATGTCCCACACCGATGACCATAAGACTGTATAAAAAACCCCACAAGAAAGAGATTAAACATAAAACATACCGGTATCTAAACATGAAATAAAATAAATTGATTATAAAATGAATGGCCTTTGTGGTACCCTATAGCCTAATTTAAAAAGGTTAATTTAATTAGCAAATATATGTTCTCTGTGGACATAATGCTGGAGAGGATGGTGGTGAAAATCAGGTGCGGTGCAATAGTAGTAGTAATAATATTAATATCTGGAATCTGGGGGGGGGGGGGGGGTTCGGGGGAGCGACTAGCGAGCCCCGCAAAAAGTGTCCTCCTTTCTGAGGTCTTGCAGGTGGCCACCCTAAATCATGTGGGGACCCACAGGTTGAGAACGACTGGTAGCCTATATGAATACTCAATATTGCTTTAAATGGGGGGCATGAGAAAACGGAAATATTTTATTGGCACACACACAATCTTATCTGGTTCTTGGGGTTTCATTAACACTGACTGCACCTGGTGTGGTGCCTGCTCCTGCTGCTGAGGAGGAGGAGAGGAGACCTATCTGTCGCCTCCCCTGTGTAATCTAAATAAAGTGTAAAGTAAATACAAAAACCAAACCAGGCAAGCAACTGTGAATGAATCCACGTTAGGCTGGAAATACAGTATGCAGGCTTGGCAACAGCAGAGCAGAAAATTATCTCAGGTCGCAAGTTTGACAAGCTAATTGACCAGACTGCTTTCCAAGCAGCTGGTGAATAGAGTCAGGACGAGACTGTGATAACGTCATACTCAAGTGCCCGGAGGTACCTACTTCAAGTAACACACGTTGTTTGATGCCCTGCAACTATCGTTCAGTAAACTATACTTACCCAAGCTTTTGTAGTATTCCTTGCCTCTAAACAAGAATACGACGGTGAAAGCCTGGTTTGGTTTCAGGGGCTATCGGTCGCAGGAAGAGTAACACCAAGGATTGGTCAGTGATGTCACTGACTGGCTGGTTTATAAACAGCTTCAAGTCCATAATACTTCCGTCCCAGCTAACATTTCCCCGCTAGCTACCGCCTCCCGCTGTCGCCTTCACAGCGTAGCACGCCCGGGCTGGCTTGGACTTCCCCCCGCTGTCCGCGCGTCAAACGATCGCGATCAGTTACTTTTTAATGCGATCGTGAATTTACAGCGATTTACAGTCCCTCCTCACGCTGACGTAAGGCTTGCCTCCCCCGCCCGTCTCTCTCTCTCTCTCAGACAAGGATGTGCATTATATGTATAAAATACATAATTTTTTAACTATTGAATATAATTAAGTGGATTCTTCTTCTACTTCTTCTTCTTGCGGTTATATTTATTATTATTATTATTGTTGTTGTTATTAATAATAATAATAATAATATGTACCTGCAGACTAATAATTATAACTTTAGTTCAGGCTAGCCTACCTAGCCTGGAGCCGAGGCTTTACCCGGCATGCATTGCAGTGTTGTTGTTTTTGTTGAATCGACGTACGGGGGTGGAGGCAGTCGCAGAAGACAAGACTCTCCAACAAATGCTTATATTAGTTCTTACACAGTTTTTCTCCGGAGAAATTCAGTTGAAAGGTCAGTGTATTTTTATATCCGATATCTACCGTGTGTAGTGTAATTGCCCGTGTTAGAATCGTTTCGATCTTTATCTGTGTATGTTTCCCTCTAGCTAGCTAGCCTAGCTACCTGGGCAATCTATTGTTTGGACGAGGGGATAAGGTTAGCATTAGCAAACGTATAACTCATGCTATTTTAACAGGTAACTTCTTATTGTGTTGATAAGTCCTTAAACACAATTATTCGAATTAGATAAGATTTGATACGTTGCTTGTGTAGACTACATAAACAGCATTTAGCTGTAAATCACATTTTTTGTCATTCTTTGTTTTAGAACTTCTCCTATGGTACCACATCAATACAGCATGGGGTCTGTGTGTATGTGGGGTCTGCAAGGCTAAATCTTCGTCAAATGTCTGTCTTGCAAATGTAAAAAATATCACATAGTAGGCTAATGTTTAAAACAGACTTTTTTTGTTATTCTATTATAGGTGCAGATGCAGTGACCAAAATGAGCATTGCCATGCAGGTATTTCTTTTACTCTTCTCTCTGTTGTCTCCTCTAAAGGAACTTTGCTAGGCCACAATTGCAAATAAAGATTTGTCTAATTACAACACATTTTGATTTAATTTTTGTCATTTTAGTCATTTTGTTGTTTTATTCTAAGCCTGATTTTTACACTTGGTTGCATGCTGAATATAGCTGGTCTACAAGCTCGCAGCACATTGTGTGCTTGTAGATCTTCTGTTTTCATCAAATTGATTTTTATGTACATACAATGTTTACCATTTTGTTGTTACTGTGATTTCAGACACAGGACTTGGATCTGTTGGGCGTACAAACGGTAAGAACATTTCTACCACTGAATTAAGGTTGCATGCTACAAGCTCTCTTGCCTCAAGTTTGCTGTTACATTTGAAAGAAATTTGACTTGAATTTGATTTCATTTTACAGACAAGGTGACATGCTGTACAGAGCTGAGACATCGTTCTTTAATTTAAGGTAATTGTTCATTTTACCAAGGACAGAAAATTGGCACCCAACAATGTGTAACTGTGTACCATTGTTACCATCATAACATTTTAAATGACTGAGGTGTATTATGATGAGTACTGTGGCACTCTGTGCCACACTATGAGCTTGTAGATCTGCTATTTTTCAACAGATAACAGCTTTTAAAATAATGTTTAAAACCTATGAGGCGACACAGATGCGTCCTCAGGTCTAAATGGGTTAAGGCAGTGGTTCTCACAGCCATCAAAACGTTATCCCACAATAATTTATTTAATTAATTCTGTGATTTCAGACGAACTTTCGCTGGAGGAAGACCTATCGACTTCAAATGCAACCTCTGCTGGAAAGGCTACCACCAGTCGGGTTTCCCTGACCCTCTACTATACGCAACATCCAGACCTCAAGGAACGCACCCAGCTTTCCGTGCTCGGACATACAGACATGGGGACATACATACATTGCTACGCTCAGAAACTCCTGACTCCACTCAGAAGAGAATTGGTGTTTTAAAGACTTAAGCACTTACACTTGAGAACTGATGTCTTCTAAATCCTCACAGATTTTAGTTAAAACATTTGCTGCAAAATAATATATATTTACAGATTTGTGCCACATTTTCACGATGTTTCAAAATTAGCAAATCTACAAACTCGTTTTCAACAGCTTACAGCTTTTTAAATAATGGTTAAAGTGGCTAAAACCAGGGGATCTTGGACTTCAGTGACAGGGACCTGGGGTCTGAGAGCCGGAGACGTTGGACAGGGTGCATTTTGGAACTTCTGCTGGCGGCCACCACCAGTCAGGCTTCATAAAGGAAGGAAACGGACAGGCACGGCAGGCAGCTCATCAAATGGTGGTCCGTGGCTCAAATGGTGAATAACTTTGGCATGAAAAGGGTTCAAACCCACCGCTATAGGGGTTTCCAAATGGACTCTTGAATGTATGCTGCACGATTTCTTGCTCAAAAGGTGAATCTCGATTGTGTGTTCTGTTTATTGCTGTGTAACTGTTATTGCAACATTACTGGGCCTACATAACTAACTCCACACAGAATAGACTTGGTGTTTTATAGAAATTAAACTTGAACTGATTCCACAAAATGTCTTCTAAATCCTCGCAGATTTTAGTTAAAACGTTCACTGTGTTTGGGCCACATTTTAGTATTAGCAAATCTACAAGCTTGTGAGCTTGTAAATCTGCCAACAATCTAACAGCTTTTAAAATTATGGTTAAAGTGTTTGAATGGTATGACTGTTTTCTGAAAAGCCTAGATGTTTCTGTATCATTGGTGTTCAAACGATTTACTCCAATCTGAAAATATGTTGTTCCAGGGACCGCGCTACGAGCTTGTAGGTCTGCTATTTAGTTTTATCCTGAAAATGTGCAAATCTTTGAATATATATTGTTTCAGAGCAAACGTTTTTAAACTCATCTTTGCTTCTGGGTAGTCCCTGGAACAACATATTTTCAGATACTGTAGGTGTCTGCGGCCAATTTCATAATATTTCTGGGGTCCTTGACATAACATAATTTGAGAACCACTAATATAGAAACATAGGTTTTTCAGAAAACTGTGGAAATGTGGACACAATCTTATCCAACATGTTCTGGTGGTTTCAGGAAAGTTGGTGTTTTATAGATTTTAGAAGCCAGTGGTTCTCAGAGTGGTCTTAAAGTGCATTCTCAGCAAAATGACATAAAAATCAACCACTTGTATTCTAAACTTGGTTGTTTACATATTTTTTCTATGTGCCTAAATGATTTCATTGTAACCTTTTTTTTTCCTAATAAAGAAACAAAATTAAGTATACATTTGCTGCTTTATTATGTTTCTATAAATATGTGGGAGGGAGGTGAGCATGGGGGAGGATCGAGGGGTGCGGCGTCATATGGGGGGGGGGGGGGGGGGGGTGTCATAAGACAGCTCCACGCTGTCCTGCTGCTGCCGTCGTAGCTGACGTTCGAGTCGCGGCAGAGAAGCGGGGCGCCGGCTACACGCGCGTCGGCGCGCACGGCACACGCTGATCAAGAACGACGCGGCCACATCGTGCGACGCGCCCGGCGGAGGACACGATCGGCGGCGCGCGGCGACCGCCTCCCGCAGGCGGCGCGCCATAACTTGCTAGCTGGGGTGTTGCATAACAGTGACATCAATGGCCTCTCCTGGTCATCTTTGCCACCTTGTTTCACAATACTGTGTTCATGGCACGCTGCCTGTGATCAGCACAACAAACTCGCAGCTGTAGACAATTTTGTCACCGTCGCGCTAATTAAACACTAGATGGGATTATTATGTCATGTCAGCAGTCAGCACTATCAGAATTTGATGTAACCCAGGTAAAGTAATCTGTCACTCTGCAAGTTTAACTAAAGTTTGTCCAAAGTCATTTCTGATAGCCAGGCTGGAGCCCTGCAGTCTTACAGATACAGATTGATTTAAAGTGAAACATGCAAATTGGTGTAAACATATATACAGATTGAATGTATCAAATCCCATCGCAAAACATTGCATGACACGCAGCCCCCCCCCACCCCACTGGTAAAAACTAGCTTAATTTGGGACCCTTTTTGCAAATAAGTCAAATCATTCAATGAATCATCTTAGGCCTGACTGTATACGTGCACAACAGATTGATGCATGCTTGTTGTATGAGACTTTATTGAGCTGCCTTTAATCTTCTATGATTGATTAAGTTTTTACCATCACTCTGGGATTCCTTGTGAATGAAAAGTGAAATACAAATAAAATGCATTATTATTATTGAGGGAAAAAAGAAAAACAACTGTGTACAATGAGGAATAACATTACCCTCGGAGACCAACATGTATGCTTTTGTTTCAAATGAGAACAATAAACATTGACTGAACTCACCTATGGTAGTGGATGATGATAGGTCTTATTATTTCTGTAGGCCGTTACAATTCCTACTTATGACAACTTTCAACAGTAGCCTACTAATGTTTCCACTGGTAACGTCTCTTCCTTCCAACACACAGGTATGCAGGTCACAAATAATACTTTAATGACTTGCGTCATATGAGCTATGGGTTACTTGCATAAACTTGCATAGAGTTGGGTTAGTTGTCAAGGCAACGAGCTCTTAGCCAATCAGAGGCAAGGCGGACAACCCAACTTAGCCAATCACGGCAGCTTCCTTCTCTGGAACTATGGGATTGTATGTTGTGGATCTTATGTTTAACCTAACGGTCGGGAAACAGCAAATCTACAAGCCCGCAGCGCGTCACTTTCGCGAGGCGCTGTGGGCTTGTAGATCGTCTATTTCCAGACCTACGCGTGCGGACTAGGCCGTGGCCAGGGTGCATCAATGCATCCCTGTACAAAACATTCTAATCCCTGCTGTTGTTGAAATAAAATAGATTTATAGTTTGGATTTAGGCAATTTTTTCTTCGTAATAGGAAGGCACCACATATAATAGGCACTACTCTTATTATAAGAGTGGTGCCTGTTGGAGCCTCTACAGCGGTGTCCGTTGGGCACTGGCCTACTTGGAATGATGCAAGTTGGAAATGAATGACCCACCCAGATATTATGTCTGTGTCCCTTTTATGCCCATATGGAGTTCTTTGTCAGGCATGCCCAAATATGGAGTCTATGCAGACGTCAGAATGATGTCAGAACAGGCCAGCTCCATATATGGAGGCCCTGGGCAGGGGCCCTGTCAGAGAGTCGGTTCTACTTCTAACCAACCGTAGGCCCGACCGACTTGTCACCGGGCACTGCACTCCCTGCAGTGGGGTGTGGAACGCGTGTGTCGAATTTGGATTTCAGACGTACACACAGATACTTCGTTAATTTATAGTTAAATTATTATTACTTTTTTTTTTTTTACTGTTCTTCTCTTTTGTTCACTTTTATCAGTATTATGTATGGACTGTCATACTCTGTGGTAGGCAGCTGATGTGAACACAACAGTGGTTTAGTTTGGAGGTTTGTAAGTTTGGAGGTTTGTAAATATATCCGCTGTGTTTGGGCGCCCTCTAGTGGTGGTGTCTTGACATGAGACAGCGACACCCTGCGAGTGTTTCATACTATTATAATTTGTATGAACAACAAACAAACAACAAAGGCGCAATATTAAAAGGACAATGGGACGATTTACATAAAAAACAATGAACAACCGACAGACAGACAGACAACCAAACAAAACAACAATACACAATTGACTGTAGGCCTACACAATTCTTAGATTTTACTTTTCCACAAAATGAAGAGGAAATACCTCCTGCTGTCATCACATTCATTACATGCACCACATCACATGCACCATATTCTTCAGGCATCCACTTATATTATAGCACCTTTGAGTCATTGTGAGCTTGTAGATCTGCTATTTTCAAATGGCTGGTAAATGTATAGGGCTGAAGTGAAGTGTTTAGTGTAAGTGTGAGGCATCTATACAGTAGAATCTACTGTATAGATGCCTCACACTTACACTAAACACTTCACTTCACCAACCAGTGGAAAAGGGGCCTAAGTGCTGACCATGATCTACTGAGTAGATCATGGTCAGCACTTAGGCCCCTTTTCCACTGGTTGGTTCCCAATGGGAATGCAATAAATGAGGCATTATGTAGGAAACTATGAAAAATAATAGAAAATATGAAAAAGCTACTACTGTGGAAGGATTATCATGTATTAATGTACTTGTATTGATCAAACAATTTAATATAGGTCTAGTTTTTCCCACCAATTGTGGAGCTCTGGCTCATGGACTAAGAACAAAAAAGAACTGAACCACCCGGTGGAAAGGGGGTCTTAATGCGACCCGCAGGTAATATTCAGAATACTGATATATTATTGATTTCAGCTAATTACTAGTATTACAATTGCCTCTTTTTTTAAAGTCCAATGTATTTGTATTTAGTTCATAAAAGTTAACATAACTATAACTAAATGCAGAGCATTGGAATACAATGGGACTATTAAAATAGCCTATGAGGATTATTTGTTTTAATTTCCCCCCAATTATGCCGGTTTAAATGAGCATTTTGCTAATTAATATGATTAATATAATATATTGGTTGACGTGTTTTTCGCGTTAATACACAAAACTGCACCTATACGGACGCACGCACACGCGCGCACCCGACCCTTCATCATTTATATTACAAAGTCAACGTTTGTACCGTGAACGCGCAGCGACGTCACATCATCATCAGGAAGGGCGACAACTCCACGGTTAACTTGAAAACACAGATTACCGGTACATTGTACAATGTACATCATTCTAAACTGGTTAGTTCCCAGTTACGTTTCATAACGTTGTGCTGCTGATATATCAGGACACATTTAGCAGGCTTTAATGCAGAATCCCGGTGAAGGTTGACTTTAAAGTTTGTCGGTCAATTTAGTTTCATATCTGCATTCTGTTTGGAAGAGCTATGTGTGCTGTCTGCTGTGTTTACGTTTTGGACGTGTCTATAGCTTTCCCCCAGCTGAACAAACGGGCGTTGATCTTTGGTAATTATGGAGCGATCTCTATCATCATCTCTTTATAAACTTAATTTGCATGGCTTGTTCTTTGTGTGGCCATTATTCCACGATTAGTTAATATAATCTTTAATGTGGCTATGTCCTCTGTAATGTTGGCTGACAGTTGTGCTATATCGTGCTACAGTTTTATCGGGTCCCGAAAACATATGTCACCTGTGGACACTACCTGTAATGAATGATATACAGACAATATGAACTATGAAATATGAAATATGAACTATGAACTGAAATACACGTTATGCTGGCAAGTACGTGCCACTGTTGGACTGTAGGGGTGGTGCTGCGTTTCTCCTCTTTCCTTCTACAGACAAGGAGAAGGCGGTGTCGCACCGTTATTGGAGGACACGGGTATAAGAGAGGAAGCCTTCGGCAGCGCGCTACAGAAAACTGAGCTGAGACAGAGACGGTCGCAGACGCCGACACACTGAACGCCACCACCGCCACGCCGTACACGACACAACGCCACCCATCCGAAGACACGCCGAGCTCCTGACCAGACCGCTTCCTTGTGACACGCCAGCCTACTCGGCCTAAAAGGGACGGTCAATCCGAGCTACAACATTGTGTGAGTGTGGTGTTATATGCAACTTCGCTCACTGTCACTGACGAGTCATATCCTCCTTCTCAGCCTCCCCGTCCTGGACGCCGCAGAACAGCGTTGGATCGCCGGCCGCACATCGCTGATTGCCCCGCCGTCTCTTCGAGGACCGCCGACGCAGATGGTCTACTGCTATATGCCAGACTACTCGGCCTAAAAGGGACGGTCAATCCGAGTCTCAACTTTGTGTGAGTGTGACGCTACGTTGTTTCCTACCACCATCGCTTACAGAGTCTGTTTCCTCCTTCCCAGTTTCTGTCCACGGCCGTGGGGCGTGGAGCGACAACCAACTGTCAACGCAGCTCTGCATACCATCGCTTGACAGTTCTCGTTGCCAGGCAACCAACGCCACATACGGGGCTTCCCCTCGTTCGGAGTCCCGGTTGGATAAGAGACAGTGACGTCACGAGGGAGGACGGACAATCTGGGCTCTGGGGCCGTGAGTTGGGGAAGCGATAGTGGTTATTGTTTACTATAGGAGTATTATTGGGCATTTGCTAACTGTGTGGCACGTATTATTGTAGTGTACTGTATACTGTACACAGTACATTGGGTACAGCGGTCATTCAGGCTTCAGAGGGCTGCTTACAGGGGTGGGAATATTCTCAGGGTTGGCTTCACCTGTCTCTTACCGCCCCCTATTGGTGAACACGCATGTTTGTATCTTACTGCTGTGATTTCGATAGAAGTGTTATCCTATTCTGATATAGGCGTATTGCAGTGATCGTTGGTGTGCACTTGATTTGCCGTGGCATCTTTTGTGGGTCGTGTGTACTGATGTGTATACTATTTGTGCACTAATCTTTGGGCTGCTTAGAGACTGGGTGGGAACAAACACTGTGCTATTATCCATATCCCTGAGGTGGACATTTTAAGAGGAGCTTGTGATTACTGCTTATACCGTGCCCATAATATATTGCTACATTTTAATATATTGCTACGTTTAATAATTGCCAGTCATATAAATTGCCATATTTTTATAACTATACATTTATGTATTTTACTTGTATTGTTATATTGATATCCTGCTACATGATTTTATACTTACCTGTTTTATATCAGAGCTTATAATAAACTTGTTACTTTTCTATAACGACCTGCCTGCTGATTGTGGTGTCTCAGGGGTACATGATCATTGAGCCCTGGTTGGGTGACAGTAATAGTAAAAGTAATGCATTAAGTAATCGAGAGTAAAATATCTAATAAGGGTCCATTTGGTTACCAACGCTAGCTGGCGACCACCTGAACACCTTCAAGGACCACTGGTGGTCCCTGGCTCGACCACTAAACTAATGCATTTGTGTTCATGTTGGAAAAGATCTAAATCCGTTCAGCTGTTTTTTGTCGCGTGTGTGTGGACAAAACTAACTTTTATTTATATGTACGAGTTTCAAGGAAACATATAGCCTAACAATTACACACCTCGAAACCTTGAATTCACTGAGATTGTGTTTAGTGTTTGTCTCATTCCTATCATAATTCGAGAATTTGACGACCGGCAGATATAGGCTTATACAGTATGTAGCAAATTATTAGCTAATCATCTAATCACAATTACTTGAGATAATCACTTATTCTTTGCATAATCGTCAATAATTTCTATGTTGGAAAAATGTCTGTATAATTATTTTCTAAAATGGCAGAAATAGCAGAGCTACAAGCTTAAGACATGGCATTTGTGGCATGCTGTAAGCTTTTGTACTTTTGTTTTGTTTTTCTCATTCAATTTTTTATTTGTTTTCTGAACAAGAACACAGCATAGTCATTTTACAGTATACAAAATTGAACTCAACACATTCACTCTCACACGCATACTCGTGCGCACGCACACACACACACACACACACACACACACACACACACACACACACACACACACACACACACACACACAACACATCCATTACAATATCACCTGGTCAGTAAGTCTTTCAGGTCCGACATTAGGTCTGTCCACATTGAAATTGTGCAATTTTGGGCCTGATTAATCCTTGCCGATCAGTTCCAGATAAGCAATGTCCAGAAAGCTTCGCAGCCAATGTGTTTTTGAATCATCATGTGGGGGATTCCAGCGTTGGGCTATGATCTTTTTGGCTTCCGTAAATCGAGAGGTAAAAGAGGTAACATAGAATCATCGTTTAACAGGTGTACAAATGGATCCATCGGAAATTGCACCCCCAATAGATCTGTCAAAGTTCTTCCCCAAAACTCGTAGATCCCCGGACGTTCCCATACCATATGAACAAATGAGCCCAGAGTTCCTGGACACAGAATGTGCAGTATGGGTCAGATGCCAATCCCATTCGGTGCCTAATTCTCTGCGTTACATACGCTCTGTGACAAAACTTAAAGTGTATATACTGATGATTTGGATTCTTTGATGCTCCAGCCACATTATTCCAAGTGACCTCCCAATCTATTTCGTGCCCTTCATCAGCTATATCCCTATTCCAGGCCTCCATTCCTGTAGAGGGGGCATATTTCTGGGCATTTAGTTGATCATATAGATATGACACGATTCGTTTAGGGGCATTTTGAAACAAGTTAAGAATGGGATGGTCCTTTAATTCTGCTCCCCAGGGAACCCCATAGGCTCTACAAGCAGATCTGATTCTGAAATAAAAGAACAGAGAATGCCTATATCAATCCCGTACCTTCCAACTATGTCCTGGAAGTCCATAATATTATTTGCCCTTGCCCTTCTCCTCCCAACTCCTATTGGTGAATGGCCTCCCCCCAGATAGCATATGTTGTTCCACAATGGAGAAGATTTACACCACTTAGTTCCAAACCCTATATATTTCTCTACTGCTCTAAACACCTGAAGTAACATTGGACCATAATACAAATTACATTTCTTAATAGAAATACCCATCAAAAGAAAACCTTTCATTCCTACAGTGTCTAATAATTCCTGTTCAAATTTTTCCCAAGAAGCTGTTTTATCCATCCAAACAAGGAGATTTCTCAACACAAAAGCCCAATGATACAATGCCCATCCCCCATCAGACTTCCCATACTGAAGCACTGACCATTTAATACTAGGTCGCTTATTATTCCAAATATATTTCCTTAATGTGTCCAGCTTTTTCCAATAATTAGCTGGGGGTGCCAGTGGCACCATTGAGCTAATAAAATTAATACGAGGCAGGACATTCATTTTAACCACTGCTATACGTGCCGGTACTGATGATGGCAAATGTTTCCATCTGTTAACATCTTCTATTTTTTTTGACACCAATGAAAAATTTGTTTTTGCTATAGAAGCCAATGAAACACTGATTTGAATACCCAAATATAGCACTTCAGAAATACTTTCAATGTTCAATGCAAGAAAAAACAAACAAAAACAACAATTAAATCGTTAATCGCGATTGTGACAATATTAATCATCAATTTGTGATCAGTGAAAGGCCTGCCGTTAGTCTCCTATTCACTGATATTGACCCGGTCATCAAATATTGATGATGATTGGCTCAGGAATTAGACAAAAAAACTAAAACAAGCAAAGAAAAAGCTCCACAAACTCAAGGTGTAATCGATAGAAAATACCGGTAAGTAACTTTGAATCCTTCTTTTTTTGTCTGAATACAAAACAAATAAGAAAAAATGTCATTCAAATGTTGACATATTGCTTATAGCAGCTTTAATCCCAATCCCAATTTTAACAGTTAACAACTTTTTAAACTTTTTTAAGATGGTCCGTGTCGATGGAGATTGGCTATTTGAACCATTTAAAAAAAGTTTTTCAAAATTAGTAAAAAGAATAAAGAAAAGAAAAGAAAAAGAAAGCCCTAAAAAAGTGCAGGCTGTTTTTACAATGGGGCCCAAGATCTCTCCTTAAATAGCTCACACAAAGCATCAATGTTGTAGATCGGCGATTTCCTCCAGAACAGACTAATAAAGTATAACATAAAATATGACAGCTTTGTTGTCAGCAGCACGAACGGGACAAACACCAAACATTATTGTATTGCGCTGCTGTGGTTTAGACACACACTGTCACTGTTAACTATCCTACTCTGTGGCGATCTTATCGCTACTCGGGCTGGTTGTTTGGCGGGGCGAGCGTCTCATTCTGTCGGCTCAGCCGGGCGATTGTGATGGCTTTCCGCCAACACCACCCCTTCCCTCCCGGCGGGCTTTCCTCTCGCTCTAGCTCTCTCTCCTGCGCCGTATGCAATATGTATAGTTACAGCCCTGACGCCTTTGTTGCTTCGGACATGTGCATCAAATGCAGCTTGTTTGCGGTGCTGGAGGGGAGGCTCGGCGAGTTGGAGGCAATTCTGGCTAGCGGTGCAAACGTTAGCCTAGCTCACACACAACCACGGGGAGCCCACCACCATTCGCGGTTGACGGGGACGGGCATGCCGTCGCCGGTGACCGCGGGTGGTCGGGGCTCCCACAAACAGGACGGCTGGGCCAAGGTGGCTGCTACTGGTCGAAAGCGTGGAAGTAAACAAAAGCACACGGGACACCAACCACTTCACGTTTCAAACAGTTTTTCCCCACTCACTGTTATACCCGTTGAGTGTAACGGTGAGCCTTCAGTTCCACTTGATGGCCCGCAACGCAAGCAGCGGCGTGTCATTAAGAATACAACTCTGGTTATCGGTAGTTCTATAATGAGAAACGTGAATTTAAAGACTCCAGGAACCATAGTCAAATGCATCCCCGGGGCCAGAGCTGGCGACATCGAATCAAATCTGAAACTTATTGCTAAAAGTAAATGTAATCGCTATGATAGGATTGTAATTCACTGCGGGGGCAACGACACTCGACTTCGGAAATCTGAGATTACGAAGATAAATATTGAGTCAGTTTGCACATACGCAAAGACAATGTCGGACTCTGTAATTTTCTCTGGTCCCCTGCCAAACATGAGCAATGATGACATGTTTAGCCGTATGCGCCAACTCAACAACTGGTTGTCTAGGTGGTGTCCAGATAATAACGTGAGCTTTGTAAATCATTGGGAAACCTTTGAGGGGAATACTGGTCTGATAGAGAGAGACTGCATACATCCAACCTGGGACGGTGCAAAGCTCATCTCTAGAAATATGGACGATTTTATAGATAGATTATCATGACCACCCAGAGTTGGGACCAGGAAACAGAGTTGCAGTCCTACACAGCTCTCTGTGCTTCCTCCAGTGCAGCCGCCTACCCAACCTGTCCCACAAATCAGAACTATACAAACTATACAGTCTCTGTACAGGCTGAACAAACCATATAGGCTGCACAAACAAAAGCAAAAGGAAATAGGAGCTGTACATACAAACTTGATACAAATCAAGACCAATACAGTTGTACCACAAGACACAAATATCAAATGTGGATTTCTAAATATTAGATCTCTACGCAAAAAAGGAACATTAGTCAATGAAATTATATCAGACAATTGTCTTGATATATTTTTTCTGACTGAAACTTGGCTAGGTGAGCAAGAATATGTTAGCTTAAATACAGCCACCCCACCAAGTCACACCAATGCACATATACCTAGAGACAATGGGAAAACTGGAGGTGGAGTGGCTGCTATCTTCAATACAGGCCTAGCAATTAGTCTTAGAGCTAGAGCTACATACAAATCATTTGAAAGCTTGATTCTCAACCTTTCACACACAAGCTGGAAATGAATACAGCCGCTGATAGTCATTACAGTGTACCGCCCCCCCGGCGCTTACACACAATTTTTATCAGAGTTTTCAGAATTTCTATCAAGTCTAGTTCTCGAGTCTAATAAAATCATCATAATTGGTGATTTCAATATTCACGCGGACATAGGAACTGATAGCTTGAATAGAGCGTTCATCTCATTGATTGATTCAATCGGTTTCTCTCAATGTGTAGACAAACCTACACACATTCACAACCATACCCTTGACCTCATTCTGGTCTATGGTATTGCAATAGAGCACCTCACAGTTTTTCCAGAAAACCGTGATCTCTCTGATCATTATCTGATCACCTTCGATTTTACATTGATCGATTATACACCACTGGACAAAAATGTCCTTGGCAGAAGTATATCCGAGAGCGCTGTAAGCAAATTCAAGGAAATGGTTCCATCAGCCATCAACTCTGTATATTTCAACAAAATAGAGGACCTTCACACATATAGTTCTCATCAACTCGATCAACTTGTTGATAGTGTCACATGCTCATTTCAAACTACGCTAGACTCTGTTGCTCCCCTGAAAAGGAAGGTAATAAAGCAACAAAGGCTAGCCCCATGGTACAACTCGGAAACTAGAAACCTCAAGCGAACGTCTCGCAAACTCGAAAAGAAATGGCGTTCAACCAAACAGAAAGAATCATGTATAGACTGGCAGAATAGCCTCAAAATATACAAAAAGGCTCTCGACACGGCCAGAGCCACTTATTATTCATCCCTAATAGAGGGAAACAAAAGTAACCCAAAGTTTCTTTTTGATACTTTGGCAAAACTGACAAAAAGCCGTGATTCCACGGACCCACGGATTCCTACGACTCTCAATAGTAGCGATTTCATGAGGTTCTTCAATGGCAAAATAGAAACTATCAGAGATCAAATTGATCTACAACTACTCTCGGCTCCCACTGGACTGCCACCAAATATGGTGGTCTCAGAGGTGGCCGCAGACCCAAATATATATATGGATAGTCTCTCTCCAATCGAGCTCTCTGAGTTCACTTCAATGATATCTTCTTCAAAATCAACGACATGTACCCTGGATCCAGTTCCGACTAGATTACTCAAAGAGGTCCTGCCTCCGGTTGGTACATGCCTACTCAATATGATCAATATGTCTTTGGTGACAGGCTACGTGCCACAATCTTTCAAGGTAGCGGTAATCAAACCTCTACTCAAAAAGCCTACTCTTGATGCAGGCATTCTAGCTAGCTATAGACCTATATCGAACCTTCCGTTTCTCTCCAAAATTCTCGAGAAAGCGGTCGCCAAACAGTTGTGTGACTTTCTACAAAACAACAATATATTAGAAGGCTTTCAGTCGGGCTTCAGAGCTAACCATAGCACTGAGACGGCCCTGCTGAGAGTTACAAATGACCTCCTGACTGCAGCAGATAATAACCTCCTCTCCGTACTGGTGTTGCTGGACCTTAGTGCTGCATTCGACACTATTGACCACCACATTCTGCTACAGAGACTGGAACATCTGGTTGGCATCAGGGGTGCCGCACTGAAATGGTTCGAGTCCTATCTGTCTGATCGTTTTCAGTTTGTAGAGGTCAATAATGGCTCCTCTACACGTGAAAAGGTCAAATACGGAGTCCCACAAGGCTCTGTGCTTGGACTAATACTCTTCTCTTTATATATGCTCCCTCTGGGCAACATCATCAGGGAACACTCCATAGATTTTCATTGTTACGCAGACGACACTCAACTATATCTATCGATGAAACCGAACGAAACGGACCAACTAGTCAAACTTCAAGCATGTCTTAAAGACATAAAGAGTTGGATGGCACGTAATTACCTACTCCTCAACTCTAACAAAACGGAAGTTATCGTGATCGGCCCTAAGCCCCTGAGAGACAAGTTGGTCGATGGGAACTTTTCTCTAGATGGCATTACTTTGGCCTCCAAGGCCACTGTGAGGAATCTGGGGGTTACCTTTGATCAAGACTTGTCTTTCAAATCTCATATCAAACAAATCTCAAAGAATGCTTTCTTTCACCTGCGAAATATTGCAAAGGTCAGGCACATCCTGTCCAAAAATGACGCAGAAAAACTTGTCCACGCCTTCGTTACCTCAAGGCTGGACTACTGCAATTCGCTATTATCAGGCTGCCCAGGCAAGTCTCTGAAAAGCCTACAGTTAGTTCAAAATGCTGCGGCGCGTGTGTTGACAGGTACCAGAAGAAGAGACCATATCACTCCTTCACTGGCCTCCCTACACTGGCTCCCGGTCAAATACAGAATAGAGTTCAAAGTTCTTCTTCTCACTTACAAAGCCCTCAATGGTCAGGCACCACAATATCTCAAGGATCTCATTGATCCCTCCAAACCAAATAGAACAGCAGTGCGTTTGCAATATGCAAACATGCTTACTGTTCCAAAAATATCAAAAGTTACAATAGGAGGCAGGGCGTTTAGGTCCCAGGCACCGCAGCTGTGGAACCTTCTCCCGGCTTCGGTCCGTGGGGCTGACACGCTCTGCACATTCAAGACAAGGTTGAAAACCTTTCTCTACGACAAAGCCTATGGCCAGACTTGTCTCCGGGTCTAGCTGGATACCATGGTCGTACATTGTTGTGTGGGTTTGTCTCCCAGCAGTACTTGTAATATACACTATATAGGCTCCAGTAAGGCCTGCCACTAATCCAGCATCCGGGGAATCTCTCCCCGGAGTCTCTTTTCGTCCTCCCCGTCGCAGTTCTGTGGACCTCTAATATTAACCCCCAACTGACTGCCGAGTGTGACCGTGGATCAGGCCTCTTCATGGAGCCCACCAGAAGTGTGACCTGGACACGGCCTCACAGAGCTCGACCTGGACCAGATGTGGACCAGACCCCTCCACGGAGCCCACCTGCCTATTCTCTGTCTTTTCTCTCTGTCTATCTCTCTCTCTCTCCCTCTACCCCCCCCCCCCCCCCGACACGGTCGAGGCAGATGGCCGCCCACCCTAGAGTCGGGTTCTGCCTGACGTTTCTTCCTAAAGGGGAGTTTTTTCGTTACCATTGTCGCAATGTTGCTTGCTCTGGGTGGATCTTTGTTGGTTGTAAAGTGTCTTGAGACAACTTGTTGTGATTTGACACTATAATAAAATTGAATTGAATTGAATTGAATTGAATTAAAGACACGGTTGATTTGGATAAAATGTTAACAAAGTTCTCCGTCAGACTCTCTGTCTGAAAAAAAAGAAAAGCATGGACACACACACGCCAAAATGTCCCGAACCACCGACTGCAAAGTCATTCCAACTATGACTTTATATTGGCTACTTTAAATTACCGTACTGTTAGATCATGTCATTTAAAATGTGGGTGTTTACAGGTAGTTAAAAGTGCAGCTCAGTCTTCTTAAAGAAAATTTGCAAAAGTTGTGGCATATTGCAAAAAGAATGCTTAGTTGCTTACCGCTAGCTTTCCTCACAGATGTGTTCATAAAGGCGTCTATCACAGAAAAAGTTGTTCCAAGTGAGCCAACTCCCTTGGGAAACTTTGTGGGAGCCAATCAAAGTTGGGGTACCCGGAGGGCCTAGGCCAGGGATACTCAAATAGATTTACCTGTGGGCCACATTACAAAAATGGCAAGGGGCCAGGGGCCAGTAGATAAAATATAATAACATAATAACATAACATGAGTAGCTCTTTGCCTGCCTGCCTGCCTGCCTGCCTGCCTGCCTGCCTGCCTGCCTGCCTGTCTGTCTGTCTGTCTGTCTGTCTGTCTGTCCATGAGTAGTTATTTGTCTGTCTGTCAATGAGTAGCTGTCTTACTGTCTGCCTGTCTATGAGTAGCTGTCTGCCTGCCTGTCTATGAGTAGCTGTCTGTCTGTCTGCCTGCCTGTCAAATTGTCCATGAGTAGCTGTCTGTCTGCCTGTCTGAGTAGCTGTCTGCCTGCCTGCCTAATTGTCCATGAGTAGCTGTCTGTCTGCCTGTCTATGAGTAGCTGTCTGCCTGTCTGCCTAATTGTCCATGAGTAGCTGTCTGTCTGCCTGTCTATGAGTAGCTGTCTGCCTTCCTGCCTGTCCAATTGTCCATGAGTAGCTGTCTGTCTGTCTGAGTAGCTGTCTGCCTGCCTGCCCAATTGTCTATGAGTAGCTGTCTGTCTGTCTATGAGTAGCTGTCTGCCTTCCTGCCTGTCCAATTGTCCATGAGTAGCTGTCTGTCTGTCTATGAGTAGCTGTCTGCCTTCCTCCCTGTCCAATTGTCCATGAGTAGCTGTCTGCCTGCCTGTCCAATTCTCCATGAGTAGCTGTCTGTCTGCCTGTCTATGAGTAGCTGTCTGACTGCCTGCCTGTCCAATTCTCCATGAGTAGCTGTCTGTCTGTCTGCCTGTCTATGAGTAGCTGTCTGCCTGCCTGCCAGCCAGCAAGTTGGTTAACAGAAAATAAATTGTTATGGCTGAGTAAAATAAAATACAATAAACACAATTTGCCTGAAAATAGATTACCCAGCTATAAATTTCCGCAATTTCCATTCCGCATTTCCGCAATTTCCGCAATTTCCATTTCCACCATTTCCGCAATTTCCATTTCCATTTCCAACTATTAATGGCAGCTGGGTTTCATCATTCAAATAAAATAGAATTCTGTCCGTTTAGCTATAAAATTATGTCAGGGAATAGGGATACACAGTAATAATAATAATAATAATAAAACTTTATTTGTATAGCACCTTTCATGACATGAAATGCAGCTCAAAGTGCTTTACAGAGAAATGGAGGATAAAAGAAAAGCAAGGCAACAACATTAAAAACAAGCAGTAATGCAATACAGTGAGGACATGAATAACAAAAATAAAAAAATAAAAGATCAATTAAAAGCAATGTTGTAGAAGTGGGTCTTGAGCTGAGCTTTAAAAATGTCTACAGAGGCTGCCTGACGAAGGTACAGTGGGAGCTTGTTCCATGCCGACGGCCCGTAGAAGCAAAAAGCTGCTTCCCCGTGTTTTTTAGTTGCCATTTTATATGGCAAAGCGAGCAGGCCGGCAGTGGAAGACCTTAGGGGGCGGTTTGGGACATATTTAGGCAAGCAGTCATGTAGGTAGGAAGGTGCGAGACCATTGAGAGCTTTATAGACAAGTAAAAGAATTTTAAAATCAATCCTAAAAACAACCGGAAGCCAGTGCAGTGATGCCAAAACTGGAGTAATATGTTCTCTCATCTTAGTTCTAGTTAAAACTCTGGCTGCTGCATTTTGGACAAGTTGTAGTCTGTCAGTTGTTTTCTTAGGCAGTCCTGAAAAAAGTGCATTGCAGTAGTCAAGCCGAGAAAAAACAAAGGCGTGGATTAGCGTTTTTGCATCGTCCAAGGACAAATAGGCTCTGATTCGTGCAATATTTCTAAGGTGAATAAAGGCAATCTTGGTAACATGATTAATGTGTGAATTGAAATTCAATTCAGAATCAATAATAACCCCCAGGTTCTTTACTTTACTGTTACTTTCTACAGTCAGGTTACCAAGTCTGCTTATTATTGATTCTTTCTGCTCACTAGAACCGATTATGAGAACTTCTGTCTTATCCTCGTTTAGCTTGAGAAAGTTCTCACTCATCCAACATTTGATGCTAGACAGACAGGTCAACAGCGGGTCTAAAGCACAGGGATCATCTGGAGCCACAGAAAGATAAAGTTGGGTATCATCAGCATAGAAATGAAAATTGACTCCGTGATTGGTAATGAGTTCGCCCAATGGCAGTATGTACAAGGAGAAAAGCAGAGGGCCAAGAATCGAGCCCTGTGGAATACCAGAGCTGATGTCGTGTTTGTCTGAGTCAAACTCGGCTAGATTGACAAAGTAACTTCTGTTTGATAGGTAGGAGGAAAACCAGGACAGGGCCGTACCAGACAGGCCTATCCAGTGCTCCAGACGCTGTATTAAAATTGAATGATCAATCGTGTCAAATGCAGCCGTTAGATCTAGGAGTAGGAGAACAGATACATGTTTCTTGTCAGCAGACACCCTAAGATCATTAATTACTTTTACAAGTGCTGTTTCTGTGCTGTGACCTTTCCTAAAGCCAGATTGGAATTTGTTGTGCACATTGTTGTTCTGTAGAAACACATCCAATTGATGAAAGATGCATTTTTCTAAAACCTTGCCCAGAAAGGGTAGATTTGAAATGGGTCGATAGTTACCCAAAACAGAGGGATCAAGATTGTGTTTCTTGAGTAGGGGCCTAACTACAGCAGTCTTCAGTGAGTCTGGGAAGACACCTGATTGTAGAGAGCTGTTTACAATTTTTAGGATATCTCCAATCACACTGTCCAAGACCTCTTTGAGAAAGGTGGTGGGAATTTTATCCAATGAACAGGAGGATGATGTCATCTGTGATATGGTTTTGCGGAGTTCATCTTCATCAATTGCGCAGAACGTTAATAGGCTCCCCCTGGAGAGATCTACTCTGGGACCATTAGCTGCTGTTTGAGGGTTTGCGCTAGCAGCAGCACCATTCATAATATCAGCTCTAATGTTAAAAATTTTGTTATCAAAAAAGCATGCAAACTCATTACACTTAGCTTAGTATATGTCTTTCATTTGCATTGCATCTCCCCCCCCCCCCCCCCAAGCTTTTATTTTCGTTCGAGTAATAGTACAACTCTAATAGTATTACTTATAATAATGTAATTAAAGATAACTTCATTCAGATTTATTTATTTTTATTTCATTTTCCAGATTTTTTTTTCTTCTTTTTTTTAGATTTTCATTGGTGGGCCAGTCATAATGGTCCCGCGGGCCTGATGTGGCCCACGGGCCTGAGGTTGAGTATCACTGGCCTAGGCTAAAAGCAAGAGCAATTTTAAAATTGACCAATATGAGCTTGTGACGTGTGTAAAAGGTTTTTTTGGGGCATACCTGCTTTTCTCTCTAGGAGAATGGAATATTTATAATTACTGGTGGGTATTGTCCAATGTCTGTTCTGCATGCATGTGGTGTGTTCCATAAGTCCATTGGATGCAGATAATTGATTTGCGTAATTCAGCATACACACTTCTCAATTCCATCACTGAAGCTTGAAATCTTACTTGGGAAGTCAATATATTTATTAAACAAAGCAGTGAACAATTTCTTTCCTGTAACCTTCATTGTAGTATTGTAGTAATAGCAGCACATGGATATAAAATCTAGTAATCAAATAACAATAGAATCCAATCTTGAACTTGTTACATTTTGTTAACAGAACATGATTAAATGCAAGAGCCTTGAATGACTTGTAGGTGAGCGGGTCATAACAATTTGAAGTGTTGCTGTGAGACCCATCTCCAATCTTATTTGGACATACAGTATTACTTTACAGCTTGCTCGCCACCCTTCATTTAGGAAGACAATTTGCCTTTCAAAAGTGTACAGTAAATGTTTCCAATGGACTTGCATAAGCATTTACTAAAACCGAGTCCACACAAACCCACACCGCAAAGCAACATTAAATACATTCTAACATAGAATGGCATTTTACACATTTGTTTAATGTCAAATTATGAAAAAGAAAAGTTGTCAACTGAACAAAGAGGCCACACCAAATTCCACATACAGTATGTGCCTCACCTATAGATTGCAAAGGCCTAATGTTATGGTGATGGAACTCTATCCTGATTTAATTAAAAGAATAGTGGACGGAGTATTTAATTTCAGATTTTACTACTATGCAATGGGCCATTAGTCTGTTCCAATGTAGAAAGACAAATTGAAAAAATTAATAAAAATACAATAAAAAAGTCTCAAGTTGGTTGGGGTTTGAAGTTATTAAAACTACAATCAGGAATTGATGCCAGAATTTGTGCATGCACAGATCCTGCATGAAGCCCAATCAACTTATCAAAAGAAAAACAGAAAGCCTTGGGCAGTCCCTGCATGCTTTCGTAGGTGCCATACAATACAATAATAAAGAAGCCACAATTATTATTTTTTACTTTGTTTCCTGCATTGAAAACAATCTGCTGTTGGGCGGAAACCAACCACGTCCAAAAATATGATGGTCTGTCATGGTGATGTCTGTCATCCTGATGTCCATTGTCCATACAGTCCTTCAGGCGCTGCTGCGTTCGTTCGTTGTCAAGATGATGCTGGGAGAGAAATACAGGATTGATTGATTGATTTATTGATCAAATACTTTATTAGTTTAGTTTTTGTCACATTCCTGGGATTTGATGACCGGGGGAGACTCCGTTATTAAAGTCAAAGAGTGTTGTGAGCTTGTAGATCTGTTATTCTCAGCATGCAACCCAGTGTAAATTCTGCCATTATGACGCCATCGAGTCAGACCCGGCCAATACTACAATACAATATTTTACAGAGGCCGTTACAAAAAGATACAAAAAGCTTAACCCATTTAGGACTGAAACTAGAAAATGTCTTCTAAATCATGACAGTTTTCTGAAAAACCTATGTTTCTATGTAAGTGGTTCTCAAACTATTTCATGTCAAGGACCCCAGAAATTATATCAAATTGGCCACGACCGCCATCTGAAAATACTGTATGTTGTTCCAGAGACACCCCCAGAAGCAAAGATTTGACTTAAAAACGTTCACACTGAAAGAATATACCTATATATTTTAATATATTATATTATATATATCACATTTTCAAGATTTTTCAAAAATAGCTAAAGTATAACATAATCCTTAAAGGACAACTTTAGTTTTTTTTCAAGTATTAGAGAAAGTAAAAGATGAGTGTTCTTTTTTTTCCATTTGCTGCTTTTTCGTTGCAGCAATTTTAGCTATTTTTTACAGGGAGGCGGGGGCATTCGAACATGGGGCTAAATATGTATTTTTTCACAAAATGTAGCGATGAATGATGAGAAACGAGGATAACTTTTTTTTCCACAATTAAAAAAAACATGGGCTATAACCCATCGTTTTTTTCATTTTTTCCAAATTATGAAAAAAGGCGTGCTATAGTATGCCGTACGATATGGGCTATAGCCCATGGTCCAAAATGATATAGCGATTTATTCCAGGAATAAATAATAACAATAATAACATAATAATTATTATCTATTATTACAATTGTCAAGTTGGTCGCCAATGAAAAGCGGCAAAAGATGTGAACAGGTCGCCAACTAGCCAATGAAAAGCGCCAAAAGCTGTGGACATGTCGTCAGAGCTCTCAGCCCCTCCCCTTGCGAGCCTGCAATTTGATCCCTCTCTCTCCGAGACGCGCAGGAGAAGAATCTGATCTCACGCAGGACAACAGAAACAGAATTTTGCGCCCGCTTACAACACAATCCTAAAACACTAACATGGACACACTCACTCATACATGTTGTTTAATTTTTATCTAAGGGACTGCAATGGAAATAAGCCGTTGGCTTTCTTGCATTTATCCTTTTGATAGTGATGTATAACTATGTGTATTTTTCTGTACATGTAAACATTGTCAATAAACATATCAATCAATAAAAAAATAGGACTAAAGTACATATTAAAAAATAAATTGCTGTAACTTTGTGAAAAAATACATATTTAGCTCTATTAACTATTTAGCACTGCTTATCCGCTTATATTTTCACAATGGTACATGCTAGAAACGCATTTCGTAGACAAAGTAGACAAAATTATCTTTATTTGATATATGGCATGGGTATGTAGCCATAATAGAACCTAGCCTATAGTGTGTGTCATGCAGGTGAAATGAGAGAGTTCCTACCTGCAACCTCGAGGTTTTTCCTGTGTTTTTTGCCTCGATTGTGTACCTCTTCTCCACCAAACGGGACCTTGACATCACACACCTGTAGGAGTAAAACCATTCATACATTCATTAATCAAACCAATATCAACAATATGCTGCTACGGCGTCTCTGACAGTGCATTATAAGTTAGCGTTTGCAAACTCTTAAAGCTGCATGTAACTTTCCTCTTCTACCCTGGATTTTAACAGTTTCCTGTGCAAGTTCTTTAGCAACGCTTGCTTAGGGGATAAATTTCACCTTTATTTTATTTTATTTTTTATAGATGGACAGACAGTAGGCTGACAGGAAATGGGGGAGTGACATGCTGTAAAGGCCATCGGGAGTCGAACCCGCGGCACACTGCCAGGCTCGGACTACCGGCCAAGGTTCCCGAACCGCTGAGCCACGGCCAAATTTTATTTCAAATTTAATCTTGAACATGCGGTCAAAGTTTGTGACAGATCCTGTGTCTAGGTGAGACATGACCTTTGACACAATCCAAATGTCTCAATGGAAGATAGCCTTTAGATTTTGATTAATCTTAATAATTCAACATAACAAAATTGAAAAACTTAATTTATTTAATTGTGGAACCACCCACATTCATTTTTTTAAATGGTCTGTACATTAATAATAAAATGGTGATTATAGTAATATTATCACAGACATTGTTGAGAATTAAGAGTGAGGAAGCATCCCGACAAGGAGGAAGAGATTGCATACACACTCTCTTCATCCGTTTCTATGGGGAAAAAAGACAGCTATATTATTATTATATTTCATTGGATTCATGAAGGAATAAGCCTTTGAAATGCCACAGATTAGATGGAATGGAACTGAGGAGTTAGGGCTGTCTTTCCCTGCGTGATGTGGCAAACATCATCCAATACGACGCTATGTTTTTACTTGACTTTAGAGACACTGCCGCCATCTGTCTAAGCGAGACCTGGCTAAAAGAGGATATCCCGGACTCTACGTTACAGCAAGCCGGCTTTTCTCTTCACTGTGCGCACCACTGACTCACTAAAACAACGCGGAGGCGGTGTCTGCTGCTATATCAACAGGAGCTGGTAGACACCAGAATACTGTCGCAATCATGCTCTCCTGAGTTAGAGAGTCTCACGGTGGAGTGTAAACCTTTCTATCTGCAGAGAGAGTTTCCTTCTGTCACACTATCTGTGGTCTACATCCCTCTGAGCGCCGCTGCCCAGTCTGCCATGCAGCAGCTGTCCGAGAACATCACGGAGGTGGAAAACAACAATCCCGACACAGTTGTGCTCGTGCTGGGGGACTTCAATCACGTCTCCCTGAAGAAGGCTCTTCCAAGAGCCACCAGGTTGGAGAGAACACTGGACCAGTGCTACTCGACCATCCCAGATGCATATCACGCAGTGGCTAGAGCTCCTCTCGGTGAGTCTGACCACAATACCATTCTCCTAGTCCCTAAGTATCACCAGAAACTAAAGGTGGCAAAACCAACTGTCAAACTGTGTAGGAAATGGTCTCCACAAGCCATAGAGACATTACAGGACCGTTTGGAGTCCACAGAATGGACTAACCTCTGGTCTGACGGTCAGGATATTGACACTTACACTGACACTGTTACATCCTACATTCACTTCTGTGAGACTGTTTGCATTCCCACAAGGACCATTACGGTTTTTAACAACAGTAAGCCCTGGTTCAATAATGAAGTGAGATCGCTTTGTAGGGAAATCAGGCACAATTTGCTGTTTTATTTGCATACGCATCAAAAGTGCGGGTTGGCTGGGACCAGATTACATACATGTATACACAGGAGCATTACCTTTAAACCTCCCAACACTAAAACATATCGTCATTACTTCACATTCGAAGACCAATTACACTCTGGCATTGGGTCCTTTAATCCACATATTTCTTACTTCATCCTTGAGGAGCTTGAAACAGGACTAAACACCATGAAGCCGGGCAAAGCAGCAGGTCCTGATGACATACTGTCTGAGATGATAACCCACCTAGGCCCAGTCGCCAAACAATGGCTCTTGGACATGTTCAACATCTGCCTACAAACCCAGCACATACCAACGATCTGGAGGAAAGCCATCATCATTGCTCTTCTAAAACCCGGGAAAGACCCCAACCTCCCCAAAAGCTACCGGCCCATCTCCCTGCTATGCACCACCTACAAGCTTTTCGAGAAACTACTCCTCAGCCGACTATCCCCCCAGATAGACGCTGAGCTAATCCGAGATCAAGCCGGATTTAGACCGGGAAAATCCTGCACAGGCCAACTGCTAAACCTCACCCAGCACGGCTACCAGAAGAAGCTGATAACAGGCATTGCCTTTGTCGACCTTTCGGCAGCTTATGACACCGTCCAACACAGGCTGCTGATCAAAAACCTTTTCGACATTACAGCGGATGCCAAACTGTGCAACACAGTCAGATGTCTCCTGAGCAACCGGATGTTCTATGTCATGCTCAACAATAAAGAAAGCAGATGGTTCCAGGCTGCCACAGGGTAGTGTCCTGGCACCTCTCCTCTTCAACGTCTACACCAACGACCAGCCCCTACCAGAAGGATGCAGCAGGTTCATCTACGCAGATGACCTAGCCATGACAACGCAGCAGCATACCTTCCCAGGAGTGGAGTCAACCCTGGAACAAGGACTGACAGATATGTCCACGTACTATCTGGAAAACCACCTGCGTCCAAACCCCGGGAAGACACAAATCTGCAGCTTCCACCTTAAAAACAAGGAGGCCAAACGGGAGCTCAACGTAACCTGGGATGGAATAAGGCTTGAGAACGACCAGCACCCAGTCTACCTGGGAGTGACCTTAGACCGTACCCTCAGCTACAAAGAGCACATCCAGAAGGTGTGCCAAGGTGTCCACCAGGAACAACCTCCTGCGCCAACTAACCAACTCAAAGTGGGGAGCCCACCCAAGCACGCTGCGCACAACGGCACTAGCCCTGTGCTTTTCCACCGCTGAATATGCCTGCCCTGCATGGTATGAATCAAGTCACGCACACAAACTAGACCCCATCCTCAACGAGACCTGCAGGATAATGACTGGGTGCATCAAAACAACCCCCATACCCTGCCTCTACGCCCTCTCTGGAATTGCCCCCCCTGACATCCGCAGAGCAGTCACCGCCAAAGCCGAGCGCACAAAGCAGGCCCATGACAACCGGCACTCACTGCACGAACACTCAGGTCCAGAAGCAGCTTCCTGGATACCACTGCAGAACTGGAGACCACACCATCTGTCGCCAGGACCACGGAGTGGCACAACCAGTGGAACGGCATGGGTAGCCGGACAGCCCAGTGGACAGAGAGAGGCATCACCCCAGAGGAATGTCTCGCGACTGGCCATGACCAACCTTGGGCCGTCTGGAAGACCCTGAACCGTCTGCGGGTCGGCGAAGGACGCTGCAAGGCATCCATGAAAAAATGGAATATAACTTTTTCTGATGCATGCGTGTGTGGCGAACCACAAACAATGGACCACATCATGATGTGTATCTCTGCTCCACAATGTACTGGAGATGACCTGGCCGGGCCAAATGCCGCTGCACTTGCCTGCGCCAACCACTGGAAAGACGTGATATAGAAGATGGCCAGACACGAAGAAGAAGAAGATTGAGAGCTAGTTATACATATACTGTATGTAATTTGTAAGTTGATTAGCGGTATACTGTGGTTACTTTGCGCCTATTACAGAAATTGAAGTTAGAGACACATATTACTCTGATCATGATTTAGTATTAATATCAATATAGTCCAAGATGAAATACATTTAAAACAATTGACAATTTACAATAAATAATAAAATAATTATACTGAATACGTGATAACATATTTTTATTCAGTTTATATACCTTTTTTTTTCATCACACATCAATGATTTATTTTTCTTTGAAAAACTAAAAAGGGATCCAGAATATTTCTAAATTGATAAAACTGTATTTCTTATATAGATAGAAACTTGAACCATACTTAATAATACTAGGTGTTTACATGCATAAAGTAGGTAGGTAGCAAATAGTTACACCTAATAATTAGACATGTCGAACGTTCCTTCACAGAGATACTGAGATTTGACAGTTTACAGCGGTCGAAAGTACTTGCACGCTCTGCTTGCGCACTAGTTGGCCATTTATGATTGATTGATTGATTGAAATCTTTATTAACAGTTTGCAGAATTACAGTACATTTCAAGCACAAACTCAATACAAAGACTGTTAACTGTGAGTGGACGACCCAATTAAGCCTTACACTTGTTTACAACAGGGTCCACATTGTTCAATTCATCAAAACATTTAGAGACAAACAAATAGACACTTCTATGTAGTTAAAGAACAGAACAGGAATTCATCATATAGGAAGCGAAAAGGGAAAAAAAGTATATATACAGTGAGGGGAACAGGGGGATAAAAGAAAAGAAAACGAAAGACAGAGTGTAGGGCGCCTGCACACAACACCATGCGTTGATGCCATGTGTGCATATGTGCAGGCACCCAACACCACGTCCATACAAAAACATAGTACAATCCATAGTACAAAGACAGAGTGTAGGGCGCCTGCACACAACACCATGCGTTGATGCCATGTGTGCATATGTGCAGGCACCCAACACCACGTCCATACAAAAACATAGTACAATCCAGATACAAATTCAGCTTTTACAGAGGCCAGTTTCGAATTGCAGCCATCCGTAGGTGCCCTTTGAGAGCAGTTTTGAAGGAGCCAAGGGATTCACATGTCTTAATGACTGTTGGTAGGGCGTTCCACATTTTGGTCGCATAGGAGCGAAAAGAATTTAGTCCCTTGTTTGTGCCGAATCTGGGTTGTACATGGTTTGTTGCACTCCCTCTGGTGTTGTGGGTGTGGACTTCGTTTACATTAAGGAAGTATTTAGACAGGTACATGGGTATCTTGGTGGTGTATCTAATCTTGTGGACCAGACCCATTGCAAGATGCTGTACTCTGTCGTCGACCCTAAGCCATCCCAGCCTGTCAAAGTGGGCAGGGGTGAGGTGGGTTCGGGGGGTGAGGCCAAGTAGGAGCCTGACCAGTTTGTTTTGGGAGGTCTGGAGCCTTGTTTTAAGGGCCTTTGAGGTGCTGTGGTACCAGGAGGTGGATGCATAGTCAAAGAAACCTTGTACAAGGGCTCCTGTTAAGGTCTTCAAGGTGTTTTTGTCGACCAGTGAGGAGATCCTGTAGAGGAATCTTGTTCTTTGATTGACTTTTTTGATTACGTTGGTGGCCATCTTATCACCGGAAAGATTGGCCTCCAGGATGGAACCTAGGTAGGTAATTTGATCCTTCCGTGTGATAATATCATCACCAACTCTAACCAAGAAGCCATCTGCCTTTTTGAGATTACTATTTGATCCGAAGAGAATGGATTCAGTTTTTCCCAGGTGTAAGGATAGTTTGTTATCAGCGAGCCAGGTGCAGATTCTACCGAGTTCAGAGCTGAGGGTCTTTTCAACCTGCAGTTTGTTCCTGTCCGAGACCAGCAGTGCTGAGTCGTCTGCGAACAGGAACAAGTTGCAGTCACAAGCTGAAGTCATGTCGTTTACATATATTAGGAACAGTAAAGGCCCTAGTATGCTTCCTTGTGGGACGCCACAGCTCACTGGGAGGGGGGGGGACAGTGTTCCGTTCACTTCTACAATCTGTTCTCTCCCCTCCAGGTAGGATTGCATCCAGCTCACTGATGTGCTATCAAAACCAATAGCTTTAAGCTTGTTAACCAGTATGGAGTGGTTCACGGTGTCAAAAGCCTTTTGGAGGTCCAGCATGACCATGCCGCAGTATTTTCCAGCATCCACCTCGTGTTTGATGTGGTCGCTCAAATAGAGAAGGCATGTGTCAGTGGAGTGGGATGTTCTGAAACCAGATTGGAACTCGTACAACAATTTATTAGTGGCAAGATACTTTTCAACCTGTTCATAGACTATTTTTTCCATCACTTTCGAGATGGAGCTTAGAATAGAAATAGGGCGGTAGTTGCCGGGTTCTAATTTGCTCCCTTTTTTGTACAGGGGGGTTACTTTGGCCAGTTTAAAATCTCTGGGGACCTGTCCTTGTTTGATGGAGAGGTTAACTATGTGGGTGATGACTGGAGCTATGGAAATGGCTGAGTCTCTGAGAAATTTGGAGGGAATATTGTCATGGCCAGTGGCCTTGTGGGGTTGGAGGGCACTCAGTTTCTTAAGTACCTCCTCAGTTGTTACCATTGTCATTTTAAAATGGCCTACTAGTGTGCAACAAGCAAGTATGCACTCGACAGAGTGCAGTTCTAGTTATTATTATTATTTGTGCCAATGTTGGCACTGGTGCCTAAGGTTGCATATAGCCCATTTTAAAATAGCCAATTTATAAGTATTATTGTAACCAAATGGACCCATAACAATCTCATGGATAATGGCAGCCATCAGCTTACAACGTAAACAAAAACAATAACTTCGGACTCAACAAAAATATTCAAATTATTTCACAATGCTAATTTTGTGTGTGAAAACATTTTTTATCCCCCAACATTTATTTTAAAAGCTCTGTGAATATAGTTTTGTTTACATTATTCATGTACACACAAATGTTATCACTCTGACCTTTAAATGAACCCTCATCATGATGTACATGTGTAGTGTGTACATACCTGGCATATGTACACCTTCTTGGTCCTTCTCTTCTTGAATTTCTCATAGTCCGCTGCAGGCAGATGAGAGGGTTACAAAGGGTTAACCATAACCGCACAACAAAAGCCCTAGCACCACACAAATACTTTGCCTATTATTTATGTATTTCATCTGGCAGTGAATGCCACTCCATCTTTAACTCCATCTTTTCCACAATAAAACATGATCATCAGGTATTATTATTGCGAACGCAATGAGCACTTACTATGAGACCTAGCAGATCATGTCTGTCTGTCTGTCCGTGTGTCTGTCCCGCTATCCAAATATGGAGTGTGTTGCATCAGCAATCACTCAGCTCCATATATGGGCACAAAAGGGGCCAGGTCCACATATACAGTAACAGCGGGACAGACACACAGACAGACATGATCTGCAGGGTCTCAGCTGCGTTCGCTTCCCGCGTTTGCGCGACTTACTGGTAATATAAGGAGGAAAAACTTTTTCCAAAAAGTGTACAGTATTTGTTAAAGGAGAATTCCATGCTAGAAGGCTTTCTTACCTTTATTTGTAGTTGTTACGTCCCCACCAAAGAGGTCCAGGTGTTATTTTGTATAAGCGCATTATTGGCTATTTCCCCTACTATAAGCCCTCAATGAATTGCATTGAATTGAATGGGGCTGTTATGCTAATTCGCTTATTTCCATCGCTCAAAAATCAATATTTTTTGTATATATTCTCTCTTCAAAATTTAAATAGTATCCCGAGCGGCACACTTTACTACTTATTTCGATGGAAATAAGCAAATTAGCACAAAAACCCAACCCCCATTGAGGGCTTGTATTAGGGGAAATGGCCAAAAATGCACTTTTGCACAAAATAACACCTGGACCTCTTTGTTGGGGACGTAACAACTACAAATAAAGGTAAGAAAGCCTTCTAGCAAGGAATTCTCCTTTAAAATCATGCTTTTATGTGGACACGCCCACCAGTTCATTAAGTATGCCTGGTTTGCCTGGTGGGTGGTGATGGGTAGTGACTGGTGATCCACCTGAACTGAAGCCGCACCCACAGCTGTAGTTGTATGATAAAGGGGGAGGGGTTAGAGGAGGGGCTGATAGTGTGCTGTCACTATATTACTGTTTATTTCATTGACTGTCAAGGCTTCAGCCTCCAGGAAGAAACCCTAAATACAAAGTTAATACACCATTACACATACAAACGACTCGTGTCTAATGGAGTACTGTCACGTCATAGACACATGTGGAAAACTGGAAAAAAAAAATATTATGCTCACATAAGCTATTCAGATGGGGTAGACAGTACAAAGTATTCAGGCCATTCATCAGGAAATAAGGATCTCAGGATATTTCCTTTTCTGTTTCAACAGAAGTATGAGGACCACAACATCATCTTTACCCATTGATTTACTTGTAAACTTGTGATGTGACATTAACTGATTCTGATCACTGCTTCATGGCACTCAAGCAGTCATTTTTTATCAAATATAAATTAAATAAAAGGAATATGGAAAATGCAGACTCAGTGTTCTTAAGAGCAATAACACAGTTAAGTTGTGACTGAAACAGGATCAGTTATTCATTGTTTTGTATCTTTGCACCTCAGCAGTTTACTCACATATAGCACTGGCTTATTCACGTCAGTTAGAGTTTTGCATATTATTCTGTCAAAGCTATTCCAACTACTCACCTTCTTCCTCATCCTCCGCCTTGGTCTTGACCACAGAGTCTAAAAGCCACAACACATACAGGTACATCAGCACCAATATGACCACATTCCAACCCACTGATCCTGTATTAGCTGCCATGATCAATGGACACCCAAATAAGGATGTCAGGGCTATTAATGTTGATTTCCTCAATCAAAATCACTTTCATATTAGTGTGTAACTCTTTTGGATCAAAGTTGTAAAGTCTTGACAATAAAGTCTGTTCCCCATTCACATAAAAGCAGCAGGTAGTTCTCATACATGTTTTCAAACAACGAAGAGCATTATTTACCAGAATCAATGTCTTCTTCATTATCATCATCCTCACTCTCCGGCTTTAAAGAATAATAGACAAATGAGAATAAGAGACAATGTAATACAATTGTAAAGCACTTAGGAATTATATAGAGTTCCACTTTCCACCCATTCAGTTGCAAAAAATATATTGAAGTACAGCAATACAATACATGGCAACCTGAGGGAGGTACTCTTCTTTAAAATGTCATTATGACTTTTCACAAAAAAGTGAAAAATATATCTCACGGAGTTTCAATTGTTGAAAAACAGCATATTATTTCAAAAGTATTCATAAAAATAATAATAAATTGAGCTGGGATCTTCTCCTTTTAGGTCCACCCATTCCTGGGACATGAGAGAAGAAAAACAAAAGTCCATTGTGGGTGTATGGGATTGTTCTCTGTCACACTAGCACTAAACACAGGTGAAATTCACCCTAACACCTGCCTGAAGGAAAAACACCCGTGTGAAGTGAGGGGCGTGAATACATGACTGCCTGCCTAAATATGCCCCAAACCGCCCCTAAGGTCTTCCACTGCTGGCCTGCTCGCTTTGCCTAAAAAAATGGCAACAAAAAAATACGGGGAAGCAGCTTTTTGCTTCTACGGGCCGGCGGTATGGAACAATCTCCCACTGTACCTTCGTCAGGCAGCCTCTGTAGACATTTTTAAAGCACAGCTCAAGACCCACTTCTACAACATTGCTTTTAATTGATCTTTTATTTTTTGTTATTTATGTCCTCACTGTATTGCATGCTTGTTTTTTAATGTTGTTGCCTTGCTTTTCTTTTTTTCTCCATTGCTCTGTAAAGCATTTTGAGCTGCATTTCATGTCATGAAAGGCGCTATACAAATAAAGTTTTATTATTATTACTTGCACAAGCAGAGCGCGCAAGTAATAGTTTCGCCCGGCTCGTATGCACCGTCCCAGCCAACCCGCCACTTTTGATGCGCATGCACAGCCCCAGCAAATTGTGCCTGATTTGCTGGGACCAGATTACATGGTGTGTAACTAGCTCTCAATGATGACGTAAGAAATATGTGGATTAAAGGACCCAATGCCAGAGTGTAATTGGTTTTCAATGGTGACGTAATGACGATATGTTTTAGTGTTGGGAGGATTAAAGGTAATGCTCCTGTGTATGTATGTAATCTGGCACCACTGCCGTATCAGGCACAGTTTGCTGGGACGGTGCATACGCATCAAAAGTGGCGGGTTGGCTGGGACTGCGTACGGCACAAAGTAACCACAGTATACTGCTAATCAACTTACAAATTACATATACATAGTATATATGTATAGCTCTCAATGATGACGTAAGAAATATGTGGATTAAAGGACCCAATGCCAGAGTGTAATTGGTTTTTTGATGGTGACGTAATGGCGATATGTTTTAGTCTTGGGAGGCACTGATTGACATATACGTCACCATCCAAAGTCGTCACTTACGTATTCATTACAACATTATGTTTCTGAAGTGTATAAAAACAATTACCATTGTTTCATTCTGGCACCACTGCCGTATCAGGCACAAGTAGTCATTACTGTGATTTGACAGTTTGTAGCGGTCGAAAGTACTTGCGCGCTCTGCTTGCGCACTAGTAGGCCATTTATGGCCTACTAGTGTGCAACAAGCAAGTATGTACTCGACAGAGTGCAGTTCTAGTTACTTGCGCAAGCAGAGCGCGCAAGTAATCATTTCGCTTGGTCTCTTCGAAGTGAAGCCAAGTTTTCTTCAACCGTAAGTCTGTGCCTGGTTTGCTGGGACTAGTTACAAGTTACAAGTTACAACATTACGTCATATACACACCATGTACTCTGGTCCCAGTTCTCAACGATGACGTAATGTTGTAACTGGTCCCAGCAAACCAGGCACAAACCTACGGTTGAAAAAAACTTGGCTTCACTTTTTGGAACCAAGTAACCACAGTATACTGCTAATCAAATTACAACTACATACTCTGTATGTAGGTACTTGCTCAAGCAGAGCGCGCAAGTAATCATTTCGCTTGGTCTCTTCGAAGTGAAGCCAAGTTTTCTTCAACCGTAAGTCTGTGCCTGGTTTGCTGGGACTAGTTACAAGTTACAACATTACGTCATATACACACCATGTACTCTGGTCCCAGTTCTCAACGATGACATAATGTTGTAACTGGTACCAGCAAACCAGGCACAGACTTACGGTTGAAAAAAAACTTGGCTTCACTTTTTGGAACCAAGTAACCACAGTATACTGCTAATCAAATTACAACTACATACTCTGTATGTAGTTGTAATGTGATTTGTAATTTGTAAATCTGTGCCTGGTCTGCTGGGACCAGACTACACAGATGACCATATCTCTTACGTCATCACTGAGAGCTAGTCATACATATACACACCGTGTACTCTGGTCCCAGCTCTCAACGATGACGTAATGTGGTATCTGGTGGGACCAGATTACACAGATGACCATTTCTGATGACGTAAGTCATACAACATTATGTTTCTGGATTGTATAAAAATCACGCAAATGTCAAAAAGTTAACCATTAAGCTTAACGTCATTGTAGTATATAACTAACTAAACCAAACAGAACTTTAGGATAAAGGACAGAAATCCATACCATTTCAGAGAAGAGAATTTTTCTACAGAACTGACTACGCAGACTACTTTCTCTCTCGAAAGTACTTGCGCGCTCTGCTTGCGCACTAGTAGGCCATTTATGGCCTACTAGTGTGCAACAAGCAAGTATGCACTCGGCAGAGTGCAGTTCTAGTTATTATTATTTGTGCCAATGTTGGCACTGGTGCCTAAGGTTGCCTATAGCCCATTTTAAAATAGCCAATTCATAAGTATTATTGTAACCAAATGGACCCATAACAATCTCATGGATAATGGCAGCCATCAGCTTACAACGTAAACAAAAACAATAACTTTGGACTCAACAAAAATATTCAAATTATTTCACAATGCTAATCTTTGTGTGTGAAAACATTTTGTATCCCCCAACATTTATTTTAAACTATCTGTGAATATAGTTTTGTTTACATTATTCATGTACATACAAATGTTATCACTCTGACCTTTAAATGAACCCTCATCATGATTTATATGTGTAGTGTGTACATACCTGGCATATGTACACCTTCTTGGTCCTTCTCTTCTTGAATTTCTCATAGTCTATGTCCACTGCAGGCAGATGAGAGGGTTACAAAGGGTTAACCATAACCGCACAACAAAAACCCTAGCACCGCACAAATACTATCATTTATGCATTTCATCTGGCAGTGAATTTAAAGATGGAGTGCCACTCCATCTTTAACTCCATCTTTTCCACAACAAAACATGATCATCAGGTATTATTATAATATAAGGAACTTTTTCCAAAAAGTGTACAGTATTTGTTAAAGGAGAATTCCATGCTAGAAGGCTATCTTACCTTTATTTGTAGTTGTTACGTCCCCACCAAAGAGGGCCAGGTGTTATTTTGTATAAGCGCATTATTGACTTGATTGAAGTCCTCAATGAATTGCATTGAATTGAATTGAATGGGGCTATGGGCTGTTATGCTAATTCGCTTATTTCCATCGCTCAAAAATCAATATTTTTTGTATATATCCTCTCTTCAAAATGTAAATAGTATCCCGAGCGGCACACTTTACTACTTATTTCGATGGAAATAAGCGAATTAGCACAAAAACCCAACCCCATTGAGGTCTTATATTAGGGGAAATAGCCAATAATGCACTTTTGCACAAAATAACACCTGGAACTCTTTGTTGGGGACGTAACAACTACAAATAAAGGTAAGAAAGCCTTCTAGCATGGAATTCTCCTTTAAAATCATGCTTTTATGTGGACACGCCTTAGTATATATGAAAAGAGAAGACACCCGAGTTCTCCTTCCATCCACTTGCATTAAAATGCTCAAAAGCGCATGAGGCGATTTCACTCCTCCTTCCGTGTAGGAACAGAGTGCATTCTGGGATGGATTTGCCTCAAACACATGAACGCGCTGCCGTTGACTATCATTGTGCCGTTTGTGCGCGTTCACGTATGAAACATTCGTTCACGTGTCATGGCCTCAATCACGTGCGCAATGATAATCAACGGAGCAGTGCTGGCTCGAGCTGCAATGACAAATTCGGCCACTATGTCCATTTCGCCTCAGGGTTTCCTCCGGGTGCCTTCTCTATTCATATATACTCTAAGGGACACGCCCACCAGTTCATGAAGTATGCCTGGTTTGCCTGGTGGGTGGTGATGGGTAGTGACTGGTGATCCGCCTGAACTGAAGCCGCACCCACAGCTGTAGTTGTATGATAAAGGGGGAGGGGTTAGAGGAGGGGCTGATAGTGTGCTGTCACTATATTACTGTTTATTTCATTGGCCCGTTTGACTGTCAAGGGTTCAGCCTCCAGGAAGAAACCCTAAATACAAAGTGAATACACCATTGCACATACAAACGACTCCAGGGTGTCTAATTAAGTACTGTCACGTCATACACACATGGAAAACTGGAAAAATAAAAAAATTGTGGCACTCCATCTTTAACACTAGCATGTCTGAATCTACTACTATGACTATGAAAGGTCAAGATGACCGTGTTTTTCATGCGATTTGATAGGCCACTCTCTCCCACACTCGTCTAATGATCTTCACACCTCTCCCTGCAGTGCCTGCACCCGTTGACGGCTTGCCATTGTCTTCTAAATGTACATTCCAACTAATTCCTCATTGTGTATACAAATGTAGGCTACTCACAACATGTAGACTCATGTTTTAGAGGTTATATTTTATGCGGTTTACAGAAATAACAATGTCTGTTTATTTCTCCCGAAAACGTTTATGAGTGGATAAAACACTGTCAGACTTTGTTTTAACTTTGGGTAGGCTAGAATTCTAGAATTGCGTTATTTCCCCCAGATGGTCTAAAAATGAGTTACTTTGACCAATGTATTACCAATCTTGTACACCATTGCTCACGAAAGCAACACCCTTGACCAAATTATAGCCACTGCATCTAGCTTTTAATTAAAGTTCCCCGGGCATCGTTTTGGGATATTTTGGCCGATATGGGTCTTTTTCTCAAGTCTTGAGTCAGTGTGTTCCCCTCCCGGCTCATGGCTCTTTACAGACGGCACAGAGACAGCAGCCACTCCGCTGAACGTGTCAGTGTTGCTACAGTGGTGTGAACTGTGAACCGCACGGGCACTGGTGCTGCAGAGTGCTGACAGCCGCTTCTTCTTCTGAATTACTTTATCTTTGCCTTGAAAAAGACCATAGGGCGTAGGCTATATCCGTTTTGCTGTTTTCCAAAACAAACCAACTGTTTGCTACAAAGCGACTGGAAGGACAATGTTTACAGACATACCAAGTAGCCAATCTGCTGATTAGGCTACCCGATCAGCGATCACCAGGGGGCAGCGACAACAAACACACACACACACACACACACAATAGCCTGGGCACCATTTCATTTAGGGTATATGATCCTGTAGGAAGTGGATAATATTGTTATTACGTCATGTTGTAGTATTGTTTTGTAGTCGACAGGCAGGAACAACGGGGCGGCAACTTCCTTTTCCCTCAAACCGATTTTTCGCAATAAAAGCTACAGGCTACGAGAGCTTTTATTGTTATTCTTCCGGTTTGAGGGAAAAGGAAGTTCCGTTTGATTGTTCCTGACTTTACATGACGTGACGATATCATCCGCTCCCGACCGGATCATACAGACTTTTGAAACAGAGACCAGGCTTTCCTCCGAGGTGGTGGAAAGCCTGCATGGTGAGGCGAGGTCACACACACTCAATAGCCTTCTATATAATGCTGCGCACATATACAGTATTATATATACTTTTGGGGAAGGCTAAGCCATGCCTAGCCTTACATACCTCAATGTAATTTATATATATTTGATTGATTGTGCCAGCAGAGAGGTTAGAGAGCAGAAGAGCGGGAGAGAGAGAAAAAAAGAAAGAGCCTTGCGTGCGTGCAGGCAGAATTGCAAATCAGTTCCACGTCTCTTGCAGAAAAGGTTACAGAAGAAGGACGGACAGAACTGTGATCTTTTGACTGACAAAACATTTAGAGGTTCGGTAGGTCTATCTGGTTGGAATGATTTCAAACACTGTCATTTTTATTTGGAATCGCATCGGCAAGTCTAACCGAGCATTCAATAACATCCCTCATCATGCATAATAATCATTGTTTTCCTATTATCTCAACATAAGTAAACAAATTCCAAGTTAACCAGCCAAACATATATGATTGAATTAGTTGGAAATGGAATGCAGGCTTGGCAGTTGAAATGCAAATTACTCATTAATTTTGACTCATCAAAATCGGTCAGACTGACCGCTTAGACGTGCTAGTGTTAAGGGGTTAATAACTAAAAATGCCCAAGGGATATCACTGGGCACTCTCTTGAATTCTTAAGAGGTGACCCCAAGCTACAAGTTGAGAAAAAAAAAACGTTATCTGACAAAACCACGTTTACCCCCACGGCTCCCGGACTACACTTTTTTGCAGTCATTTGGACAATATACGGTGACATCACATTATATTGCTTATATATAGGCAACCACACTCCCCAGGATTTTGTTGTCACTATATTCCATGTTCCATTAAGCCTTTGCGAAAATAGGAAACGTATATGTGTTTTAGGTCGAAAAAAGAAAAGTGCATTTTGTCTGTCATTGTCAGTGGCCAGCAACTGCCTCCGGAGTCCCCCGGGATAACATACCCGGGATACTCCGACCCCAAAGTCCTTGGGGGTCTTCCTCAATTTTGTAGGGTGTCCACCATATTGGCCGATATGACCCTGCAAATAATCAGAGATTGGATATCGGTCATAATTTTAATATCGTGCATCTCAAATATTATCCAGAAATATGAAATCATTAGTGAAATCAATGTGACAAATCTGAAAATATCATTATGAATTTATGATCATAGCAGTAACCATATGAACCCCAGCATGCTGGACTGGGGAACATGAGACTAAAACAGGAAATAGCCCATGTCTGTATGTGAAACTGACTTGATTTATTTTGGATAGCAATTTATTATTCTGCTATTATTTATTATGCTCACATAAGCTATTCAGATGGGGTAGACAGTACAAAGTATTCAGGCCATTCATCAGGAAATAAGGATCTTTTCTGTTTCAACAGAAGTATGAGGACCACAACATCATCTTTACCCATTGATTTACTTGTAAACTTGTGATGTGACATTAACTGATTCTGATCACTGCTTCATGGCACTCAAGCATTCTGTCATTTTTTATCAAATATAAATTAAATAAAAGGAATACGGAAAATGCAGACTCAGTGTTCTTAAGAGCAATAACACAGTTAAGTTGTGACTGAAACAGGATCAGTTATTCATTGTTTTGTATCTTTGCACCTCAGCAGTTTACTCACATATAGCACTGGCTTATTCACGTCAGTTAGAGTTTTGCATATTATTCTGTCAAAGCTATTCCAACTACTCACCTTCTTCCTCATCCTCCGCCTTGGTCTTGACCACAGAGTCTAAAAGCCACAACACATACAGGTACATCAGCGCCAATATGACCACATTCCAACCCACTGATCCTGCATTAGCTGCCATCAGCAATGGAAAAGGTGACATCACACACCCAAATAAGGATGTCAGGGCTATTAATGTTGATTTCCTCAATCAAAATCACTTTCATATTAGTGTGTAACTCTTTTGGATCAAAGTTGTAAAGTCTTGACAATGAAGTCTGTTCCCCATTCACATAAAAGCAGCAGGTCCAGTAGTTCTCATACATGTTTTCAAACAACGAAGAGCATTATTTACCAGAATCATCGTCTTCATCATCATCATCCTCACTCTCCGGCTTTAAAGAATAATAGACAAATGAGAATAAGAGACAATGTAATACAATTGTAAAGCACTTAGGAATTATATAGAGTTCCACTTTCCACCCATTCAGTTGCAAAAAATATATTGAAGTACAGCAATACAATACATGGCAACCTGAGGGAGGTACTCTTCTTTAAAATGTCATTATGACTTTTCACAAAAAAGTGAAAAATATATCTCACGGAGTTTCAATTGTTGAAAAACAGCATATTATTTAAAAGATATTCATACAAATAAATTGAGCTGGGATTCTCCTTTTAGGTCCACCCATTCCTGGGACATGAGAGAAGAAAAACAAAAGTCCATTGTGGGTGTATGGGATTGTTCTCTGTCACACTAGCACTAAACACAGGTGGAATTCACCCAAACACCTGCCTGAAGAAAAAACAAATCACACCTGTGTGAAGTGAGGGGCGTGAATATATTAAAGTCTAAAGGTCATTACACACTGGCGAATTAGCGACGCGATGCGAATAAGCGATCTGAAAATGCGAAATATTTGCCCGGCGAATTTATTTGCGTTTGGCTATACACCGTACACATCTATGCGACGCGTATTGTGCGATTATAGCTCCTCTCCTCTCCCTCCTCCTCTCCTCTCCTCCCGCTTTGATACCCTTTCTTTAATAACCCCGTATCCAGTAGGCTACTTCACAGATGGAGGGGTCCAATTAATTCGTACCGGCCCACATAGGTATACAATTGGTACCGGCCGCGCCCGTGCATGTGGGCATATATTCCGGTTATAAAGTCTTTATTTTCGGGTCAAAAACGGGTCTGCACAGTAGAAATAGCCTAGTGCAGATCTTAGCTTTTTGATGAGCCTGTTCACTGGTCATTTTAACTTTTTTATATATTTTTCTTTGGTGTTGGTGAATAAAAATCCACATGGATGTCTTCATGCTTATGTTCTTCATTAGTTTGCATCGTGTTTAGACGGAATTCACGTTCATTCTGGTCTGTAAGCAACGGCAAAGAAAACTTCGGAGGGAGGGTCAATTGTAACGTAATGTGTTACAAATGGTCCGCTTCCATTCAATGCCATTATAAGTAATATTTACATATTTGACATATTGGCCAATATTATATGTTCTAAATTTGTATTGTATTGTGTAGTGTATTCTAAAATTAGTTTAGGGTTGTATAACATTGTACAACTCAATCAATCAAACGTTTGTTTATTTCCCCATTGAACTGAAAAAAAAGCCCAAACTGGTACACCCGATACTATTTAATATTTCCCAATATGTTTGATACATTTTCTTATCACATCCATGGTATGAAAACAATGCTAAGGAGTTGCTTCAATGAAATATAATTGCTTTAAGCTGAAAACGATATGTTTAATGGTGTTTTTTTAGCGTTGTTACATTTATACTCCATGCTGTTACAATTAGTCCGACAGGCGCAACAAATGTAACACTGGAACAGCGTCCACTTTCGGTTTAATAACTCCCGACCTGTTTGATCAATTGAAAAATAAAAAGTGGTTTATGGAAGCAGACAAGTGTAGGTCCGTTGCCTGAAAATATTACATATGTAGATAAACGGATCTCAGAGTAAAAAAATGAAACGTGCAAAATTTTACATCCGTGGCGGCTCTCCCCTACTGTTAGCACACCCATGTGCCATGTCCACGCTGCGCTATCCCGACCTGCGTAGCCGGACCGACGGCTGCTCTGTTGCACACCCATGTGCCATGTCCACGGCACGCACGCACGCTCGCGCAATGCGCATGCACACGCGAGCGCACACACACCCAACAGAGTTGTAGGAGGGGAGGTGTGCAACAGTGTGCTGCTGTGCTATCCCGACCTGCGTAACCGGACCGGCGGCTGCTCTGTTGACAGCTACTGTACGGTACGCCGCTGTTTATACACAGCAACAAGTTTGGGCTGCATTCTGATTGGTCAGAGCCGTTGAATTTCGCCTGCGAATGTCTGCAAAATTCGACACCAGAGCGAACAAATAAAGAGCGAAAACTGTCGCATTTTCGCACATTCGCCACTGATGTGGAAGCTTCCATTGACTTCAATTGGTTTTAAAAAAATGCGAATTATTCGCGTCGCCAATTCGCGTCGCCAATTCGCCAGTGTGTAATGACCTTTACTCATGTTGATTAGGTATGATGTAATGGTGATGTAAAACAAACCATTAACAAGCCATTAACAATACATTCAAATTCGACACACATGTTCCACACCACCACACCACACCTCCACAGGGGGTGGAGTGTATACAACAATACATTTTCTCTTCATTGTCAATGGTGTTTACAAAACAAACATTGAACTAAAGACAAACATTAAACCTGTGTATAGGAGGGGCTAGCGCCCCTCAAAATAAATAAAATAAACGGGGATGTGGGCAGGGAAACAAACCTACCTTCTATGATGTCACTGTCGCATCATAAGGTACTGAAAGACCCACCCACCTCAGACATCAGCAACATTATGATATAATTGTCCGGGTGAAAATCACATGTTTAGTGCATGGTTAAATAAGAACACCAGGGTTAAGGTTACTTTTATCATCCCATACCTCTTCTTCTTCTTCGTCTTCTTCACCACTGTCCTCCTCACTACTAGTATGCCAATCCCATGGGTGCTTGAGAGAAGGAAAACATGCATGCAAACATACTATGACCATAAATTAAAATTATTATTATTATACGTAACGCATTGTGAGCTTGTACGAATGTACGGGAAGCACCCTATGATCCGACGGACCATTGCTCCGAAGGAGCATTGGTCCTAGGTGCGCTGGGGGTCGGGAGAGGGTGGGTGGTTAGGTTTAGGTGTCTGCCCCGGGGGAGGTTAGGGTTAGGGTGAGGGTTTGAGGTAGGTTGTCGATCGGACCAATGGACCGTCGGCATATTGACGCGGACCCCGAATGTACGTGTATGACACCGTTGTTCAACAAAGTATGACTTGGGCTGTATTCTGCGAGGTGTCCTGTAACACCTTTCTATGGGTAACCGGTTTCAATTCATCAGGCTCAAATGTTAGAATGTTTTTTTTGTTTTGTTTTACAGCTATGTTCGTACAGCATTTCTAAGATGATTTCAACATGGATTTGGTTGTTTGGCTGAACAAGACATGAGCCTGGTTCAGCAGCCAGATGAACAGGCGGTGATTCTCCTAGACCTATCGGCAGCATTTGACACAGTGAACCACCAGCTGCTCCTAGACACCCTAGCGGATCTAGGCATCGGTGGAACGGCACTAAAGTGGTTCTCCTCCTACCTCACCGAACGGACCTACCAGGTTTCCTGGAAAGGTCTGTTATCATCCCCCCGAACCCTCCAAACTGGGGTCCCACAGGGATCTGTACTTGGTCCCCTCCTTTTCTCACTGTACACTAAATCCCTTGGCACTATCATCTCTGCCCACAATATATCCTATCACTGCTACGCCGATGACACACAACTGTTTCTATCCTTCCCCCCTTCTGCCACTCAGGTGGAAGAGCGCATCACGGCATGCCTGGCTGACATCTCACAGTGGATGTCCTCCAACCACCTCAAGCTGAACCCAGACAAGACTGAGCTTCTCTTCTTCCCAGCTAAGTCCTGCCCTATGCGGGAGTTAACTATTTCCGTAGACAACGCCCTGGTAACGTCTGTCCCAACAGCCAGGAATCTTGGTGTTGTCCTGGACAGTCAGCTCTCGTTCAAAGCTCACATCACAGCTGTCACTCGATCCTGTAGGTTCACACTCTATAACATACGACGAATTAGACCGTTCCTCACCCAGGAATCAGCCCAGCTCCTAATCCAGACAACAGTCTTGTCAAAACTTGACTATTGTAACTCCCTCCTTACTGGCCTACCAGCATGTGCACTTAAGCCTCTCCAGCTGATCCAAAATGCCGCAGCTCGCTTGGTCTTCAACCAGCCAAAATTCTCACATGTCTCCCCCCTGCTCCGCTCCCTCCACTGGCTCCCGGTCGCTGCCCGCACAGAATACAAAACTCTGATGCTGGCATTCAAAGCAACCAAAGGTATGGCTCCCCCATATCTTGCAAGTATGATTGACCCCTACAAACCCTCCCGCGCACTCAGATCAGCTAACGCAGGGAAGCTGGAAGTACCCTCACTAAAAACGCCGGGACAACGCTCCACACGTCCCAAACTCTTCTCCCTTCTGGCTCCAAAACTGTGGAATGCACTTCCCATGGCAGTCAGAACTGCAGCATCACTCCCAATCTTCCGCCGTGGTCTGAAAACCCACCTTTTTAGACTCCATCATGGCCCATAGCACTTACTCTACCCTAGATAGCACTTCTGTAGACTTAGATAGCATTTAAAACTTATAGCATGTTATGTAGACAGCACTAGAATTGCATTGTATATAGTCATAGCACGCCATAGTACATATGTATAGCATAGTAGTATATATGTATAGTTTATACGTATAAGTTTCATTATATAGATATTCCACTGTTACTTTCTTAGCTTACGCATGTTTCATGATGAATGTTTTTATGTGATGTATTCCCATGCTTTTGTTCTTGCTTAATGTAAGTCGCTCTGGATTAAGAGCGTCTGCTAAATGCCTAAATTGTAAATTGTAAATTGTGTCATCAGGCTGGTCTCAGCCCTTTGCTCTTCCTTAGAACTACCTGTGGATTCTACCAGGGACTTGGACTTTGTCTTTGCACTCCCCGAGTCCCTCATGGACCTACTTGCACAGTTGCACTTGGACTTATATTGCTGCAGTGAATTTAATTAGAAAAACGCACAAAAACGTACCTGTCCTTTTTTCTTCTAATTATTTGTTCGGCCCAAAAAATTGTGTTTATTGTCATGATTTGTCATCGTCCGAGTTGGCTTTGTCCGAGGCTTAGACATACTTTTTGAAACGTCTACGGGAAAATTAATGGGAAATTCTCTTCTGGTGCCCTCGCATAGGGCAGGACTGCGATGCTCTATTAGAAAGCACTTTGTAACTTTGTTTTGAAAAGTGCCTCATAAATAAGGGTTATTATTACTTGTGGATTATATCAGTGCCATTATACCTTATGTGAATTATGCGCTCGACACACAGACATTGTATAACTTAATCCCATGTACAACGCACTGACTATTTTATATAGCACCTTGTCATGCACAGTATGCATCTGCTGCTATGCTCACGCACCTTTCTATCTTATCTCAGGTACTATGTGTAAATATGTAGATATCTTGTTTATTTTATTTGATTGATCTCCTTTCCCACTTATGGAACAATAAGATGGGAACTATACGCACGCAATCTAATCTAACTTAAAATAAGTAAAAATTGACGAATTTTTACTTATGCACCCTGTGAATAAAATAAGGGCTTAAACTGTCTGAGTTGCTCCAGCGCATTCCTTCCTCACACTTCTAAAGTTTTGCTTGCTGTGACTGGGACTCTCTGTCTAGGAGTCTAGGAGTGTGTTTTGTCAAACAACATACTTTCAATGCTACCAATTGGGTAATTGTAGTAATCATGTCATCTGTGGGTGCATGATCATCCCGCAGTCTGGCACAGCCTGGTATGCTGAACTTGAAGTCATCATGTCGGGGCATCTCTCCCACAGTTTCCCATGAGTCTGTTTCTTCACAGTACTGCTCGATGCTAGGGATGTGCCTACAGTGCATGAAGAGAGACCAAAAGCTAGAACACAATTCTCTGTTGTGGACAACAAGCCCCCTTTTCCCAAACATTCGTGAGCCAGCACTGTCTTACTCGTCGTGTGCGTCCAGCCCTCCCAGCACATATAGCTTTCCATCCAATGCAGCTATGGAAGGGTTCTGGCGTCGCACTTGCATGGGGGTACACAGAGTCCACTGGTTTGTCCGGGGGCTGTAGTACCTCATTGTTTTTCTTTCCGGGGATCTTGAACAATCCAGACCCCCTATAGATAAAACAGAATTAACAGTACAGCGATTGTTATGTCTCTCACACACACAGCATCACTTTCATAGGCGTCAGATTGCTGTGCACACTACACAACTATGGAGTCTTTGCAGACGTCAGAATGATGTCAGAACAGGCCAGGTCTATATAAACCCTGGGCAGGAGCCCTGTCCAGAGCCCAGGCAAAGGCCTTTTGGGGGCCGTTCTGGACAACCGTGGGTCCGACCGGCCACTCCACCCCCTGTGGAGGTGTGGTGTGGTGGTGTGGAACATGTGTGTCGAATTTGAAGTCGGTGGGGTGAACGGTTCTCGAGTTAGGTGGATTACACACAGACAGACTTGGTGCATTTATAGATATATGGATAGTCTATTCAACCGGAGGTTTTATTTTAAAGACCCCAAATTCACAACCCCTGACCTTACCTATAACGTAGATCTTCCCGTTGAGACTGCAGGCAGCTGCAGAGTGTTCACGGCATGGATTTGTCATTTGAGCGATTTTTGACCATTCATCCATTCGATGGCTGTATGCATAATTTGCATTGCAACCTAGGGCCCAGAAAGACACATGGTAAACATTATAAATTGTCAGTAGGGGGATGAATATGTAATAATATCAAAAGTCTTTGGGCATTTTCAGTTATGCAGTATGCTTTACATACAATATTCTACAAAACACATACCAATAAAATAGAGCAGTCCATCTAGTGCGACCACCAGCCTGTATGGCCTCATGTATGGCCCAAGCATATTGTCAGTGAACTCCCAGGTGTTGGTTTTTGGGTCGTATCGATCTACTGACATTGCAGTCTCCATCTCATCCTCGACACCTGAGCCACCCAGTGCAAACAAATATCCATCCGCCATCAACAGGCCTATGGACCATGTGGGGGAAAATAAAGTTGTGTTTAGTTAGACATACCAACAGTCAGACACACAATGAGTCACACACCCTCCCCAAAGCCAAAACTCACAGGGAGCCACGAGAGATTTTTAACCTGCAGCACGGATTAGCTTTAACCCGCCAAGACACTGATTTAAAATTCAACTAGCCTTTCAAATTTAATTTCAATCAATCAATCTGAAAAATAAATAATAGGGCCTACAGTATGTTGTGTGTGTGTGTGTGTGTGTGTGTGTGTGTGTGTGTGGAGGACGTCATCACCAACATGCTGGCACGCACCGATGAATTCCTCCACTGGTCCGGGCTGGAGGTGAAACACACAAAATGTGCCGTGCGGCAACGGCGGCGGCAACCGTTGGTACAAGGCCAAGAAAGACAAGCCTCCCTCCTTCCTAATTATGGGACAACCCATCAGGGTGTACACCCGTAATGAGACGTACCCATACCTGGGCCATAAGTTCAACATCGCTGGTGAGTGGGGGGAGCAAGTTGAGGAGCTCACTAGAGAGTTTCACCGTCGACTCGACCTGATCGATCTGTCCCCCCTCCCCTATACAGTCATGAAGCTAAAGGCTGTGAGAGAAGTGGCCCTGGCGAAGATAAAACACTTATGTACACATCCCACAACATGCACTGAGAGACATGACAAATAGAACTGTCCAGCTGGCCAGAAAATGGGTTGGCCTAAACTCACACTCCACACGAGACATACTCTTCCTTTCATATGGCGAAGGGGGGCTGGGGGCCCCAAATGTAGAGTGGACTTATGCAGCAACACGTACTACTACACATGCTCAATAATGATGATGGCACCATCAGAGAAATGGCCAGGGAATCACTCCTACTGGACCTGCGCAGGAGGAAGGTACCCCTGGCTGCTGCAGACCAGAATAACTTCCTGGGCTTTAGGAGGAAACACTCTGGGAAACTGGACTCACTAAGACTCACAAGCCAAGGGCTTCGGGGTCTGGTCTGATTGGCCAGATCTCAACGACCTTTGCCATCGGACAGGAGTCCAGCTAAAATGGGCAAAAAACAACGAAAATGTGCCCATCTCTGATGGATTAATTACAGACTCCAGCGTGGTAGTGAAGGCTACCCTCACTCACCAGGGAGCGGACACTAGACTACAGGAATTAACGGCAAGAAGGGTTCTGCTTAGCAAGAAACAGACTGAAGCTAAAGAACATTGGCATGAACATTCGATGTACAAAAATGCTGCTATTGGGGAGGATGTTTTAAAATTCACCATCAAAGCAAGACTGAAAGTATTACCAACCAAGTACAATCTGTCAATCTGGTATCCCGACACCCACCCACACTCCACTCTGTATAAACCATCATGATTCTGAACAACACCTAGAATCCATCGCACACATAACAAATGGATGTAGTGCATGCAAAAACTTGTATATTGCTCGCCACGACCGGATTGTTGACCTAGTGTCTGATGCAGTTCGAAATAATGTGCCATCTAGTGCAGCAATGTATAAACATTCAAGAGTGTTACCAGATTGGTCTTTGTTGACACCAGTCACAAGGAGGTCCTGATTCTGGAGGTGGGCTGTGTCTTTGATTTGTACATGGACCAGGCATTCCAAGATAAATATTCTAAGTATCAACCATTACTTGGAAGTATAAAAAACTTGGGGTATCGCTGTAGATTTGCCATACTGATATTTGGAAGCCTGGGCCATAAACTGACCATGAGTGGTCTAAGAATAGCTGGCATGACAAAAAGCAAAGCCAAACTTGCCAAATACTGTTCTGTTTCGGCTGTTATAGGCAGTTTGTCTGTGTGGAGAAGGAGGTGCCATGTGTATCCTTAAGTGAACATGAACTGTCAACCCCGTTATATTTGTTTCCTTGTAAAAATTAATTGTATTATTTGTGGATTCAAATAAAGAAATTTAAGTGTGTGTGTGTGTGTGTGTGTGTGTGTGTGTGTGTGTGTGTGTGTGTGTGTGAGAGATTAGGTCCAAAACTGAATGCCACAGTTTGACAATCTTACTGAAGCTCCAGCGTGGCAGGGTCATAGGAGCCATCTCCATCCATGAGTTAAGGTGAAAATCATAGCGCCACATCTTCCCAGTGCATTTACCAGCAGAATTAAGTCCTCCGGCCACATACAGAGTGGAGCCTAAGGTGTAAGGGCAGAATAATTAAACCGGTTACCTATTAAACGGAGTTATTTCTTGGTAAAATAAAACATTGTAATATGCCTATACTGAACTTGACAACGTAGCTTGTACTACTTGAAAGTAATACTGCACTTTATACACAATTCACTTTAGTATGGACAAATCCACAGAGGGGTACCCTGGGCTATTGGTCGATCGTCCTTCCAGGCTATAGAGCGCCGTAGTCCCGCCCCCTTTCAGAAAAGCGAGTGGCCCAGGAAATGAAAACACCATGCATTCTTCCATCGGCACTTCTAATATAATTTATTTAAAGACGGTTACGCCGCGGACAAAGCCAACTCGGATCGTGACGAATCATGACAATGAACACAATGTTTTGGGCCGATCAAATAATTTATAAGACGAAAAACAAAACAAATAGTGTTGTCTCCTGACTTTCTTTTCTTCTTTCTAATGATTTGATCGGCCCAAAACATTGTGTTCATTGTCATGATTCGTCACGATCCGAGTTGGCTTTGTCCGCGGCGTAACCGTCTTTAAATAAATTATATTAGAAGTGCCGATGGAAGAATGCATGGTGTTTTCATTTCCTGGGCCACTCGCTTTTCTGAAAGGGGGAGGGACTGCGGCGCTCTATAGGATATTGTCTCTGGGAGATGGAATTTAATCTTTGCTAGTAGTAGCACTGTCAGTTGGCATCGGACATTTGCGGTCACAATAGCTAAATACGGCATTAAAAAATATGAATTCCTGTCGCATATCTTAGTTACAATGAAGCTGAATAGATGTGTTTTATTTTAAGGGTAACTGTTCCATTGAGGCAGAGTCAGACAATCCGCGATGCGTGAAGCTCCTTTGAATTGCATGTGGGGGGGTGCATTTCCTTTTTTTCTGATATAGGCCAAAATCCACCCCCTTCCAGCGCAAAAGTGTTCTTGCAAAAAATATTAAGACTTATTTGCATTTTTAGGTGTTTCCATTCAGGATTTTATTCACGAGAGGGTGTTCTCTACCATCATTAATGCACGCCTGTGATGCTGCAGTGCAGAAGTGCATTAATGGCGGTAAAGAACATTCTAGAGTGTAATATTGCAATTATACAACAGTTAAAACTTACGGGTAACTTAATACTCGCTTAAAGAATGACAGATGAAGCCACTACGACAGTACGACCACAAATGTCTCAAGAAACTCACTAGCCTATCATCCCAGTCTGCCGCAGTCTGGGAGAACAGAGCAGCGGATTTCTATGTTTTGATTAGATGTTCCTTTGCACTTGTTTAGGAACTTTCGGGCACGGCTAGAGGGCTGTTTCAGATTGCTTCCTCGAAACGACCAGCTGTAAAAACATTGCTACCTCAATTCAGAGGCAAAAGAGTTGGAAACATTATGGGTCCAAGTGGTACTAGTCCTCACCTGACATAACGGCACCATACCCGCTTACTTTCGTGGGCAGAAATCCTAGATTCTTCCATTGTTTATTCAGGGGATTAAAGAGCTTAAGTGTGTCTTTCTTCATTGTCCGGTTCCTCTCTTCTCCCAACGTCACAATCACTTCAACAAGCAGGGAGAAGGAGTAGGTGAGCCAGAGTGCATAAGAGTTCAAAGAGACACCACAATAATTCAATAAAAGAGGACCATCTCAGGGGCATGTTGGCCTTAAAGAAATCTACAATCTGCTTTGTGTTCACAACACAAAGCAATGGGATGGGTGGTGAGCTTGTAGATCTACTATGTTTACTATGAGCTGTATAATTAAAAGGTAGGGTAAGTGCTATGTTTTAAGGCTAAATCACTATATTCTGATAGCAATTATTGCTATAGTGTTTGTTCAGTAACAATTAAGGTCCCCCTGTCTCTCCAGCTCAGGAGAGAGTAGCCATTTATCAGTTCCAATTTTGTCTGCTCATTTCATTGTGTCGTCACTTGTTTAATCTCTATCCTGACTGTGTTCTCTATCCTGAATGGATAACATTGGTATCCGGACCTGACAATGTGTATTACCTGTGGTCCTGCGTGCGCGTGCCGTGTTACAGTAAGGCACTGCCAGACGCTCCTTGGCCTCAGAGATGAACCTCTGGCAGCCCTGGTATTCTTTCACCACATCCAGAGACTTGATCACATGACGGAGGTAGGAGGGACTGATAAGAGGCAGACGGATGTGCTCTAAGACCTTAAAGAACACATTAGATCACACTAATTATTAAGTACAACCTGCTATTGGGTGAACAACATTATTAGAAGCAGCATACATATACAGTAGTATAGACAGCAGGCACTATTCTAGGAGCGTTGCATTTAGAAGTCCACAGACATACAGTATCCATACTGTATAGTCGGAGAGCCAGGCCCCCAAATGTGGGGTCGTCAGTATCAACTGGGAGGAATAATTATCAGAATGATTTTTGGGAAGGTATCACACAAAAAACTATCTAGATCAAAATAACCCAACGTGGGTTATTTTGTAACCCCCCCCCCCCCCCCCCACCTGGGTTACAAAGGGACCGATTCAACCCCTGGGATATTTTGACACAATAAAATGGGTTATTCATTTTGACCCATTACTTCATCCATCCATCCATCTTCAACCGCTTGCTGAGAACCATGGCCTCAGATTTGGTGGTGGCATAGGAGCGAAAATAATTTAGTCTCTTGTTTGTGCCGAATCTGGGTTGTACAAGGTTCGTTGCACTCCCTCTGGTGTTGTGGGTGTGGACTTCGTTAACATTAAGGAAGTATCTACACAGGTACATGGGTATCTTGGTGGTGTATCGAATCTTGTGGACCAGACCCATTGCAAGATGCTGTACTTCGTCGTCGACCTTAAGCCATTCCAGCCTGTCAAAGTGGGCAGGGGTGAGGTGTGTTTGGGGGGTGAGGCCAAGTAGGAGCCTGACCAGTTTGTTTTGGGAAGTCTGGAGCCTAGCTTTAACCCATTCTGAACGGGAACCCATTTTGGTGTTAGCATCATGTTATGCTTTAGCTATTGAAAAATAGCAGATCTACAAGCTCATAGCGCGCCACCGAGTGGCGCGCTATGAGCTTGTAGGTCTGCTATTTTTGAAAAATCGAAGAACGACTGACATTTTTAGAATCTGATCTCAGGCCAGAATGGGTTAATCAGACCAGTGTGTGTCCAGTGGAAACCTCGTATGAATCTGATCTCAGGTCAGAATGGGTTAAGGGCCTTTGAGGTGCTGTGGTACCAGGAGGTGCATGCATAGTCAAAGAAACCTTGTACGAGGGCTCCTGTTAAGGTCTTCAAGGTGTTTTTGTTGACCAGTGAGTTGATCCTGTAAAGGAATCTTGTTCTTTGGTTGACCTTTTTGATTACGTTGGTGGCCATTTTATCACCTGAAAGATTAGCCTCCAGGATGGAACCTATAGGTAGGTAATTTCATCTTTACGTGTGATAACATTGTCACCCCACTCTAACCAAGAAGCCATTTGCCTTGCTGAGATTACTATTAGATCCAAATAGAATGGATTCAATTTTTCCCAGGTGTAAAGATAGTTTGTTATCAGCGAGCCAGGTGCAGATTCTACCGAGTTGAGAGCTGAGGGCCTTTTCAACCTGCAGTTTGTTCCTGTCCGAGACTAGCAGTGCCGAGTCATCTGCGAACAGGAACAAGTTGCAGTCACAAGCTGATGTCATGTCGTTTACATATATTAGGAACAGTAAAGGCCCTAGTATGCTTCCTTGTGGAACGCCACAGCTCACTGGGAGGGGGGCATCCGTGATAGCTTTCTGTGTGTTATATACAGTACATCTTATATATTATAAGATGTATATAACACAGACAGTTGGCGACGGAAGTCTTGGCGAACGGAAGTCTGTAGAAGACCCCCCCCCCCGCCGCTATTAGTCACTCCCCCCGTGTAAAAAGTATATTTCTCTACAGATGCGTTAATATTGTAACCTCGACACAGCATAACATCAGAAACTATCCCAGACGTCTGTGTTGTGTGCATCTGGGAGAAGAACAGATGTAAGCAACTTGATGAACATTCATTGTTCGTTTATTCATGATGATTTATGTGTGAAAACTGTCATTAACATGTCACAAGAACTGGAATTCACAATAAGAATTAATAAGAATGTAAAATGACAATAAGATGGCAATATGTGTGGGCATGGTTGTGCAGTCGGTAACGCTGTCGCCTCATAGCTAGAAGGTCCTGGGTTTGATTCCTGCTGGAGACACTGTGGGCACTGGGGTTGTGTTCTCTCCTCCACGAGTTTACATGTTCTCCCTGTGTTCCCTTAGGTAGTAGGTACTAGGGCATTACTAGTTACCTAGGCACTAGTTACCTTTTTTCTTTTCTTTTTTTTGATTTTGTAGGCCTCAAGATCAGGTAGATTAGAGTTATAGTCACCAAAGTACACAGTTTTTAAATGTACAAATATTTATTTACAAAAAAGAAAATAGGTAGTTAAACAACTAGTCGATTAGTAAACAAGGCAACTAGTCAACTATACTGAAAATGACGTGAATGCCCTAGTAGGTACACTCACAAAACATGTGAAGTAATTTTGGTCTCTATACTGCCTCCCCCTAGCCAGCCTGGACACCTGATGGAGGGGAGAGGAACTGGTTGGAATAACGTGTTCCTTCCACGTGCTACATCCAACCTGGGGAAACTCACCCCGGACAGGTGAAAAGAAGCAGACTCAATATAACTTGTAAGTTGTAAAATCTGCTGCTTTCACACATGCAGCCAGCATACAAAGAACTACAATGTCTTGTGTATTACTGTAGCTTGTCTGACACCTTGATCAAGTTGAGAGAACAACTGCTGAATAGTCATTGCAGTGAGAGCGAGGCAAGCATGCAGCCAATAAAAGCAGGAACGGACAGTGCTAGACCAGCGTCGGTCGGGAAAAATAAATAAATAACTAGACCAGTCATCCCCCAATAGTGAGGGGATATTAGGACCCTTCTGACCCCCCTCCGGCGCCCCTGGTCCAGGTAGGATACTGCTGTACTGTATCTGTTCAAATGTCTTTGGTCAAGTTGATAGAAACAACTTCAAGAGTGCTGCTGATACGCTCAGGACTACTGAACTTGCCCCTTCTAGTTCTGAACCTTGCATCAGTTTTGGGGGGTTAAGTAGTATGTTTTCATATATTGACCAGGGGGGCAGTCAGAAAGATATTTTGTGAAGCCACTAAGGAAATCGGGACTTCCTGAAAGTTCATATGCCTGTTGTGGCATTGGGCCCAAAAAACCCCATAGCTCCATAGAGGTCCATGTATTTGGGCCCAACTTCACCTTAAAAAACATGGTCATGAATACTTTCTGCTTCCAGTCACTAGTCTCATTTCTCATGTCATAATATTCTTTTTGGAAAATTATGGTCCCATTTATGACCATAAAAATGACAGTCACATATGTTCTGAGGGGCTTGGCTAACGTTACAGTCTATGATCGGGAGTCACCCCCCGTTCGAGTCAAAATAAAAACCAACAAAGAAGGGGGGGAAGTCCCGCCTCGTTGTCTGGGCCAGCCAATGGCCAGCTGGGCCCAAACGGATCTAGAAAGATGGCGATTTACAATTCAAGGACTGACAGGCTTCATCTTACGTCCATATCAGAACCGGAGAACACTTTGTCCATATTTTTTTTACAGTCTATGATATTGACCCATGTCATTTGTGCCTAGTAAAATAAAATGCATGATAGCACATGCATAAAGCTAACACTGGTGCAAGGCTATCACATATTTTCTAACTATAGACATGCATAACATCACAAACAATAACTAAGAGCATTATCTCATTACCTGTCACAAATTTCGCAAAATCTGTATAGCATAGTAGTATATATGTATAGTTTGTATAGTTTCATTATATAGATATTCCACTGTTACTTTCTTAGCTTACGCATGTTTCATGATAAATGCTTTTATGTGATGTATTCCCATGCTTTTGTTCTTGCTTAATGTAAATCGCTCTGGATTAAGAGTGTCTGCTAAATGCCTAAATTGTAAATTGTAAAATCTATTGTGTTAAACTTAATTCAGCTATCTATTCCACTTTCAGCAGTGCTGTGCTGGCTGTAGTGCAGCCTACAAACTGCTTAAGCAAGTCTCCACTCAACACAGTGCAAGCCGTGAGTGCGAGCAGTATGAAATGACCTTTGTCTGTCCACCGTTTCTTTGGTTCGGGGGACCCAGCCGAACTGAACTTTTGTCGGTTGTTATAGTGTAGAATGCAGCTACTGTACCTTAAAGAATGACTGCGCTCTGCTTTCAAAGTTCTGCCCGTGTGTAGGTAACTTCATCAACCACGCCATGGCAGCCTCAAACACCATGTCCTCCTGACCATTGAGATGGTCACTGGAAAGGATTGCCGTCAGTCTTTCCACAGAGAGAGACAAGAACTCCTCCTATTGGCAGAAACAAAATCAGTGTGTGTGTGTGTGTGTGTGTGTGTGTGTGTGTGTGGGGACGGGGGACGGGGGACTGATGGAATTATATTTTACCCAGGTTTGTGACTGCTGTGGTGCTAACAGGTTGAATAGGTTATTAAAAGGAAGGAGGACGAGTCAACAACAGTCAACAGACAAAGAATCACTGACCTGCCGGTAGACGTCACTGAAGTGCTCCAAGATGTAATCCATGCTGTGCTGCTCCAGCACTGCAGAGGAGTGGGTCTCAGCAAGGCAGTGAATCCCAACACAGTTATGTATGTCTATGTGACGCTTCAAGTATTCACCGCAGGCCTCTCGAACAGCTGTGACATCCAAAAAGTCTGATGCTGCCAGCAGGCCCTAGACCAAAGAAACAACACATTTTTGTCTGCATTTTTGTTATACAAACATAACAAAGAATAATAAATGTTAAGACAGTACCTGAACATTTGCTTTGGAGATGGAGACCTCCGAGATGTAGGCATAGTTCACAAGCAGGCCTAGCATCTTAGGTTTCACGCCACTGATGGTCACTTTTTGCTGTGTTGACTCCATCATCCCAGATGTAAACATAGCCTGTGCAGGTTGGAAAGGTGAATGGTTGGAGTATTAAAGCTTTATGTACATTGTGTTAACAGGTGATTGGATATCCAGTTCACATGAAAGCAAGGCAGGCTTGATTGTCATTCCCCTATAACACCACCAGATCAAAAATCGTAATTCCCATATCAATAAATGTGTGTATTTACCTCAAAATAAGTGCTCAAGGAGGCCAGTACGCTGCGATGACAGGGGAACCACTGTTCCTCACAGCACAGAATAACATCACACCAGGCTCCTTTGAGCCACCGCTTGCTTAGGCCCAGTAAGACCTTTTTGGGATGGTTGGGATCAACAAACATCTCACTCATGATTCCATCCATTTGTCCTTTTGCTAGACCAGCCTATATGACATGGGGGGGAAGGGGGGGCATGTCACCTTTAATGAAGATAATACTCTGATGACAGTGTGCTACAACCACCTTATGGGACCATAATTAAAAAGTAGGATTTCTTAACAACAAACAGTTTAAGTCTAAGATGTATTCTCAAACTCTACATCTAGATTACAGACAAATTATCAGACAAAGTAAACAACTGTTGACATGTGATTAATATTACACCAGACAGTTTCTATGTTGCTAGGCGGAAGACACGGTCATCTGAAATTACAATTAAATGTCACATGATGTTTCACAGACGCATATAGTATAATCATAAAGAAATAGATAATGGGCTCTATTTTCGTTCATGCTAAAATATTTGAGTTAAAAACGTTAGCTCTGAAAGAATACATATTCTATGATTTGCGCCACATTTCCAAGATCTTTCCAAAATAGCAGTTCCACAAGATCGTAGCTGCGCTAAAGTATAACATAATGCATCAAATACCAAAATGGGGTTCCCGTCCTGAATGCGTTAAACACGTAACTTTATAATTTATTATGTAACTGACATAATATGCTATATAGTAGTTAGTAAAGTTAAAAACATGACTTTTTCAATGTGATGCAATTGTCTGTCAATGAATATGAATGGCAATACTCTATATATACTCTGGTCTACGCTCAATAGATTCAGGACTGGACATGGCCCCTGCTTGGCCAGCCTCCACAAATCCCACTGTGTGCGTGTGGTGAGGAGCAAACTATGAAGCACATCATAGAAGTTTGTCCTCTCCAAAGACTGGAAGGAGGATTAATTACCCTCCACACAGCAGACCAGGAGGCAACCGTTTGGCTTAAGGACTTTGCATTCGCTAAATAAAATGGCAATACAAGTTAACTACTAGCCATGTTCATAAAAATCGTCTAAATACTAATTCAGTCTTGGTACCTTCTCCACGTGACGCCCCATGTAGTCAAGACAGGCCTCTTGAACAGCTGTGACATCCAACAATGTGGATGCTGCCAGCAGGGCCTAGATCAAAGAAAACATTATGTGTAAGCAGAGGACAAAAACACAGACAATGAATATGGTTTATGATGATATGATTTATGGATGTACTCAAGAAAGATGCAGGAGCGCAAAGCACCAACGAGCTGGCCGGATGTATGGAGAACCGAGATGACTGGAAGCGACGATGGAAGGCTCGTCTGAGGACGACCTAGAGAGATCATACATTACCTGCACATTTTTCAAGGAGATGGACACTGTCGAGGTGTAGGCGTAGTTCAACAATGTGTCCAACACCTCAGGTTCCATATCACAGATTTGGAGCTTTTCCTGTGTGCACTCCAACGGGACAGATCTAAACATAGCCTGTGCAGGTTGAAAAGGTAAAATTAGTTCGGTTAAGGTGGAAGCCAAGTCAGAAATGAAGGTCATTCCCTGAACAACAGCAGATAAATGTATGTTGTACATTTACCTCAAAGTAGGTGCTAAATGAGGCTAGTAAGGCTCGATGGCAGGGGAACTCCTGTCCCCCACAGCTCAAAATCACATCACACAAGGAACAGTTGAGTCGTAGCCTGTTGAGGCCCTCTAAGACCTTGACTGCAGGATGGCAGGGATCCAACATCTTTAGGCTATTGATGTATACTGGTGCAAAAGAGAACAACATTTCTTGTCAATCTAGATTACATTTCAAATGAAGATGTATAATAATGATGTAATATTTGTATTGTCAATACGGCCATGTGGATTGAAAACTGTATTTGTATGCACGCGTGTATGGAACATAAAGCTGACAAAATTAAAATGAAATGGTAAATACGAAAAGTCATTTCGTCAAAATGTTCATTTTCAGGTCATTAAATGCGTTCATTATCTGAAGGTTAAAAAGCATTTCTTATTTCATATGATGTTTTTTATATTGTCCACTAATTAGCAGGGCATCAAATCATCCTTTATTTATAATTCTAATTGTGTCATAGAATGAGCACATCTGTAGATTAAATGTAAATGCTATTGCATTTTAGATTTATTTTTGTCGCAAGAAATGCGTTAAGAGAATATATAATAGCATTTACATTTCATCTCCAGGCGTGCTCATTCTATGACAGAATGAAAAAGAAAATAACATTGCATTCTCATTTTCAAATTTGGTTGTGTACGATTTGAAAATGAAAGTGCAATATGATTTGCTTTTTCATTCGGTCATAGAATGAGCACACTTGGAGATGAAGCAAAAGCTAAGCACATCGCATTTTCATTTTCCACTAATTAGCAGGGCATTTTTGGAAAATTGAAAATTAAATTATATTTTATTTAAAATTTCAATTGTGTCATAGAATGAGCACATCTGTAAATTAAATGTAAACGCTATTGCATTTTAGATGCATTTGTCGTCACAAGAAATGCGTTAATGACCTGAAAATGAAATAGCATTTCTCTTTGTGTGTGGGATATCAGAAGCAACTGAAAAACATGTGTGCCCTTGATGCATTTTATTAATGTGGACTCAAATAAAGAAATTGAAATAATATATATATATATATATATATATATATATATATATATATAATATAATAAAATGATGTGCATGCGCAAGCAAGGACACAGCATGCAAAAGTTGGTGGCAGCTTTACAACATCTAAAGCTAAACTGACTTTTTATTCACATCGAACTGCAGACACTTAGATGATGCAAGCAATGCTTGCAAAGCTCGTTCTAACCAAGGTTTACAAGCAACCGGAGCAAGTGAGTCCAGCCCTGAAATAGACACACCTGGGTGTCCAAGACTGCAGCCCCCAAAGTATGCTATTCATTGATATTGTCTTAGTAGTAACTGGTTAAACAACAGTGCCCTCTTCTGGTTGAGCTAAGAGGTTTAGAGAATCTGACAATATACAAAGTCAAAATACCCAACTTTGATGAGGCAGTATTGCTTAATTTTGATTTGTTTTCCCCTGAAAAATGTAACATTTTGCAACAGCAGAGACACATTACATACAGAAATGTGTAACCTTTATTATTCTACTGATTATAAACCAACGTGAATGTAACTATGTAAGTATTCTAAATATTTCGATATCGCAATTGCACTCATAGTAACCCCCAAATTCATGTGTAGTTTCCAACTGACCGACCCCAACTGAAAAGATGTGCCAAACACTACAAGCATGCATCACATCTGGACATGGTTGTGAATGAAGATTGCTCCTCCTTCACAGAATAAAACAGAAATCCAACAAGCATAATGCATTAAGCCATAAGCATATAGATGCTTATGGCTTAATGCATTAGGCTTTTTCAACTTATTTTACAGACATACAGAGACTTAAATGCACCAAGTCTCTGTACGTGTGTACGTACGTGTGTAATCCATCTAACTCGGGAACCGACTATAAATTTGACACACGCGTTCCACACCCCCACAGGGAATGCAGTGTCCGGTGTCGAGTCGGGCAGACCCACGGTTGTCCAGAACCGCCACAAAAAGCCTCATTTGGCATGCTTGACAAAAAACTCCATATACGGGCATAACAGGGACACATACTGTACATATTAATAACTGGGTGGGGCATGCATGCAGGTATGTGGGGAAACTAGCACAAGCGCCCAGGTTCAAATACACACATATTTGGACAGAGGAAACCACCCCAGGGTCAAGACAGGGCAACATGAAGCAATGTCAAGGAGAAGGAGATGATTTGGCTGCTGTCCCACTCCCTCTCTCTTCCATGACGATGGAGGGATGAGACAGACCACTGCAGCAAACCTTGCAAAGAAACTGGAGCCTCAGTGAGCACAGATAGATGTAATGGGGTCCTGGGACCCACGGGTTGTCTTTTAGATGGGTCCCAGGGACATTTTATGAGTCATACTTCAACAACGTTAGAGTAGGCCTAAAGTACCGAGTACAGCATTGCATCCCAGGACTCCCGGAGGGTGACATCACATGATTGTGTCCAATCTCAACTTTTAGTGAGTCTAACCCTGTAAGACCCAGCGTTGCTTTTCGGTAACATTTTTATTTTAATGAATTACTTAATTATTATTATTTTTTCTGTTATTTTTTCACCTCATCATTGATGTTCATTGCAATGCCATTGGTCATGATATTTGCATATAAATACCCCGCACAGAGGCTGAAAATCTCACAAATTAAATTTTTCTGGATAATATATGTTTTTTTTTGTTATCATTAGAATGTCTAGAACATGTGTTATGTATTATTGTGAAAGATATCCACAGAATGTAAATTATTAATTTAATATTATTATAAATGTGCTTAAAACTTTCATAAAACTTTTTTAACATAATTTCCTCTGCAAAGTCCTAGTAGTACAAAGTAGTAGTAAGGTTTAAATCTCTTTTTTGCAAGTACGTGTCCGTGTCTTACAGGGCTAAGGGTGCAGGATATTGTTTTACATTGACAACTTGAACGCTATATCATCCCTATTCTGCATTGCAGTGAACATTAGCTGCGGGGGGGAAAGATAGATGCTCACAACATGTCGCAGGGCTGCTGGTTGTGAGCTTGTAGATCAGCTATTATCTATGAAAACAAGTTTTATACAATAGCAGTGGGGGTCCCTGCTTCATCTTTCATCAACTGAAGTAGCCTACATCACAACACAGCATTACACAACAGACAACACTATACTGCACACAACTCTTCGCATGTTGTCAAACGACGAACAGAATAAACTGATCCACTACTTTGTGACTTTTGTCAAACAATAACGTAGGAGAACAGCCAGATAAAGAATACATAATATAAAGGTTTACTCACTCAAGTCAGTGAAAGAACACAGCTCGCTCGCTGAACTCTGCAGCAGAAAAGACACAGGTGCTACGAGTTAAACACAATTGCATGTTATTAGTATAGATGTAGATGATTCACTCCACCAGTAGATGGAGCCATTGATTTACTGCTCCTAGAAGGGAATGAACACATAATCAAAAGGCTACATTTAATATGAAGATTTTAAATTAACAAAAATATTAACCAATGTGTGTTTATGCAGGGCTACTCAACTTAAGACTGGGACCGATCTATGGCTGTATTTGGAATAGACTACATGAAATGCATGTAAGATGATATCACAGACATTCTAGCGCTATTAACAAAATTGGGAATATAGCAAGGAGAGTCACAGAAAAAGTGAAATCAATAGTCACTTCTCCAACGGACAAGTAGGCTACAATTTTAATGTAGGCCTACTTTAATGTATGCGGTACCATACTGTAGGCCTACTATACTGTTCTGTGCAATGCTGTACTGTACCAGACTGTCATACTGTACTGTACCGTGTGTGCGCGCGTGCGTGCGTGCGTGCACAATGAAAAGGGGAGGGGTCGGTGAATGGAGAATTTGTGACATAGTTGTGCAGTGAAATGTTGCGCAATGGCAGTGTGTCAGACAAAAGTAATATTTGTACAGAAACTATGACAGTTGTGTGGAAGCAATGTAGACAGTGCATATGGATTTGGGTGGCATTCAGGATTTTCTGTGCATGGAAAGATGTGTGCTTCAAGGAAACAATTACACACCTCGAAACCTTGAATTCACTGAGATTGTGTTTAGTGTTTGTCGCATTCCTGATTCGAGAATTTGACGACCGGCAGATATAGGCTTATATATATGTAGAAAATTAATTAGCTAATCATCTAATCACAATTATTTGAGATAATCACTTATTCTTTGCATAATCGTCAATAATTTCTATGTTGGAAAAATGTCTGTACAAGGTCTGTAATTTTTTTTTCTAAAATGGCAGAAATAGCAGAGCTACAAGCTTAAGACATGGCATTTGTGGCATGCTGTAAGCTTTTGTACTTTTGTTTTGTTTTTCTCATTCAAATTTTAATTGTTTTCTGAACAAGAACACAGCATAGTAATTTTACAGTATACAAAATTGAACTCAAAACATTCACTCTCACACGCATACTCGTGTGCACGCACGCACGCGCACACACACACACACACACACACACACACACGCACACGCACACGCACACACACACACACACACACACACACACACACACACACACACACACCATCACCTGGTCAGTAAGTCTTTCAGGTCCGATATTAGGTCTGTCCACATTGAAATTCTGCAATTTTGGGCCTGATTAATCCTTGCCGATGACAGTTCCAGATAAGCAATGTCCAGAAAGCTTCGCAGCCAATGTGTTTTTGAATCATCATGTGGGGGATTCCAGCGTTGGGCTATGATCTTGCAACCAGACCTTGCAAGAGGTAACATAGAATCATCGTTTAACAGGTGTACAAATGGATCCATCGGAAATTGCACCCCCAATAGATCTGTCAAAGTCCTTGTAACTCTTCCCCAAAACTCGTAGATCCCGGACATTCCCATACCATATGAACAAATGAGCCCAGAGTTCCTGGGGCACAGAATGTGCAGTATGGGTCAGATGCCAATCCCATTCGGTGCCTAATTCTCTGCGTTACATACGCTCTGTGACTAAACTTAAAGTGTATATAATGATGATTTGGATTCTTTGATGCTCCAGCCACATTATTCCAAGTGACCTCCCAATCTATTTCGTGCCCTTCATCAGCTATATCCCTATTCCAGGCCTCCATTCCTGTAGAGGGGGCATATTTCTGGGCATTTAGTTGATCATATAGATATGACACGATTCGTTTAGGGGCATTTTGAAACAAGTTAAGAATGGGATGGTCCTTTAATTCTGCTCCCCTGATGAAGGCCGTTCACGGCCGAAACGTCGTGTTATATTTATGGTGTTTTGAATAAAAAACAAACACCTTGGAGCAAACCTGTGTGCGGACTCTCTTCTCTTCACTGTATGTACCTTATTAGTCCAGCACCAGACAGGAACTGGATGTGCGCTAGCCACCTACCTTTTTATACTAGCTCCCCAGGGAACCCCATAGGCTCTACAAGCAGATCTGATTATGAAATAAAAGAACAGAGAATGCCTATATCAATCCCGTACCTTCTAACTATGTCCTGGAAGTCCATAATATTATTTGCTCCATTAATATCTTGAAGGGTCCTAATGCCCTTCTCCTCCTCCTTCTTGTTCCTCTCTTCCACACTCTGTACATTTTCCTGTCGGGTGCTTCCCTATTATATGTAGCGTGCTGTTAAGACCTTCCAATTCTCTTGCAAGTAATAATACTCTCCTCCCTCCTACTCCAGCTCACCACCCTCTCAGTACCAACCTGCCTCTGGATGTTATAAAGGTGTCTTCCAACCTCCCCATCATCCCAATACTCCTGCCATATGGCCTGTGAATATACTCTAATAATTGGTTTGACTTCAGAGCTCTTGCTTAATGGCACGTGCATATCTACCTGCTCCACTCTTAGTGTTTGCTTGGCCAGAATATCTACTCGCTCATTTCCTTCAACTCCAGAATGAGCTGGAACCCACAGGAACCATGTTACTATACCTTTGTTTCCTATTCTATACATACTCATATGTACTTCACTAAGAAGGTCCATTCTACATGCAGATCTGCCTGACTTAATACTTTCTTGTGCAGAGAAGCTATCAGACGCAATAACAGTGTATCAATTCCCTTCTCCTCTATCCACTGCAAGGCCAGAATTATTGCCACTAGCTCTGTAGTATACACTGACAAATGGTCGGTTAGTCTTTTCTTAATATTTATCTCGCTTAAGACCTGAGGCCGATTCTACAACAGTTTTCTGAAAGACGTATATTGCTATGTCAGTGGTGCTCTGACATAGCAACATACTTTTCATGTCAAGGACCACCTAAATGTATTTGGCTTCTGACCCCCCCCCCCACCCCCATCTCAAAAATGTTATTCCACAGAACCCCCATAAACCAAAGATTAGATTTAATAATTCTCATGCTTTAAAAAAAATTGTAGATCTACAGGTTCATGCTGCACTAATTTTGTATAACCAAAGTATAAAACAATGGTTAAAGATGGAGTGCCACAATTTTTGTATTTCTCCATGCAGTTTTTCATGTGTCTATGAGGTGACAGTACTTCATTAGACACCCTGGAGTTGTTTTTATGTGCAATGGTGTATTAACTTTGTATTTAGGGTTTCTTCCTGGTGGCTGAACCCTTGACAGTCAAACAGGCCAATGAAGTAAACAGTAATATAGTGACAGCACACTATCAGCCCCTCCCCTAACCCCTCCCCCTTTATCATACAACTACAGCTGTGGGTGCGGCTTCAGTTCAGGTGCAGGATCACCACCCATCACCACCCACCAGGCAAACCAGGCATACTTAATGAACTGGTGGGCGTGTCCACATAAAAGCATGATTTTAACAAATACTGTACACTTTTTGGAAAAAGTTCTTCCCCCTTATATTGTAATAATACCTGATGATCATGTTTTAGGGTGGAAAAAAATGGTGGCACTCCATCTTTAAAGTGATTAAAAGCTAAAATGGCACTGAACTGATGCTTTCCCGGTTTTAGTGGGTATACATGGTCACTAGAGAGGTATACAGGGGTACAGAGGTACCTACAAATATAATTGATTCCACTGCTGACAGAATGAAGCCTGGGCCGAATACGGGAACAAGATAAAATAAAACATATACTGCCACGAACTTCTGACCAATCACATCATTAAGTGGTCACTGTAGTGCATAAGTGGATATGTTTTAGTAGCCTACATGTGACAAAGTTTTAATTCTCACCCTCTTCATGGTCACTTGGCACAGAAAGACACAGAAAGAAAGCAGCACTTTCACATTCCTCTTGATAGGGGGCTCCTTGGCTTGAACATGGAGTGGGCTGCTTCTGCTGTGAACTTTGACCGTACATTAAAGGACCACTTCACCACTTTTCAAGACGAAAAGTCTGTCTCGGTCTGTCTCATAGGAGGGATGTGGGCAGTTCAGAAACCATCCTCCAGTGACATCATCGATGGGGAATACAAGCTAATAGAAACTGCAGGCTAGTCCTGAAAAGTTGCAATGCGAAAATGGAAGCCATCGTTCTCACGATAATGAAAATCTAAACATTTTTGTAAAAAATATGTTGTTTAAAAAAAAATGATGATGTCACTGCAGGACGGTTTCTAAACTGCCCACAGCCCTCCTATGAGACACAGACTGAGCAGAAACATATCATGCCATTTTACCATGATTATTATATGAAGATAGGTTGAAAAGTGGTGAAGTGGTCCTTTAAGTCTGAAGATGAGCACACACGCGAAAAAAGCACACACGCGAGGACTTGCAACGCACATACTGTCCCATGCAGGCAGCACACCCCCCACGCCTCTGCCTCCCAGTTCTTCTTTACACACACACACACACACACACACACACACATGTGCACACACACACACACACACACACACACACACACACACACACACACACACACACACACACACACACACACACATAGAGTTTTGGTATATGGCATGAACATAATATAATAATTAGGCATGCATCGCTTTGCCTAAAAACTGAATTACACCGGCTCCCATGCATTTGTTGAAGAAACATACATTTACAAATTTATTGTGATCACCAGAGTAGGCCCAAAACAAAGATACAGACTCAGTGAGCACAGTCTCGCGATCGAGAAAGCCCGTCATAGGCAGACCTGTATCCCGAGAGAAGACAGACTGTGCATGAAGTGGAAACCGAGCTACACTTCCTAACCACATGTCCTTTGTACCAAGACATCAGAGACACATACTTCCCACAGATTACAACCACACACGGAGATTTTGAAAACAAAAAACAACAAACAAAAAACTCCCATATCTGCTGGGTGAAGTACAACAAAGAAACACAGCAAGATTATGTGAGTTGCTGTGATAGGAGAAGGATATCAAATGGAACACAACCACCCTAAAGACTAATCGTTGTTTATATTCCTGCACTATACCTGCATCAAGTGATCTTGGTATACATATAAATTGATCTATTGAAGATTCTGACTTTCAAATGTACATATCATTCTTGTTTTGATTGTATTGCTGTATTGTTGTATATTGTTCTTTCTGCTTTGGCAATGTAAACGTATGTTTTCTCATGCCAATAAAGCCCTTTGAATTTAATTGTGTGTGTGTGTGTGTGTGTGTGTGTGTGTGTGTGTGTGTGTGTGTGTGTGTGTGTGTGTGTGTGTGCGTGCGTGCGTGCGTGCGTGCGTGCGTGCGTGCGTGCGTGCCTGAGGTAAAGCACCTGCACCACTCAGTTCAGACAAGTCAGATTTTTAAAAGGCTACCAGTTGGACTGAAATATCCTGCACTGCTCGGTGAAAGTTGTCTCTCTTTCTTTCTTTCTTTCTTTTTATGTTCTTTCTGCATACTAGATGCTGACATTTAAATCCTATAGACCTCTTCCATGTTCCTGACTTCACTTTATACGTCACCCTGCTTTAGACAGACACACAATTCAATTCAAATGAGCTTTATTGGCAGGAGAAAACATATACGTTTACATTTCCAATGCAAGTGTCAAAATACAATAAAAAACAGTTGAACATGTGGAAAGTACTCCAGTTGGATGAGGTACAGCATTTTGTAAACAGAGCTATGTCACATTACACCATTATACACATGTTGTACACCGTAGGCTATAAAGCTTTGTTTTAATACAAATAGCAGCATGTTTTTGCAGTCACTTTGGGACAATTATAGCATTTTCTCAAGACTATTTAAATATAGGCTAGTATACAAAAACTCAGATTTAAGATTTGTTTAAAGATAGATAGCAGCTCTGTTTACATGTGCAGTAAGTTACAGACAGTAGCCTACACACACGCACGCACGCTCACACACACACACACACACACACACACACACACACACACACACGCACACGCACACACAAGCATACGCACACACACGTACACACAGCCTCTCTCTCTTCCCAAATAGTCGTTATTTATTGGCATACATCATTCGCCACGGTAAAAGTTGAAACTGCAATCAAAACAAAAATAATGGTAGCCTACAATTGAAATGGAATAAAGACTTGTGTAAAAAGTTGTAAAGTTGTAACTATAGAGAAGTCGATCTTACAAAAAATATAGGAATTGTGCATTGGGCGGGGGTGCATTGGGCGTCAGACTTGTAAACAGAACGCAACGTGGTCTGCTGGGTCAAAAGGACAGCGATTTGGACGAAACCCTCCCCCATCGTGGTGCAGTTGAAAATCAGAGATCGGGAGAGAGGAGCGGATGGATGAATTGACGATCTAAACATGAAGTTATCATGGATATATGGACCCCAGCATCATTTCCATAGTGGTATATCTGAAAGACTGAGGGATAGGGAAAAATGATAAGCTTTGTTATTAACTGACTGATATGCACTGCAGCAGAGCCCACAACGCGAAAGATGCTGCTGGCCTACCGGCTACGGTAAGTAAACTTATAGAACACTGTTGTTTTCTCAACATGATGGAGGAGTCTGGGCATCAATGCCAGATACATGATTGATAGGCTATAATAACCAAATTAACTCATAAGGGTCCATTGGTTTAATTGTGTACAATGTGTAGCTACAATAAGGCATTTTTGCATAGGCTATAGGCTAGCTACAATAAGTCAGAACGAAAGTAAAGCTCAAATGAGTTTTGGAATTGTGGGTCCCACCCCACAAGTGGCCCAAGTGGGTGACAGCATAATAATACATATATGGGGCCTAATTCAATTAGCCTAATTGCCATAATAATAATAATAAACAATCGTGTTTTTATTGAGGACAAATATGCATGCATTTGTGCCTATTTTAAGGCTAGCCTACGTTATGTTATCTTATTTGAAATGCCAGCACTTTATTTTTATTCCTGAAAAAGTTTACAGTTGGTTTGAATATCACACACATAATGATGATAAACAGCGACGGATGGCTGGGTGTGTGTGTGTGTGTGTGTGTGTGTGTGTGTGTGTGTGTGTGTGTGTGTGCGTGCGTGTGTGTAGGGCTTTTGGCATGGTTGTGTGTTTAAAATGGCTTAGTGTTGCTGTGAAAATGTAAAGATGGGGGATCCTGTTGCAGTGGTGAGTATGTGATCAAGTGTGTGTGTGTGTGTGTGTGTGTGTGTGTGTGTGTGTGTGTGTGTGTGTGTGTGTGTGTGTGTGTGTGTGTGTGTGTCACTCTGACCATGTTATAACACATACCCACACCGGACATGTGTTAAGCATCCTATCTCATCACTTTGCTGAGTCTACGCCATGCAGGGGTGGCAGCATAGTGTTTGATAAAGTTAGTAAAGGGCATTGAGCTGTTGTATTGAAACGAAACACATTATGTTAAGATGGGATGAATTTGGTAGACACATTTTTTTTTACAGCTGTAGGCCTACTGTATACAGATGGATGATGGAATGCTAGGCTTATAGCCTATAGTCAAATGGTTATGGTATAGGCTTAGGCTACAATATGAATGTATACATCAGGTGATTGGAACCACTCTTGTCTTTTTCATTAATGCATCGTGCTGCCGTCTCCTGCATTATGTGCACATTCAAAACAGTAGGCTACGGTACGCAGGCCGCAGGGCCGTTCAGTGAGAGAGAGAGAGAGAGAGAGAGAGAGAGAGAGTGGTGTGGTTCTACTGTATCCAGCAATACCAATTGTGTAATTGTAGCTTGCATACTCGTGGAGTTATGGCACTAAACGTAAATTGTGTCCCAAATGGGGGGAATAAAACATTCCTAATGAAATCGACAGTATTAGTTAGTGTCGTTGCTCGAGTCTAGAGTCTAGCGACAGCCATATTGTTCTCTGTCCAATATTTTTTTGCCAGCAAGGTGCTTTTTGAGGGATGTTTAATGTTTATTTGTTCAATTTTTGTTTTAAAAACGCCATTGCCAATGAAGGATGAATCTAATATTGTCCCTCATTACGTCATATTGTCTCTTTATTGTTAATGGCATTTAATGTGTTGGCACCGTTTTACATCACCATTACATCACCAACATGAGTTAGACTTTAATATATTAGCCCCCCTCACTTCACACAGGTGTGATATTTGTTAACTTTTGCACAACAGAAAAGTGAAGATTTTTGTCATATGCTTCACACACTGTTGTCATGCTTCACATGGCATCACAATAAAGAATACAAACGGTAAGACTGAATTCAGTTACCAGGTCCCTATATGCTTTGTGACTCACGTCAGTGCAACCACACTAACAAATTTCCCAGAATTGCACCTTTCTAGTTTTATTTTGACTTCACTTATCAATGGTGGAATAATTATAACAAATTGACTTGTAGAAGTTCCAAAAACTACTGTTAGATAGCACACCTGGATGAGGGTGCTCAATGATCAATGTTATCCTCATAACAGCAAGTCATAGTTACTGCGAGAGTCTAGCAAACACCAACTCGGGATTCCTGGATCTCTGCCCTCCACAATTTTAATTTTTTATTGTTTACTTTATTTAGAAAAGCAATGTACAGTAACTTTTCACATCTCTTATACAAAACAAACACAATCAATTATCATGTTGTCCCCATGTCCTGTGTCCCTCTTAAGTTCTACCAGTATTAATAAGACAAGACTTATGGAACAATGCAATATCAATATCATCATGCAATATAATTTTCCATAATAATTTGGTTACAGTCAAGTTTTTACAGTATTTGGGTCCATCTGCTTGCGTGTTGCCTATATGGGTTTCTTCATAAACTGACAGCAAATATTTTGGAACGTGAAGATGAGAAGAACCTTGTGAAGTCTAGTATCTATTTAGCTAGCTGGAGTGACCTAGCTTTAAGCTCCATTTAGTGTAACAGATCCTGTCCAGTAGCCTAATAGCAAAGCCCAGACTGTTTCACCAGAATGGTTAATTAGTATCACTTGTAACAGCATGGTTACTGTGCATTGTACCTAACAATAGTGTGTGGTCGGGTCAAAACATAGTTGATTGATGATATTTTTTATACCAGAATGGAGTGTGATGTACAAACATTGGATCCAAATATTTGTATCATCTGTGGTAAACATTTAGAAAAAGTAAAGAAACAAGATCCATAATGTCACAAACCCCAAAGCAGATGCAATGGTGCTCAACAGATGATGATGATGATGATGATGAGGATGATGATGATGAAAACCCTGGGTCCAAATACAGAAAATATACTATCCTTCAAATTAAAGATATCTTATCATGTATCATGTTGTTGAGCAAACTACACCAGTCAGAACAAGTTGCAAATGTTGAGAGTGAGAGTATGCCTGCACCCGTCTCATCAAGAAGACTGAATAAGGTTGATAATAGTAACAGAGACAATGAGGAAGGTTGATGAAGTTGTATCGTCTCTTGTATTATATAAACATCATAAAAGCTACCTTAAACCTCTAAAGGAAATATAGCAGCTGCCAGACTAAACAAAGAATCAGAACAGCAGACCAAATGTTCACCTATTTTAATTTAATTTAATTTAATTAAAGTGATGACACTAAACTAAGCGTTATGATTACATACTGAAGACACATGGTCCATGATTTTCTTCATCAATATAACAGAGCTGTAGAGCTTCAGATATTATCTGAAGCTCTACAGCTCTGTTTTTTCTTGGACGTGCAGCTTATATCAGTGCATATTCCACGGGCACACTTTCAGAGCATACCACATCAGACCTTTCAGCTCAATCTACAATTCAAATTGTAATGTATGAGATTTTCCTTCAGTTTCCAGGATCTGTTTAGACCATCATCACATCTTCCTCAGAGCTCAGAGTCTTCAGTATGTCATTATAACTCCCAGTCAGAGGTTATATACTGTATTGTATGATATGTATCTTCATACAATCAGGTTACGAGAGCATAGTGTTGGTATATGTAGCCAGGTTTTTATGAACATCATCATCATTTCTCTGTTGAGCAACATTTAGTGTTGAAGGTCTTCTACTGCAGAAGTTTTGACATTATGGATCGTGTCACTTTCCTTTTTGTATTTGTTCACTAGTAGGAATAAACACGCCATTGGGGAGGTTTAAGGAATTTATTGACAGTGAAGAAATGGAAGGATGAAGGAGGGATGAATGAATGCGGATGTGTAGGTTCCGGGGGGTCGCCGACCCTGGAGTCTTTGGGGAGGAGGTCGAATGGCACTCGTCGTGTGGCGTTCGTCGTAAGGCGTTCGTCTTACGGTGCGCATGGACGATATCCCCCCGCAGGAACCTGATAAGGAGGGGAGATAGTTTGTTTTAATCGTTTGATCCACTTTTGGCGAGGTGGATGTAGTAGCTCCTTTGGGGGGAGCGGGGAGAGGAGCTGCTATGGAGGTGAAGGGGTGGGGGTGGGTTGCGAGAAGCCTGTAGGAAGGCGGCTAGTGTGCGACGCAGCGAGGCGGGCGAAGCAAGGAGGATTCTGGGTGGTACTGGGCAGGTATAAAAGGGGACAGGTAGATTGACGTGGAGGGAGGAGAGTGGCATGAAGGGCGGGGCCAATGCGCGTTTCTCCTCCTCCTGAACATCAGTTGTTCCAACTCCATTATTTGGATGTTTTTTTAACCATGTTGTAATAGTGACCGCTATTCATGCTGTCACATTTACTATGAAAACATGAATGTCCTGTCAGTCAGTTAGTCACCTTGTGACATCACGTGACATCATCAGGGATGGAGATCCCTCATCAATATTAAGCCCATATATAGGAATGCCCTGATTGATGACATCCCTAATGTCATCAATATTGGCCAGCAACTCTACATCTGACCTCAAACCTCAAACGCTCAGATCTCCATAAATGGAGCTGACCCGTTGAGCTGACGTTCCATATTGTTTGTTGTTCTGACCTCATTAATCTCTGTATACTGAAGACACGCTCGATATATGGCCAGTACATTATTAATTCCATATTCCATCTAATGTCACCCAGGCCGATGCGTGCACGTGACCTCGCCCTTTCCTCGCCCTAAGGTCTACACTACAGTGTCAGGGTTCTACTATTGTCAATGGCTACTGGACATGCTCTGTTAGTATGTTACACTAAATGGAACTTAAAGCTATAGGTCAGATAGCTACTTGATTTGCCATCATTCCAATCTTTTCATATTCCAAAATGTTTGCAATGATTTACCTGTCGGTTTATGAAGAAAGCCATAGGCAATACAATGTAGATGCGGTGGAGCTAAATAAACTTTACCTTAAGCAAACATGTTAAATGATTATATCAACTCTACATGAATGAATGACTTGCTGGTATGAGGATAACATTGAGCATTGAGCTTGGTTTGCCTACTATTGTTTAAGCTGTATATACTTTTCACAATTTCTCATCATATATTTTAGGGAAATTGTTATTTTCCCACCCTTGCATAAGTGAAGTCAAAATAAAACGAATCTGTTTGATACTGTAGATTTAATTTAGTACTGCTTTATTTCCTCCCATTTGGGAAATCATATACGTTTAGTGCTGGATTCAGCAGAACCACACCTTCCATTCAAGCCCCCATATGTGTTGCTATGACAATCCATGGCAGAGTCACTACAAAGTAAAGAAGGCACTCTATATAGATTTAAATTTCCGCCTATTGTAGGTGTTCAAATGGTCTCAGGTGCAGGTGTCTGGCGCCAGTGGCTCAGGGGTAGAGTTTTGTTTTCTGGCCCACCACCGGACCTCTCTCCTGATCCCACTAGCCTTCTTTTGTACCTGGCTGCTGATATAATGCCACCTTTTTCTCATTGCAGTCCAGCCCCGCAGGCCACAGGGACAGGATGGCCCGGAGTGGAACTCCAAATCAGGCCGGGAGTTATACGCCCTGGCAGGCCACACCGCGCGCCAACATTTTGGGGGCCTTTACAGTAATTTCACATGATAAATGTACCATCTGATGTTATTTATATTATGAACTTCTTCCCTCCATTAACACAAGACACACAACGTATAGTTGTGCTGCAGCAACACTGCCTGAATTGAATTGAATTGAAATTGACTGTGGCTGGCCTGGCCTGAGCTTAGGAGAGATTTCTTTTTTGCTGGCAGCCAGGACAGCCAGGCTACTAGGAGGCAGGCCACCGGGAATCGTCCCGGTGCTCCCGATGGCCAAACCGGGCCTGGGAGGGGGGCCATGGATGGACAGGTTTCTCTTGGCCTTGATGTCACTTGATGCCACGGGTGAGTCTTAACCGGCCACGTATGTCGGACTACTAACGCACAACACATGGAAAGAGGAAGTCATTGAGTTTAAAAGTTAAAGGGACACTTTATGTTAATGACGTTTAGAAGATGTAGAACATTTTCCTGGGAGACTTTACGTGTGTAATATGTGGTGTTACATATTTTAGCAGTGAGCCCAGTGTCTCTGATGTCATCGACACTGGGCTCACTTCCTTCCTGGACTACAATTCCCATAATGCTTTGGTGCACTGCTCCTCCTTGTGGATAGGGGGAGGGCTGTCTTACTGAGACAACATGTAGTCCAAGGAAGCTCTGAGAAGGAAGTGAAGTGGTCACGTGACTGGGCTGCGCCATGACACTTTCATGGACACTTTCATGGGAGCCAAACTACCCGGAAGTTTGGCAGAATGCATTGGAGTCAATGAGAGCTCACTGACCAGCTTATGAACAAGACCTTTTGTAAAGTAATCACTTCTGGAAAATAACAGAAGACATGTAACACATTATTGTCTGCTGTGTTGTTATTCAATGTTTACACTGTGTAATTTTTATAGAGGTATGGTATCTCTATAAAAATAGAGATACCATAAAGTACAAAGTACATTTCTGAACGCACCAAGTATCGCGAGACTTCCCACCGTTTCCTGTCTGGCAAATATCGCGATACTTCGGAGCCAGAAACGATACCTGCTGCTGTTTAGATCCTCAGATAAAATTATATACTGTGCACTCTGTGCACATCGAAAAGTAAGTGATTAGAAAACAACCTGTGATATGTCTTCTGTTATTTTCCAGAAGTGATTACTTTACAAAAGGTCTCAATTGTTCATGAATAATGTTTGTTATGAGCTGGTCCAGCCGGCTCCATTCACTGCCATGTATTCATTGCACTTCCTGTGTGAGTTTGGCTCCCATGAAAGTGTCCATGAAAATGTCATGGCGCAGCCCAGTCACGTGACCACTTCACTTCCTTCTCAGAGCTTCCTTGATGTAGTCCAGGAAGTAAGTGAGCCCAGTGTCCATGCAGAGCATATTTTGAATTATCAATTTCTAATCATGACAATGTGGAATATGCTTTGAAACGTTTTAGCAACGACACAAATCTTGTATGGGGGTTCCTGGCACAAAATACTTTTAGGATCCTTAGTTGGAAAAGTACTTAATCTGGAGGTCCAAATGAACAACTACACTTCAGGAACAAGCCGTACAAAAATGCAACCCTGCAAACAATATTTACAAGCAACTTTACAGAAAAACAAAAACAAGCCCAACGTTGCTTATAAAAAGCGGACATGGCAAACCTTGTCTTCACATAATTACTCACCACGTTCCAGTAATACCAGTATAAATAACTATGATTGCATTACTGCATTATATCATTCAAACCCTGCCCACAGTAACTACAGTTTAGAGCATAATTAATGTGGGTGTAATATTTATTTTCATTGTCAAAGTAGGAACCATTTACACAGATTCCGTTTCAGAAGGCATCATTAGGAGGGCGGACCGGTCTGTGCATTATTTAGTTCCCCCCTGTGACGTGTTGACCAGGTATAGCCTACTATGGCGTTAACAGTGTCACACACACACACACACACACACACACACACACACACACACACACACACACACACACACCTCTCTTGTCCCTAAGTGCTACTTCATTGTATTTGTTTGTGTTATTAAGCATTCAAACAGTAATAGATGTGAGCCTTTTTTATGATGACATTCAACTTCCATCTTAAACTTTAAAACATACAGTGTATTTCAAATTATACACTTAACAATGTTGTTTAATCCATCATGTGTCTCCCATAAAGCAAAAGCCAGTGTACACTTAACGGCAACTTGGTAGAGGTTTGGGTTATGTAGTTACCTTGCCATGATGTATCTCCAAAGGTGGGCAAATCATTAGCACTTCAGAAATTCAACTTTTTATTTCTTGTAACATTTGGAGTTGCATTGTGGCATAAAATGTTTTCATCATTTACTTTTTAAACCAACAGGTACTTTCTGGTATGCCCTGTTTGCAAGAAAACCCAGGGATTCCTGTCAACGCATCTGCGTAGGGTCTGCATGAAGGTCAAATATGGAGGAACACCGGAGTTGTGGAGAGCAGCGGTGCGGAAGGCAAGAAAGGAAGCTAAAGAGGTCCTGGCGAATGGCAGGGTGTTTAGTTACGAACACCTTCGCAAAATGATGACTAATGCTGATCCACTCAGCAGGTAGGTGGAACAGGAAATCTAAACAGAGGCCAAAAAGGCACGGCTTTGTGGTGAGAGAGGACTGGAGTGACCGAGAACGATGCAGAGAACCGAAGCAGATGGAAACGGATGACTTCTTGTGGTGACCCCTGATGAGAGGTAGCTGAAAGAATAAGATTCCAATCATGACAAATAGTTGTGTGATTCATGTACTAAATACACATGCGTGTGCCAAATACACATGGGACACACGCTTAACTGCTTAGATTGGGAGGGTGGGACTGTACACACTACACCAGGGAAAGCGTCAGACTTTATTCTGCCATGTTCTGCACAATATTGACATTTTCTCCATTGTTAGTGGGGTGCCATTGGATGTTCTTATGCGGCCAGGAAGACGTGCACAGCCCGACTGCTCAAAAAATATGGGGCATTTGTTCATCACTTATAGGCTGTGGCTACGGGAGACACACACAGTTTAGTCAAACTTCTTCTTTGGGCTAATCAGGGGTCGCCACATTCCATGCACCTGGTTCCGCTTTCTGCATCTTCCACTGGGACCACCTGCATGTCACCCTGCCATTGCCTCAATCGCCTCTTCCTCCTCTTACCTGGGGGTTCCATCTCCTTCTCTTGGTTGGCAGAGGAAGTGTAGCGCCCAGGATTACATTAGATAATTGACACTGGGTGAAAAAAATGGGTTGCAAAACCGTGGGATTCAAATTATATAAAAAAGGACCCCCAGTTTGATATGCATTAGTCTACAGACCCCATTTAATGGCATTTCTATCTCTGGGACCCCCAATTCATATTGTAAAATCAATGTTAATTTGACTCTGAGAGTGTACAAATGGACCCTAAGGGTTAATTTGCTTCCATTTGTACACTCTCAGAGTTACAGACCCATAAGGGTCCATTTTGTTCCAAACTATCATTTAGCTGAGGACCCACTGGAACTCCCTCAAGGACCCCCGGGGGTCCCCGGACCCCACTTTGGGATTCTACCCTCACGAAAAACATACAGTAATCCTGGTCTCTATACTGCCTCCCCATGGTCGGTCAGGGGCTGCCTGATGGAGAGGAAAGGAACTGGAATAATGCGTTCACTACGTCCTACCTGGGAAATGCGTAATAAGAAGCGCCCTGCTCACTCCTCATGCATGAGCTCAGTTCAGGGCTCTCCCCAGGTTGGTAGAGGGAGAGTAGCGCCCAGGATTTATAGCTTAGGCAATTGGCACTATGGGTGAAAAATGTGTTGCAAATATTGTGGTATAAAATGTATTTAAAAAACAAAAGCATTTATTATCCTGGCTTGTAATCACATTTGAGGCCATATAATTGGAATATATCTAGTCTTAAATTATATTTGATTTGTGCACATACAGTACATCACATATGCTAATGTCAACCATGTTCTTTGGTCGGCATCAGTTAATTTACTCATAATGTTGTAATATGTATTTGTATTGTTTGTTTCAAGTATGATTGAGGAGCTGCAGCGCCGCCGCATGGTGGTGACCGATGTCCAGCGAGAACTCCACAGACCTGGCTCCACCTCTCAGCAGTGACACTTTTACTACTTCACTGGTGTTCACATGTTTTGCTCGTTGTGGATTGTGGAGCATGTGCATGACATCTGATACCGTATCACCTTGCAGTTGCCCAGACGTGAAGTGGAAGACCATGCCCAAGAAGATGATGGCAGCAAAGGGTCTGTACAAGAAGCACTCTCTGGAACATCCACTGCTGAAGGGCTTCAGCACATACCTGAAGGTGGACATCGATAGGTCTAATCATAAACAGGAGGTGAGGAATATTAGCATAATCCATTCCATCTCACCTCAGTCCTAGTTGCACGGACCCCCCACTCCCATATCAGCCCTACTGTTGTCCCAATGGAGGCCAGCGACATAAAGTTACAAACTGACACCTGACACTTGCAGCTTCTGAAGCTACCAATGTAACATGCTTTTATTTTCAGGTTCAGAATGTGGCCCGTTTCCTTTATTACATGAACCCACGGGAAGTGTCCCTTGAATTTGTCAGGAACAAGGAAAAGACCAGAAAGTACCTCCGTGAGCTCGATGATGCAAAACTGAAACATCAAACTCAGCTGACTTACATCAAGAGCGTGAGAAGGTTGGTAGTATTTGGTGTGAATTACTGGCCCTCTTGTGATAACTTGGGAAACCTGCAGTTAATATGGTATATGAACTTCATTGACTTTGATACATTTTTGATATTTTGTACCTTTAATCTCTTTTTTTTAATTGTGTATATTTAAATATTAAATAGCAATTTCTTCCAATAACGATTGCTTTAGAGCAGGGATTATTTTTGCCGACCCACGCTTTATATATAGTGCAAGTGAAATTCATATGCCCACCTGAAAATGTATTTTCTGTTCATTAAAGCGTTTTCATGTAACAAACACTTTATTGCAATTATTATCAGAATTTAAACATTTGAATGTCTAACAAAACATTTAGATTTAACCAGAAATATCACTTAACACCATCAAATATTGGTACCTCCTTGGACAGATTCCTGAAGTACCACACGTACACCACCGACCTGAGGCTTCAGAATGTGAAGCTCTATGAGGACTGTGTGCACTTCATTCATTTCACCAGAGCTCTCCAGAAAAGCTCCTCCAAGAAAGTGAGCAAAGAGATCACCAAAAAGAAGTGAGTTGACTTGTTTACAGAGGTCGCCCTTTTGCCAACTCGGCGTACAGCCGGAGGAACTGCTCAGCCTGGTATTCCTAAACGTAACCTATCTAAACTGATTGATTGATTGAAAAATGGTATTCACAGTCTGTAGAATGGGTACATTTTAACGAAAGTACAGGTAATTACAAAAACTGGGGATAAAACCAGATAAAAGCACTAAGATGTATTTACATCAGGGTCCTCCATTTTCAATTAATCAGAACATTTAAAGACGTACCAATATACACTTCAATGAAAAACCCTTACGTCTAACCTTATTCTCAGTAAAACGGAGTGATTTACATTTTGTAAATGTGATCATTGGTTGTATTTAGTTGTGAGCTGTTGAAAAAAAAGCTTGTATTGGCCACAGCCAAGCCAAGCTTTACCACAGCAGCCTCGAAGCGACAACAGCTGCTAATTGTATGAGCTGGACAGCAGGAAAGCCACAACAACACACAGTCATTGTTTTAGGCTCATTTTCTTTCCTTTTTAAACCAAACACTGGCTCACTGTGATGCGGGCCAAACCGGCTCGCGGGGGACCCATGAGGGGACGAGACCCCCCTGAGGGAGTGGCCAGGGAGGAGACATGGTCTGTGGAGTGACAGACCATAACACCTACATTTCTACTATTTTGTGGAAAGACGGGAGATGACAATTAATTCTGAATAGAACCAGTATCTTTTACTAGATTGAAGGCAATTGACCTTTTTCCGAATAAAATAATATTACAGAAACTAACTGGTTAAAATGTGTACCGTCACATTTTTTTTGTTTACCCGAGCAGCGATGGTTGGCAGGCATCAATACACTTTTAGACCGAGATGTTTGTGCCAGCATGGATGATTACATTTATTTCTTGATCACCTCTTGTCTTGATTGTTTGAACATGACGTCATGGACCGCTATGCTCGATAACCCTACTGTTGTACTATTTGTTGTCATCTTTGCCAAAGCATTGCTGATGTGCAAGCTCTCAACGGGTCATTGTGAGCTTGTAGATTGTCTATTTTCACAGAAGGTGCACCCCAGGACACTGAGGAAAGGGACACTATGGTTCAAGTGATTACATCATGGTATCTCTTGTTTTTCATATAGGTATAACATGTTGATAGAGGAAAACAAATTGACACCAAATGACTGCCTTGCTGTGCTGAGGGCTGCAAAGAAGGACTTCTTGATCATTTTGGGAAAGGTCTACCCAGAGAAAAGCACAACCCTGCATGTGGCTGAGTGTGCCTTCGTGCTTTACTATCTGGAGGCACTGGTGATCCTCAAACACCTCCAACGACCAGGTGTGGTGAAGGGCATGACTGTGAGTATTACTATGTTATTCTTTATTGATTGCGATATTTATATCCGATGGTGTGTTTTCATCCCGGGCCGTGTCTGTGAACAGCTGATATCAGGCACCGCTGGACCGATCCACATGAAACTTGCATGCATTGCACACTCCCCGTGGGCCAAGGAGGAACGCCCACATTGTTCAGATTATGGTGGCACTATAACAGTAGGGGTGGGAAAAAAATAAAGATTAATGATTATATCACAAAAATGCCACAATATTAACATGGAATCGCATGTTCATAATATTGTATTTATTTATTTATATATTTTCCAAACGGTCTAGCACTATAAAAGCAAAGTAACTTTGGAAACAATCGGAAAAAATTGCAATATCGAATCAAATCGCAATATAAATTGGCACCCTAGATATTGATATGGTATCGAATGAGGAGGTAAGTGAATCGTCCCTTTCCTATAACAGGTCTCTTCACACTTTGGCCTATAAACCGTACTGTCTGTAGGTCATATCTAATTTAACAAGGCTTAAGTTGGTCACGTGCCAAAAGCGGTGGACAGAAACTGGTCTACATGTGCTGTTGCCACAACAAGCTCAGAAACAAGGACTTTAACCACGCTACTTACATACACTGCAACTCGCTTACAATTCGCAAACCTGGCAACACTGCCCTGTGTTCATGCTGTTGTCAGAGGCCCGCCCCCGGCTCACACGTCACTACTCTCTCCGTCTCTCCTGCCTGCCCTGCCTCATACGTCACCAGCTCCGTCGAGCTCAGAATCTGTCGCAGCCATCTTGCTTTCCATTTCGATGGGAGAGTGGACATTTAATGCAAATAAATTATTTATAGGTCCAGCAAGCAAATCATAATGGTCTGTTTGTGCTCAATAGGTCACAATCACATTCCGAATTTAGGTGTTGTGTTTTGTATGACATTTTCCCCAGTAGTACTTTCATATCTATCTCAGCTTTTGCCTGATAGCACACATGCTAACGTTAGCAGCATTTGATGACAGGCTGCCACTTGCCGTAGCAACGTACAGTGTGCGCAGATGGGAGAGTGGACATTTAATGCAAATAAATTAATTATAGGTCCAGCAAGCAAATCATGATGGTCTGTTTGTGCTCAATAGGTCACAATAACATTCCGAATTTAGGTGTTGTGTTTTGTATGACATTTTCCCCAGTAGTAGTTTCACATCTCTCAGCTTTTGCCTGATAGCACACATGCTAACGTTAGCAGCATTTGATGACAGGCAGCCACTTGCCATAGCAACGTACAGTGTGCGCAGACCTAACATGAGTTGCTTACAACAGAAACACACAGCCTTTTAACCACGCGACTTACACGTCGGGAGTTATTAAACCGAACGTGGACGCTGTTTCAGTGTTACATTTGCTGCGCATATCGGATTAATTGTAACGGCATGCATGATAAATGTAACAACGCTACAAAACACCATTAAACATATCGTTTTCAGCTTAAAGCAATTATATTTCATTGAAGCAACTCCTTAGCATTGTTTTCATACCATGGATGTGACAAGAAAATGTATCAAACATAAGGCAAATATTAAATAGTATCGGGTGTACCAGTTTGGCCATTTATTTTTCTTCAATGGGGCAATACATTGATTAAACAAACGTTTGATTGATTGAGTTGTACCATGTTATACAACCCTAAACTAATTTTAGAATACACTACACAATACAATACAAATTTAGAACATATTTTGCACGTTTCATTTTTTTACTCAGAGATCCGTTTAGCTACACATATATTTCAGGCAACGGACCTACACATGTCAGCTACCATAAACCACTTCAAGTTATTAGGACGAAATAACTGACAGGAGTGACGGTGCTGTGCTGTGAGTAAACTAATAGGGGAGAGCCGCCAAGGATGTAACATTTTGCACGTTTAATTCTTTTACTCAGAGATCCCTTTAGCTACACATGTGATATTTTCAGGCAACGGACCTACACATGTCAGCTACCATAAAACACTTCAAGTTATTTTTTTGATAAAACAGGTCGGGAGTTATTAAACCGAACGTGGACGCTGTTTCAGTGTTACATTTGCAATAGATAAACAAGTCCTAAGTAGCTTATAATGATCAGACTTGGCAAAACTGTCTCTAGGTTGAACGTTCTACTTTACAAGCTCACACATATGAAATATGTTTTTTGGAATCTTCAAACTGAGACATATTTTATGATAATACTGTTAGCACAGTCATCATACTCCAAGAGCATACAAATGGAACCAAATGGACCCTGATTTTCCCAGAGAGCAAATGGTATCAAATGGGGGTCTGTGGCCTAATGCATTTCAAACTGGGGGTTCTTGGGATTATATTCTCTGCATATCTTATCAACTTGGGGTGAATATTTCACCACAATATACTTTACTGAATATTTCACAAGAATATAACACAAGAGTCAAATGTACGGTCAAATGTAATCACAATATAGGCTACAGATGTAAATATTTATGACACAGTAAAATGTCGAACATTAGTGCTATCCCCCCCCCACACACACACACACACACACACACACACGACAGGCAAGGCTGTTGTTTGCATCGTTAGCAGGCAGCAGCTACCTTGGCACTGCTCTCTGTGACTGTAGTTGTTTCACCATGTTTGCGTATTTATGAGAAATAAAAAACACTTTCTGTTATTATAATAATTTATAACCCATCCGTTACTACATGTGCAGGGCACACTACTGAGTTTAAAAACACAGCTGAAACATGAAGTGGAGTCTGTCACCTCCCGCTATTTCCTTCTTCCCATATTGCGCTGCAATGTAACTAGGATTCGCCGGCCAAAGGCCGGCGAAATTCTAGTACAGTACAATTCTGTTTTATTACGTCCTGATTTCTTGGCTCATGACATGCTGCCATGCCCATTTCCACCTGACTAGATACGATTGGCTTCAAACTTTGTGAGAGGTACCCACACTCTGAAAAAAATACAAAAATGTCAGAATTTGTTGCCAGGCAGAAACTAGCCAATTTTTACTGAGGGTGCTATAAGGGAGCTTGATTAATAATGGAGGTTCTATGTCCCGTACACAGGTTTGTTTTGGTTTTATCCCCAAACACACACATTTGGTCGGCTTTTTTCCCGGTTTTCTTCCCCCAGAAAACAGCCTTTAGGGAGCAATTTCACACCAGCAAACAAGCAAGCAATAATGCACAGCTATTAATGCGGCCGGATGAAATGAGAGAGTGAACTTAACGAAATAATTAATTTAAAGACTAAACAACTACACACCAGGCTACTGTTTTCAAAATCAATAAATGCCGACTTCCGGCATACACCTATTGCTCTACGGCTGCAGTCCATGCATATCCAACACAATCTTGAGCATTATTGATTATCAGTAAACCAATTAAGTAACCAACACAAAATTGTGCATACGTAGTTAGAGGGACCACGACCAATCCATCTTTATTTTAATTGTGCTGGGAATAGCCTATAGCCAATTAAGCCAACTATTTATATATTTGTCAGTGAGAGAGTGAGATTGGTGCATGGCAACAGAAATACAGTTGTGTTGCCTCGTCTTGGTTTGTTCATTGACAACGTGCAGTCACGTCCGTATAGAAACCTGACACTGGCACTTTTCTAGCACAAATGTATCGTCCATTTGGCAAAATGTTGGCATATATAGCCCAACCTTACTAGTTGCCATTGTGATGTCCTTTTTTATGCAGGTGGAGGAGTGGATTGGCAGAAAGACAACGAAGTCGGCCCATGCAATCATTGGAGTAAAGGACCACAAGAACGGAGCTCAACAAGTCGCCATGTTTGCCCTGTCACCGAAGCAGGAGCTGGTATGTTCATCAGATTTCCTGTCGGAACCCAATCGAAAACTGTTCAATTTAATGTCATTTTATTTTATTTTGCACAATTAATTTGTCTTTCATAATTCATTAGTCTTTCATACCTATCTGATACACCCATGACGAAAAGGAGCAGGAAGAAGAATAAATTATTATAAATACCTGCCCCCTTTTCCACTCAAAAGTTAGTTTTTACTTTAATGATTGGCTCATACACAAAAAAAGAAGAAAAAAAAAGAGTAACACAAAACAAGCAAGATTGAAGAAGTTGAGCAATGTGCAAGAAATGATAGCTAACCTATTTGTCGGCTTCATATTGCCTAAATATTAGATTTTTGTCATTTCTTTTAAATTCGCAAATATTTGCACAACCCTTTAAATTGTCATCCAGAGAATTCCACGTTCGGATTCCTGTTATCGAAGGACACATCAGTCTTTGAGTGGTCCGTGCAAATGTATGTTTAAAGTCAAATTTCCTCCTACTATCCCCACTTTCTGAACTGGGTTTGAATAACTGTTGTAGATGAACTGGTAATGTTTTGCTTTTTGCCCTGAACATAATTAATAAGGTTTGTAGCTTCACGACATGTTCAAGTTTCATTTGTGTGCTCTCTATAATGCACTTTGTGCATGATTCGTACTGCTCTCTTCTGTATTAAGTAGGTTCAAAGGGAGACATTGATCTTTATTCTTAATTCTCCACCATCAGTGGTTTGACATTTACTTCAACCAAGTGAGGCCGATACTCCTGAGCGCCAAGCCTGACAACAGGAAGCGCAAGCGGAAGGCCAGCGATGCAAACTATTTCTTCATCTCCACCACAGGGAGGCAGATCCACAATCCATCCAGTGACCTGAAACGTCTGCACAACAAGTACGAGAATATGATCTATTAACCCATTTAGACCTGACTTCGACATTAAAAAATGTCTTCAAAATCCTGAGAGTTTTCTGAAATACCTATGTTTCTATATCAGTGGTTCTCAACCTTTTTCATGTCAAGGACCCCTAGAATTATCTGTATTTGGCCGTGGACTCCCATCTGAAAATATGTAGTTCCAGGCACCCGCCAGAAGCAAAGATTTCGTTGTGAAAGAATATACATTCAAAGATTTGGCCACATTTTCACAATTTTTTAGAAATAGCGCGGCACTCGCTATGAGCTTGTAGATCTGCTATTTTTCAATAGCTGAAGTAATAATACATTATTAATAAATAAACATAATGCTTAAAACATCAACAGGGTTTCCCGTTCAGCATGGGTTAACAGATGTTTCAGGTGAGCTGTGTCGAGATAAATGTTATTAAAATGTCCTCTCTTAATTTTCATTATAGAGTCGGAAGACGGTCAGTTACGAGCCAAGAGACACGCCGAGTCTTTGAGACTGCTACCAAGTGTATGAGCGACATAGACAAGTCTTTGGTGGCCGACTACCTCACTCATACCGTTACAGTGGCAGAAAAGCATTATCGCATGAAGGAGCCAGACAATATACTGAAGGCCAATCAGCTGCTGGCTAAGCTGGCTGGTGAATCCAGGTGAAGATGTGTTATACTGTATGTACCAATAGAATTTATAATGCAGTGAAGAAATCGTAGCCATGATCAAACTCCATCATAAACTATATTGTAGGCCAACGGAACTCTGATCATTACACTTTATTTTAAGAGCCCAGAGAACCAAAAAAAGAGAGGGGGGAAGAAAAGGAAGATAAACGTCCCCAGAGCTGAAGGAATCATCAAAAGCCGGAGAACCAAAGGATCTATTATGGCTATGGAGTGAGGAGGTCTTCAGATCTTCTGCTAACAGGCTTTTCTTACGCGTTTTGGTGTAAAGCCTTCCTCAGCGTGTATCTGAGATACTCAGAGATACTCAGATACACGCTGAGGAAGGCTTTACGCCGAAACCTTTTCAGTCCAGATTAACCCCACTACCTGTTACTCATTTGTGTTATCCCCATTATAATTGTCTGAGCAATACCTTAGTAAGTAACTAACAGCTCTTGTAATTTGCTTAATTAAGTCTGTACTGCATATTGATGTCTGGAGTTTGCAAGACTATAACCCCTTGTGTTTTTCACTCGCCTGAATAATCTTCAGATGATTATAAACCTCTGACTTTTTTCCATAAATAAGGTAACTTGTGTGAATAATATATTGGAATTAGAATTAAGTAATACCTCTAGTCCAGACTATACCCCCTTTTGTTTTTCATGAATAATGTAACATACCTAAAAAAAAAGATACCTCACATTCAATGACATCTCTGCACATCTGCATTGCATTTCAATGTTTAAAGGGATATTTCAATCATCTTTCATCAGTCAGACCAAAGTTATTGCTGCTGGTCGCAAGCGTGCGCTGCGCCCGGTCTACTTGCATCTTCAGAAAAGAAAAAGGATAGGAGGGTGGGTAAGAAGACATCACATTTCAAGTAAGATGATAATACTCGGCTGTGCAGGCACGTTTCTGGGTGGGGGTGGCGGGGGCTTGGGCCAGGCACAAAAAAGCTCTCTTCCTACGCAAGCCATCGAAGGGATGAGCTGCGCGGGGGGAGGAACAAAGATACCTAGCTGCAGGGGGGGGGGGAAGTTCGGTGGAAAGTTAATTTCCCATGTGTTTGCGTAAGTGTGTTCCTGGCATATCTCCCAAAGGTCATGTCACGTTGCCTCATTGTCTTGCGTTATCATGGCGGGTTCAGAAATTACCCACAGTTCATAGCGTTACCAGGGGAATGAAGGGGATCCTCCGATCATTTAAGTATGCAAATTAGTTATATATCGCGGTTAGAATGTCAACAAACACAATAGTGCTTTCTCACTGTGCTCAAAGGGAGACGGAATGGAAGCATAGGCTATATATTTAATAACAATAATATAAGGGAAACACTAATGAGCAAAGTAAAAGAATATGGAAATGCAATTTATAATGAATATTATATATGAATATTACACCCCTATCACACAGGAAAGTGTTATGAAACTAATAATACAACGATCAACTTAAATACTAAAATAGACATGTATAAATAGGCCAAGCATGTAGGTAGGCACTGGCTGTGAATAAGGACAGTTTTTATGAAGTGATGCAAAGTGTCATGAATGGCGGATTCATCTTCAAAGTGCTGTCCCATTTCTTTCACAACAATTTGGAGCCCTTGCAGCCTCTCACCCTCAAGCACGTACAGCTGACGTCATTAAAGTCAATGAGGGTCCAGGGCTCAGGGCTTGAGGGAGGCAATTGGGATTGGGCCTATGTGTTTGACAAGGGTTTGACTGGATAGCTGAATTCCTACAGTAACCATAATGCTTTGGTGCCCAGCCCCTCCTTGTGGAGAGGGGGAAGGCTGCATGGAGGTGTGACTTGTAGTCCAGGTAGGAAGTGAGACCACATTTTCATGACACATTTTCGTCATGAACATGGCGCCATGACTAAAATGTCTAGGAACCACATTGCACACATACAACCCCCAGGAAAGTGTTACTTGTGTCCTAAACAATTGGAATCTGGTTGCAAAAAGGGTGAAGTGCAGGAGTCCCTTTAGAGAAATTTCTCTAAAAATGCTGCCCACCCAATCAGAAATGATAAATGGTAAATTATGTACATAATTACATATATGTTGTGCTATTTTTTTATATTGCCTAAAACAATATATATCACTCATTCTTGAGATGAGGGACAAAAGTGGAAAAAACATGTCCCACACATAAGAGCCTTATTTTATGTAAAAAATAAATTAATTCATAAAAATAAAAGCACTTGCAAAGTTAAGTGTAATACAGTTGTGTATTATTATGCCCTTAATTTCATTATAATTGTTTTCATATTCCATCTGAATTAGTTAAAAGCAGGCCCTGTACCCAAAAAGGCCTGTATTTAGCCTGTCCCCAGCAAGTGGCCACAATTTCAAACTGCCAAAAAAGTGTCTAATACTGTCACAATCACATAAATATACATACTAAATTAAAGTAGATTGTCAACAACATAGCAAATAATATACACAGTTAATTTTAATTTATATTTTCTATTAAATATCTCATATCAAATGTTCGTCCCACGTCTCCGTCAACTCCGTCAGGTTTTTTTAAAAGTCTTAAATTAATCAGAAAATATTGTCGACAGATTTAGCCTGAAGACTCCTTTTCCAAGTCCCATTTATATTTGTTGCAACAGTGGAGTACCTGGTCTGACAAGCATTCAATTGTTTGATATTTTAAACAAACAATGTTGATAACAATGTGGTCACAGGTTTTACATGTCAACTCCGTCTGCACATTTTTATGATCTTTGTTAAGAATTCCAAAATAATGTTTATTATTTTAGTTTAGGGGTTAGGTTTAGCTAACAAAATTAAGCAAAAACAAAATGGCTACATTGTACTAAAGAGGGTTAAGATGAAAACAAATGCCATTTTGTCAACTCCGTCAGACGTCAACTCCGTCAGATTTTGTGTCTGACGGAGTTGACGTGTATCTGACGGAGTTGACAAAAGTGTTCCTAAAACAATAAAATTATTGTTTTTGAATAATGGGCAGTATTCTAATTTGGCACACAGTTAGAGCATGCCTTAAGGAACATTTTTGGCTATGGGGCCATCACAGATTTGTCTCGTGGTGACCATGGCAGCCATATTACAAAAGAGCCGCCACCTGATGTTATTTTACAATAACTCAAGTTCTACACCACCTAGGATCTTGATTCTGGTGACTAAGACCTCATTTTCAAGGATGAGGGATACAGTGGTACAATTTAGACTTTCCCTGTGACCATGGCAGCCATTTTTCAAAATGGCCGCCACCTGCTGTTATTTTACAATAACTCAAGTTCTACACCACCTAGGATCTTGATTCTGGTGACTAATCATACATTTTCAAGGATGTGGGGTACATTGGTAATATTTAGATTTGTCCTGTGACCATAGCAGCCATTTTTTTTTCAAAATGGCCGCCACCTGCTGTTATTTTACAATAACTCAAGTTTTAGACCACCTAGGATCTTGATTTTGGCGACTAATCATACATTTTAAAAGATGAGAAATACAGTGGTACTATTTAGATTTGTCCTGTGACCATGGCAGCCATTGTTTTTCAAAATGACCACCAACCTGCTGTTATTTTACCAATAACTCAAGTTTTAGACCACCAAGGATCTTGATTCTGGCGACTAATCATTACATTTTCAAGGATGAACTTTCTCTGGGAGAGGTAAGGGCTTATTTCAGGTGCAGGTTGAGTTTCTACTGACAGGACATTAAAAGGAGGTGGGCTTTCTGGCCTTTGACTTGCCCCTTTCAGGTACAGATGCACAGTTTGACTTCACTGGCCACTGCAGGGAACTGTGGGGGAGAAACTTTGGTCTCTTGACACCCCGATTAGGTTCAGGGTTTTTTTTGGTGGAGACTTGCCTTTCATCTTTGCTGCAGCAGTTGATCTCCTTACTGCCAGTGGTGGCAGACTCTGGGTCTCTGGGGCATTGTATCTTGGTGGCCTCCTGCCAGTGTTTCTCCATCCTTCTCCTGAGCTCTGTGTTCTGGGGCTCTGTTATAGTCAACTTACATTGTCTTGGCTGGAGATTGCTTTCCTGCAGGGTCCAGCCCAGTCTTGTGCAGATGGCTGCTGGCCCACCTGGAGGCCCAACCTCACTTGTTCGGTTGGTGTGATTAGGTGGGGTGGTCTTCCCCAATCAGGATGAGGGGTTTGACCCTTTCAAACGGCAGTCTGGCCAAGTGTCTGTATTTAGTTGTGAGTTTAGATACAGGATACGATTGCTCACCCAGCCCCAGGTGACATGAGGTGAAGGCTCCTTTGATTTGGTAACATTGCTTTGGTTGACATGCTGGGGACACAGAGAAAGACACTGATGCCTTCAGTGTCTGCACATCCTGCCTGATGGTCCTGAAGCCAAATCTTCTGTCTTCAGTCTTTCGCTCACTGTTCACTGCTCACTGTTCACCTCACCGAATTTAGCCCAAGGAGTTTGACCCCTAGTTTGGCCATAGACCCCCTAGTTTGGCCATAGCCACTTGCCCAAATGTGCCGACATGTGCTGACCTCATCACATCTGTGATGATGGCTATGGCCGTTTTTAGCCAACGTAGTGTTTTTTGTGCAAAACTAATGCTTGGAATGGATCCAGAATCATGAAAAGCCCCTAGTTTGACATGCCACATGCTACTTAAAGCATAATGAAATTTAGAACATTTAGCCTTATATTGGTTGTTGATGGTACCCAACTTTCAGCAGCTGTCAAACATGCCCCTAGGGTGGTCAAATAGAAACCAATGTGGGATATGTTAGTAGACACCTTTACAAACATTGGTGAAGAAAATTCTTGGTAAGAAATGTATTCACAGATTTTATATTATTCTGATAATATTCCCTGAGTAAATTGGTAAAATAATAGCAGGTCCACCATTTTTGAAAATGTCTACCATCCATGGTCACAGGATAAATCTAAATAGTACAACTGTATTCCTCACCCTTGAAAATGTATGATTAGTCACCAGAATCAAGATCCTAGGTGGTGTAGAACTTGAGTTATTGGGAAATAACAGAAAGTTGGCGGCCATTTTGAAAAATGTCTACCATGGTCACAGGACAAATCTAAATAGTACCAATGTATCCCACATCCTTGAAAATGTATGATTAGTCACCAGAATCAAGATCCTAGGTGGTGTAGAACTTGAGTTATTGGGAAATAACAGAAAGTTGGCGGCCATTTTGAAAAATGGCTGCCATGTTCACAGGGCAAATCTAAATAGTACCACTGTATTCCTCATCCTTGAAAATGTGGGATTAGTCACCAGAATCAAGATCCTAGGTGGTCTAGAACCTAAATCAGTTAAACTTGTCAACTCCGTCAGATGTTCGTCAACTCCGTCAGACGTTCGTCCCGTGATGTTTTTGTTAATTTCCAAAGAAATAGAAAATTCGCTGTCAAATCTTTTGTGCTTATGTATTGAAACACCAACTGAAATGATACGTAATGATGAATCTTTTTTTTTTTTACATGGTTTTCATGTTATAATATTGAAAATAAAGGTTGAAATGACGGTTTTGAGAAATTGGATATTTCATAATAGTGTGATATTGGAACAAAATAATATTAAAAGATTTGTATTACTTAACTTGATTACTGAAAGCCATTATAAGATAACTGAGGACTTTATATTATTGTTGAAATGATAAAATTCAATTAAAAGGGATTTTAGTGTGTCTGACGGAGTTGACATGAATCAGGTATTAAGTGCATAAATGTCCCATTTTAGAAAGAAATGTTATGTGAAAAACCTGTTCCTTCTCAAGATTGGTAGTTGAGACCTGTGTCTACAAATACATCTATTTGATTTGAATGTATCTTAAAAAAAAAAAAAATCCAGTTTGAAAAAAGTTTTGTCCCTTATCTCAAGAATGGGTGATATATATATATATATATATTCCCCATGAGTGACACCTTTATATTTAGCCAACCATACCATACACACAAAAAAAAATTGTGATAAATCTGGGCCCCTTATGGTACTTTTGTCCTAAATGTACCCTTTGGATCGGTAGAGTACCATATACGGTACTAAAATGGCCCATATGGTACAAAACTGTAGCCCTTAAAAGGTACAAATTAGTTTTTGGACCCCTAGGTACATATTTGAACCCATTCTGAGCTTGTAGACCCGCCTTTGAAGCAAAATGGTCAGTGATTGGCTGAATGCAAGTCAGCTTTCTGCTGTACTGGCCAATCACAGTGCATCTTCACCAGTCAAGAGGAACATGCCCAGCCACCCACCAGCTAGGCGCCATTTTACGGTGCATTTAAGTTTGCTTAGCAGTGCTGACACAGCACTTTCCACTCGGGACTTTGGGTCGGTAAGGTAGCTACTAGTTAGTAGTTAGCGGGAGTTTGGGTCGTTGTAGCCGGGTGGCGGCCGCCGGCCAGACGGACGGACAACCAAACTAACAGCGATATGGCGACAGTATTCGTATTAGGAGGAGTAGACGTACGAAAGCTGTCCACCTTGACTACAGAGGAACTGATTCACAAGCTTGTCGCGGAAGCTGGAATAGACGTTTCAGAAGTCGAGGCAAAAAGGTTTACCGGTACGTATCTTTATTTAATGTTTGCACTAACTTACAGTAAGCAGTTTCATGTTTAGGAACATATAGGCTATATAAATAAAATGTTGAGCACCAACATGTCGTTTAACATGTCGGGGAAAACTGAAATGGCGGATATACGCGCCAAAACGTGTTTTCCCTGTTACTGTGTTTTGTTTCCCTGCTCGCGGGAGCAGACTGGCAGTAGCATGTTCATTTATAATATTTAAAGCGTCATTCCACTGTCTTTATTTCGGGGTTGTATCATGATATTATGGTTTGCGTCCGTATTGTTTTGCGGGCCACCAGGCAATCATTCACCACCACAGTAATACGTTCATTTGCCAACAAATTATCTGTTCATTTCTGGCGTGTGTGAACACACCGTGCTGCTGAAACACGGGCAGACAAATGCAAAGCTACACAGTGTTTCCCAAACTGTGTGCTCAATGTTGTTTGCGCACCGTCCGTGCGCAAACAACATAGCACACTCTACACGCCATGGCACCGTCAGTGTGTGTGTGACCCACGGCTCCGTCCCACACACGCATGCGTTGCGAAATTCGTCGGGTGAAAGAAAGTGTGCTGTGCTGTACTGTATGCCACTGTTGTGTTGCGGCTGTGTGTGTGTGAGCGCCCTTGGCCGTTGTGAAATACTTTCCGCCCTGGGTGCGTTTCCGCAGTTTTTATTCACTAATGCATTCATTATTCTGCTTTTTTTTTTCTCCATCTCCTATTATGACAGGGATACATGTGAAAAACGTATTTTTCCATTTCACCAGGTCTTTAGCCTCTGAAACCTGTCCGTGCTGTCTGGTCTGACTAGACTGAACTACCTGTACAATTTGTCCTTATGTGGGGAAACGGTTAGTGTGGAGGAGGTGTTTAAATGGCTTTAATTAAGTATAAAGTAATAAATACAACGTTTACAATTTGTCATATGATTCATTTAATTAAATCAGCTATACTGTGTGTGTGTGTGTGTGTGTGTGTGTTTCCTCAGAGAATGAAGTGGACGGAGAAACGGTGGACTGTGGACTAACTGAACAAATGATTGGCTTCCTCTTCGCTGGATCATTCAAAAAACTAATTAAATTTAGACAATTTGTAGAAAAATACAAAGAGGGTGAGACAGAGATTTGTTTACAGCCAATTGAGCCCGAAGAAGCCTCCCAATCTCAGCTTTCCACGGTTTCAAGGCAAGTGCATCTCCATAAGATAGTTGTGCTTATTTGAGGCTGAACAGTTTTCTGAAAAACCTATGTTTCCATGTCAGTAGTGCTCAACCCTTTTGATGTCGAGGACCCCCAGAATTATCTGTATTTGGCTGCGGGCCCCCATCTGAAAATGTGTAGTTCCAGGGACCCCACCAGAAGCAAGGATTTGAGTTGAATTTTGATTTGAGAACATATATTCAATGATTTGTGCCATTTAAAAAAAATGGTTTTCAATGGGTAAAGTGTATAACATAATGCTTAAAACACCAAAAAGGGGTTCCTGTCCTGACTGGGTTAAATGGGTATGCCAACATATTGGGTGATTCAGCGGTCCAGGCACCTGACTGGCACTGCCGCAGGTTCGACCCCCGATCCCCACGGACTTTACTGCATGTCTCCCCCCCCCCCCCCTTGTCAGCCTACTGTCTATCCCTCCTACAAAAAAAAGAGACTGGAAGACACTGTCACAGAACGAATATAAAACTAACAAAAGAAAACTGCTTGTTCCATTGCAGTGCTGAACCAGCCTGTGGGAGTGTTGAACCAGCCCGTGTGAGACTACAACATATCACCATCTGTCCAACCTTTCCCCATGACGTTCAGACGGTGCTCGATGCCAGGGACCCGCGTCTCGTAGTGCCGAGAATACGTCACAAAATTACCAGTGTGCTGTATGAAAAACTAATGTTGCACAACATGTAAGTATCAACTGTTAACCATTACTATAACTTTAGTACTTGGCATTCATACATTGTTAGCTGATCTTTTAAGAAACCTTGAGTTTGTAATTTCTTTTTGGGCTAGGTATCCAACCACAGCGGAGTACGTTCAGGTTGCCAAGTCAGTGGTTGTGAAATACCCGCATCTTAGAGATGCAGAGGGGAATGGCTATGTAAGTTGTGTTTTATTCTCTTCAATCTTCAGTGATTTCTGTGTGCATGTACATGCGACGAAAAATGGCAGATCTACAAGTTCATAGCGCGGCACAAAGTGCCGTGCTATGAGCTTGTAGATCTGCTATTTTTCAATAGCTAAAGTATAACATTGCTTAAAACACCAAAAGGGGTTAATAGCCAAATGTGTTCCATTTTATCCAGACAACCTGGCATGCGTCCCTAAAAAGAAAATGTAAAAATGAACGTGCACCACTGCTCAGCAATACCGAGGTCCGAAAGATGAAAGAGAAGTATGGCCACGCAAAGAAGCCCCAACCTCCCTCTACACCTAGTCTGCACAAACGAGCAGCTAATCAATGTGTAAGTCATTTGTCATATCTATATATTTTGAGGGTGACTGTGTTCCAGGTTGTCCCTAGCTAAATGATGGAGAGTTGGTAACCAAATTGACTCTTGAGAGTGTAAATAGAAACCAAATGGACCCTTTTAATTTTCTAATAAGTCTTCACAACATTTGCCTGTTATTTCTTGTATGGTTACCACATAAATACAGCATGGAATTGTGAACAGAATCTCATCCAACGATAACAAAATGGCTTTGCATACGTGGGAGCAGGCGTTGCACTGTGCAACTCATCCACATCTGTCTATGCTTTTTCCACAGGAAATACTGGTTGTCGGAGAGGATGCCACTTCTGTGAAGGCCCATGTTGCCGTTCTTCAAAGTGAATACCAGAAGACTCATCCAGATCTCCCAACTGTGAAAGATCTCATGGTGCGAACCTTCTCCTGGAGACGGCGTGAAATCATGGATGGGATCTCTGTGGAAGATCTACTCCAAAGCTATCCCTTCCTAAGGGCTCCTGGTGGAGTAAGTATAGTGCACAGCTGAATGTTGCAGCATTATCAATCTATCAGGGGTCATTAACTTTATCTGGTTACAAAAATATGTTCTCAAGCCCAATGGCTAGCAAATCTTAACATTTTGATTCCTTTTTAAATCAAAACCAAACCTCTTTGCCAAAAATAGATCTACAAACTCACAGCATATCGCAGCAATGCATTGTGATGTGAGCTTGTAGATTTGCTATTTTCTGCACATTTTCCCCATCACACAATTAGGTAAGCACCCATGTAATAATATCTCAAACTTGTATAGCGCTTTTACGCTTTACATTGGGGGCAGAGCTATAGCAACAAAATGAAAACAACCTCATGTAAGTCCTCATGAGTACCTAGGGGTCTCTGTCCCTGTTGAAAACCCATCTATGTAGTAATTTCAAATATTGTGAGATTGTATATCATAGGCATATGCTGAATATTAATCATTCTTGTGTTTTCTACAGTTTTCTGATGAGGTTGATCGAATCCATCCAGCCACAAGCAGTCTGTGTGATCGCTTCAGGGAGGGCTTCGCTGGTATTTTGCCAGAAGTTCTAAAACGTGCAGGAAAATCCCACGCAGAAGTCTTCAACGCCGCAAGACAGGATGCCCTGGCTGAAGATCTACCAGGTAGTGAGCACTTTTCTAATTAAACACGTTGCACACTTTAGTTTAGACATACTATTGGTCCGACTGTCACCAACAACCTACTTCAAACCCTAACCTAACCACAAGTTAGTTTCTGACCGTTGTTTCCTCATGTCGGTCCGTTGGTGTGCATCCCCACTTGATGTGATTGGTGACTCTTGCTATGTTTACTGCATTCCAGAAATCGACTTCAGGGCCGGGCTGATCATACTGCCGTCCATCTTCAAAGAGAAAATTGAAGTCTTCATCATGATGGGAGAGGTGAGCATCTGAATTGTCCTGCACGGTGTTTCACTGCTTTTCAGTTCTATCACCATGTAAACAGTTTAGAGCAGCCACAAAGCCTGTGTGAGCAGCGTACTCATCTAGGCACAGCATTTGGGAACCACTGCTCTCCTCCACTGTATGCAGCCCATGTCAATTGTATGGGTCATCCAATCCTACTACTACAAAAACATATATAATTGTGGGGCCGTACTTCTTGTCACACACTTTCATAGCTGGAAGCTGCCCGGTACAACCACAGTCTGACCTGCTAGCCACTGAGCAGCTCCACCGGAGCGGTTTGGATTAAGGGCCTTGTTCAGTGGTGGTAATGAGGGAGAGGCAACCGCTGCCCCACCCAGATGTATTGTGTTTAACATAAATGACAAATCTGTTCTTTCTATATAAATGCCACTGAAGTTACAAAATGTAAACTAGGGGTCTTTTTTTCAAGCCAAGGAACCCTTAGCAGTGACCCTCACCAATGTGTATATGATGTAGTGTTTGTTTACACATTAGCTTTGGTAATAATATGTTGACTTCATGTTATAGTTTATTTTCAGTCATTTAACCACTTTAACCTTAAATACAATTTTTATTTTGTCTGCCGCCCCTTGACCAAATTTCTAAGCTCACAATGTGTCAGTCATGAGCTTGTAGATCCAATATGTTTGGCAAATGTCCCCAGAAAAAAGAACGATGCGGTTCAAAGTGGTTGATGTAACAAGTTTTGACACATATTTTGAAAATATTAATTTTGCATGTTTTGCTTTATGTAGGGGGATGCTGCTACGCCCAATCCAACCATACAAGTCATGGACCAGGACTGGAAGATGGCCATCGCTGGACGGGTGCGGTGTGTGGTGAAAGTTGACGGTGCGGACGTGTGCCAGTGCAGAAGCCTTGATGAAGCCTTCATAACAGCCTTCTGTATGTATTTTGTTTTCAACCTTGCATACCCACCAGGTCTGAAAAAAACTCTCACTTTCCTTCAGCTGCGCATCGTCAATATCAAGGAAGAGGGAGACAAGGCCATTCCAACAACCATACTGCGGGTGATTAACGCTCTGTGCACTGCAAATAATTAACCGTCTGTACTAGATCACAATGCATCAGTGCCCAAAATGCACTAGAAAGGTTTTTACCCTCTCAAAGTTAATTATACATATTGGACTAGTTCATGCACATCAACCAAATTTTAGTATCACATGTGGTTTAGGTGATTGTCAGTCAACATTTACCAAATATCCTTCTTATAGACGACATGTGTACAGAAAACACAAATCAAGATTTAGATCTAGGCCTATTGATAATGTCTACGTAGAGCAACCAAGTGTGGAGAATGAACCAAGTACTTCTGATGAACACCAAAGTGTGGAGAATGAACCAAGTACTTCTGATGAAAACCAAAGTGTGGAGAATGAACCAATAGCTTCTGATGAATTTGATTCCAGGCCATATTTAGATCAACTACTTGAGGATTTCAAAGATAATCTGTTTGGCTTTGTGCTTAAATGCAGAGAGAAAAACCTTCTAAATGTGTCACTTCAACAAGACATTACAAATTATGTCAAATTTCTATTTAGTTTTTTCAAAGAGAATTATGATTCATTTATTTCTTATCATCTGAAAAAAGGTGGTTTTGATATTTCAAATTGCCCCGAACTTCAGCAGGTTTTACACTCATCAGATTTCTTTGATAACGCTTATGAAGCAGTCCGTTCTCCACACATGATTCAAGAACACTGTAAATCCAAGTTGAACTATACAAAACCTGTACACTACACATTGAAAAGCTCTTCTGGCCAAAAAGTTGGTTCCTTTTCCTATGTTCCCATTGCTGAAGTTTTAAAGAAGTACTGTGCTCATGATGACGTCTGGGATCAAATACTATCTGAAAATAACCAGGTCATAGATGAAGAGCTTCTGACAGATTATAGAGATGGTCTTTATTTTAAGGAGCATTCTGTTTTTAGAGAGCATCCCGATGCTTTAAGAATTCATCTTTTTGAAGATTAATTTGAAATAGTGAATCCTCTTGGAGCCAAGAGAGGGAAGCATAAGCTATGTGGATTTTACTACACTATTGGAAATATGAGTGGAAAGTATCGATCTCAACTCGGCCACATTCACTTAGCCATGTTAGTTCAATATTCAACCCTGACAAAATATCGGAATGCCATCTTAAAACGAATGCTAGATGACCTAAAACATCTTTCAGCTGAAGGCTTTACTGTAAGTGTTCGTGGAACAGAGCACACAGTTTATGCTGCTGTAGCAACCTTTTCAGCTGACAATCTCTCTGCTCACATGATTGGTGGCTTCAGAATGTGTTTTAGCTCGGGTAGAATTTGTCGTAACTGTATGGCAACTCATGCAGAAATCAATGACTCATTCCTAGAAGATGATTTTGTTCTGAGAAACACTGAAGTCCACAAATATCATCTCCAGTGTGTCCAGCAGAACAAGTCCAATGTAGCTGTGTATGGTGTAAAAGGCAATAGTTATTTTGATTCACTAGGTTATTTTGATGTGACCAAGTCTTTGCCCCCAGACATCATGCATGATATGTTGGAGGGAGTTGTTCCACTGACAATGAAGCATGTTATTTGCGAGGCACATAGAAAAAAGCACATCAGTATAACTGAGCTAAACGAAGAGCTTAACAAACTCAGTGTAGGTCAGAATGACAAGGCTAATAAGCCTGTGCCGTTGTCTGAACGACTCCAAACTGTAGGCATTGTAGGATCTGCTACTCAAAAATGGTGTCTTTTCAGATTATTGCCTTTTCTAATGGGGCAACGTGTTCCTCCTGGCAGCAGTTACTGGCACGTGTTCTTATTATTGCGAAGTATTGCAGATGTTGTCATGGCAGCTAAGGTGCGGAAAGATGACCTAGCATGTCTTCCGTTACTTATTCATGAATTCCTTTCTGAGATGAAAGCGGAATTTGGAAATGTACTAACGCCTAAATGTCATTTTCTTATACATTATCCAAGACTTATGTTAATGTATGGTCCCCTCCGTTCTCTTTGGTGTATGAGATTTGTAGGAAAACATCAATATTTTAAGAACCTGGCTAAGAACACTCGAAATTTTGTAAACGTAGCTATGACACTAAGCAATCGTCACCAGTTCAAGCAATGTTGGGAATTTTCAGCTGCCAACATCTTGGGTGATTTTGAAAAGGTGCCTGGTAAAAGTGTCAGCACACCATTTTTGTCTCTTCCCATTACTCTTCAGACTGCTCTAAAAACAAATGATAAGTTTAACTTCAGAGCTACAGAATTAGAGGACAAAGTCAGTCAACGTGTCTCTGAAGTAACTTTAGACAACATAAAGTATGCAGTTGGAGATGTACTGACATTAGACCTTTTACATGTTGAAAGAATTCCTGTATTTGTACAGATCAAATACATTCTTAACATTGATACCATGTGGGTGCTTGGCAGTAAAATGTTGCTTCCATTGTCCTTTGACTCACATTTTCATGCTTATCATGTAAAAGTAGACAGTGACTGGATGTTGCTCAAACCTGGAGACGAATTGGACCACACATCGCTTGACACATATTCAGTGGATGATCATTTGTATGTTGCGTTGAAACATTTCGTATAGATCTTTTGAAAGGAATTTGTAGTTTTGTGCAGACTAGCTGGATGTCACAGAATTGAGTACAATTCCCCCAGCATTTCAGCAATGCAAGACTGTTAATGAACGGCTCAACAGGCTCAATGCATCAGTCTTGTGTTGTATAAGTGCTGGGGGAATTGTACTCATTCATGTTGTATATAGTTTTACATGTGTGCACTAAATGTTGATGTTGTATGTATTTTATATTTTTACATGTTTGCACTAAATGTACTCAAGTACATGTTGCACAAAACCTAATTTTGCACTAGGTTGTTCTTTGCACTAGGTTGTTCATGTTGCACAACCATAATATTATTGCCCAATTGACCTGCACTTTGGGAAAAAATAAAAAGTTATTGAATGTTGTTCATGTTTCTGAATCCATTTTGTATTTGTACATAAAGGTACATTGTTGCCAGTAGGGGTACAGAATTACTATTTTAGAGGTACAGGAATGTTATTTTAGAGGGGTACAGAAATGTTATTTTAGAGGTACAATGTTGTCCATATAGGGGTACAATGTCACTATAGGGGTACAGAAATGTTATTTTAGAGGTACAATGTTGTCCATATAGGGGTACAGAAATGTTATTTTAGAGGTACAATGTTGTCCATATAGGGGTACATAAATGTTCTTTTCAAGGTACAATGTTGTCCATATAGGGGTACATAAATGTTATTTTCGAGGTACAATGTTGCCCGTATAGGGGTACATGAATGTTCTTTTCGAGGTACAATGTTGTCCGTATAGGGGTACATAAATGTTATTTTAGAGGTACAATGTTGTCCATATAGGGGTACATAAATGTTCTTTTAGAGATGCAGGCAAAGGTACAAATTTGTCAATAGGGGTACAGGAATGTTATTTAGAGGTACAACCAAGAAGGGTACACCAATGTACCAATACCAAAGGTACATTTCTGTACTCAACTAGGGTACTCCGGGGGTGACAAGCCATTTGTACCCCAAAAGGAACAAATCCGCCATGTTATTTTTCTGTGTGTAGGCCTACCAAATTATTCCAGCATTTCAAAATTTGCAAGAAAATTAAAGATCTACAGGCTCAAAACATGTAGATCAAAGACCTTATAGATCTGCTATATGTACTGTAGTGACAAAGTAGGGCATTCATTTACGAGAATATATACAAATATGGAGATATAACAAATTGCATTTTTTATGAATTGCATTTTTGTGCTCTTCCAAGTGCTCAAAGCACTGTAAAATGGTTCATTCATTCATACATTGGGAGCTGAAGCGTCGAACAGTCGACGCCAGCGTCCTCACTTTCCACATTCACACACCAATGGTGGCAAGCTCACACTGATCGACTCATTGGAGGCAATGTAGGGTTCAGTGTCTTGCCCAAGGACACTTTGACATGTGGACAGGAGGAGCCGGGATTCGAACCGCCGATCCAGGGATTATTGGACGACCTCCTGAGCCACAGCCGCCCTAAGGTTTCTGTCCGACAGGCAGACAGCGACATTTCCTGTGAAAAATGTTTTTACTGTAGGTGTGAAAAACTGAAGCTGTTTATAACCCAACTGACAATGCCTTTATGCAGCTTACCAATCATTAATCATTCATTCTTCTCCTCTACTTCCATAATTTTGATTCCATATCTAATGTTTTTAAGTGTTGAAATGTACATTTGTGATTGCATATCTTTCATAAACAACCTTCAACCAGTATTAAATATCTCTAACGAAAACACAGTAAAGTAACTCTGTTCTTTTTCTGCAGTGTTTCTATTGTCATATAGGCCTATATACTCTATATCTGAGCTTCCAAATCAACACAAAACTATTTCATGTTTAATAAATACATTAAATCTATGCCTGACTTATTCATATTGGGTGAGCTTGAATTTACAAGGTGCTTTGAAATGAATTATGCACACAAAAACCAACAGACAGACAATGGTTTTGCACGGAATCTAAAGAGTGTATCACTCCGGAACACTAAATATACAGTATGCTATATAATATTAACACAATGACATAACTATAGACGTTTGTCAGATAAGTTGGAGGCCAACTATGAGTTTGAGATATACCTATACTTGATACACCATACTCTATCTACACAGTATACCTGTCATATATATTCCTATAGGCTACAACGCTACATAATGCATCAGTAATTTTCAACCTTTTTCATGTCAAGGTCCATTTTTCGGCATTTGAACCAGAGATTTTGCCTCTCAGAAATGATTGTCCTGGACAATTCCATGCAACATATCTTTGTCACGCAAGCACATGACGAAATGATCAATGCTGCCAATTTTTTTCTCTTTCATTTTCCATCATTAATCATGTGATGTGTTAACATTTGCAATGTAATTTTGTGATTGCATTCATGTAAACAACCTTCAATAAAATATGAAATATAAAATACAATATAGCCTATAGCTATAAAACTACATGAACTAACATGATTAGGAAATCAATAGGCCTAAGTACATTTTAAAGGCAGTTTAGTTCTCTGTTAATTTCACAAAATGTTACATGGAATCAGATTTGTTTCTCAGTCAATTTCACAACCAGTTGCTGTTCCCCATCAGGGTCCCAGCAGACCTCCTTACACCTGATAGGATCAGGGTTGTCAGAGTCATACTGGGTCAACAGGGGAACAGACCCGTAGCCATGGCTGAAACAACTGGCAGGAAGCTAAACGGGCTCCAATGCATTGTCTATGGTAGGGAAAATTCACTACGGGCGCAGTACCCTTTCCGGCCGCAACGTGGGTGCGGACGGGCCGTGGCGCTGTCCTAAACTTCACTACCGATGTAATATATATCTGGCCACAGAGTGGTTGCGGATAGGCCGTGGCGCTGTCCTAAAGTTCACTACCGATGTAATATATATCTGGCCACAGAGTGATTGCGGATGGGCCGTGGCGCTGTCCTAAACTTCACTACCGATGTAATATATATCTGGCCACAGAGTGGTTGTGGATGGGCCGTGGCGCTGTCCTAAAGTTCACTACCGATGTAATATATATCTGCCCACAGAGTGGTTGTGGATAGGCCGTGGCGCTGTTCTGAATGTCACTGCCGAATGACTCTGTTCTTCTTCTATCGTTTTTCTGACTAACTGTGTTATGATATTATTTTTCCTGCACGAGTCGTCATCATGAGCTTTTTGTTACTTTATCGCAGCTAACGATCACATCGAGGTCCGTGGAATACTTTGTAATGAACAGCTGACTCTCTCGCGATTTTGGCGTTTAAGTTTTATATATTTTTGGACGAGATGAATGCCTGGATTTGTCTCTCTCTGCGTTTTTTATGTTTACGCCACATACGAAACTGAGAGCAGTGACAGTGACAAATATATTGTCTACCATACAACAGTAATACAACAACATAATGTGTGTGATATATTGAAATGCAATTTTAATTGTCATTTCAATATTTATATCCAAACTGTGGGTCTAACAGTAAACAAGCCAACTTATTGTGCGGCCAGCTATGGCGTGAGCCAATGGGACTGTCTTGGGGGAGTGATTGACGGGTTGCTCCGTGTATGTAGTTAGGTTGAGAGAGCAGACCTGTCTATGACGCGCACACACGTAAATGCTGTCGTTGTATGCACGCTTATTCAATGATAATAAAGAGAGATCTTTATCAGTGCCTCCGGTTCTTGGGATCGTTACAATACAGTTTAAGTGTACACTTGAATGGAAGCACCTTAAGGAATACAAATCATTGTGTGTACACTGTTTATACCCCTACACTGCTTACAGCAAAATACATCTGTTTAAATAAATTCTGTTATATAAACAGAGCAATACATTCTACATTTGTTCAAATTTTAGGATAGGATTTCAACTGCTGCTAGCCGATACATTTGCACTATATATTGTATCCCACAGTTTTTTGATATTGTATCCATTTTCTAATTATCTTTATCTTTGTATATTAGAGTTGTGTCATTTCACAGAGTTCAACTGAAATGTTTAAAAGTAATTTGTTGTGATGTTACATTGAAAGAAAAAGGGATGGTGTGATGTGCTATGATTTATATAGACCAGTAGCCTACGTGGTTCCCAAACGTTTTCATGTCAAGGACCCCAAATTGACACTAATTAGCCCTTGCCCATTTCTGGGATTTCTATCTCTGGGTCCCCCAATTTATATTTTCAAATCAATGTTAATTTAACTATGAGAGTGTACAAATGGAACCATTTGGTTCCATTCTTCATAGCTTTATTTTGTCATTGCAACGTGTACAACGAAATTAAAAGTGCCAACCAATCAGTGCATTATATCACAAAACAACATACTGTGTACAAGCTAAACTCAACATATTTTATTATTTTACATCCAGGTATGCCATTACCAGTTAACTGATCAATAACTAAGTTTAACTATGGATACATCTTCCATGAGGGGGAATCGAACTACAGTCTCCAAATACCCTGCAAAGAAAAGTGAAAATTTGTGATTGGGTGAAAAAGATGGCAAAAAAATGAACACTAGATGGCAACAAAGGCAAGCCTTCGTTTCATTGGCTGTCCCGCTGTGCCGACTATCCGCGACCGGCCGCAGGACGACTGGGGGAAATAATTGCCTTCATCACTTTCGAATCTATAGAGCACATGCCGTCCACAGTTTATATATAGGTCCCATTTGGACAGCATGTTTAGTCATGGTGTGACTAAAAAAAACAATGATCATAATTCACTAAGCAAATAGTTGTTTCTGGATAAAGGAAACATTTAACTTGAACTTGGAAAGCCATTTGATTGATTGTATAATAACTCCTTTTCCAACAAATATTGTTAGTTTACCCACGATGAAACACTATACATTTACATAAGGAATAATGTTGGCCTCTGATTGGCTAGTAAGCTAATTGGCAAATTGGGTAGCAGTGACGTATGCAGCAGTCAGAAGCATTATAACAACAAGCAAAGCTTCACATGTTTCACTGCTCGGTTGAATGCTTGATTCTGTTTGGTCAATCACTTGTACATCTAGTATAAGTTCTATGGACCCTCTTCTTATGACTTTATCACCTGTGTGAATGAGACCTGTATGTTGTGTCAACGAGATTTTGTTTGAAATCCTTAATTAATTTGGACCACAATCCTCTCATGCGAACATGGATGGTTGACTGCTTCATTTGAACACATTCTTTTTGTTGTTCTGACGGTCCATCCTCCGAAAATACACGCTGGAGTTAATTATGTTGGCATAGCTATAATTTTCCTAATAGGCATAAACAACATGGATAAACATCAGGTAGGCTATATACTGATTGCTTATAATCTGAAGTGTAGCGCTATAGCCATCTTTGACGCACTGGAGCGCATCATGACACACGCCTGCACTGTACAATGCAGTGTTTTTTTTAAATTCATTGTTGTAATATACGGTAGGTCTACTACTCAGTTGGAACTATATCACAGTGAGCAAATTACGTTACAGTGCCTGAGATCTTATTATATTTGCTTGTTTGTTGGGGAGTGTTATTGTGCTTGTGAACCCTGTGCGTCATGCACACCGTTCAGATAATTCCACAGCATATTAGTAGGAAGTATCGGCGCTATAATTGTTTCCTTATAGCCTGCATTAGAGAACGCATGTGTCCAATCCATCCCTGACAGTGCATTTGATTCAATTAGGACAGTGTGTGGTTGTGAAAGCTCGTTTGGAACCTATACTGTATCCTGTGGATTCAGGGAAACGTCTGTATGTTGGCTAGTCAGTTATAATGAGGTCCGTGAACCAGAGAACACAATAATAGATAGGCTATAATGATAAATCTCATAACCACATGTTGGGAAAGCCTGGGTATCGAGGCTACGTTGGGCAAAGCAGCCAAAAGCAGAACAGCGACGGTCCGACGAACGGACTCACTCTCTCTCTCACACACACACACACACACACACACACACACACACACACACACACACACACACACAGCAGAGAGTGTTGATCAAAGGATTAAATACCATACCTGTGCCGTATCTCTTTTTTTGAGAGTCATTCATCCAAGGTAGGCCTACATTACGTGCTTTCATATTCAATGTTTTAATGTGATAACATTTGAAATGGAGAGGACGTAGAATACGCACATCGACAGGCTGGGTGCTGGGCTAAAGAAACTTCAGCAGATATTGGATGGAGGGTTAAACAGTCATGTTTCATTTAATTTAAATATTTTATCAATATGAATCTCATGCTTTTATATTCACTGAACTGAAATCAGACTTCTTCAAGAAAGTTTTGCATAATAACATAATCGACTCCTTATCCAGCAGGAGGAGCTATAGCTCTATGCAGAGTAGGCTGCAGTTTGTGTATTTTGTGGAAATAAACCATATTTATGCATAGACCATCTTCTGGGTGTTTATATTAACATTTAAAACATTCCTGTTTTAGATTAATTACAGCTCTGTAATGTTGAAGTGAAGAAATACCACGTTTTGGTGTTGCAAGCCTGTTTCTGTAATATATTTATTTGGGTCACTCAGTCACTGAACTTGGTGAAGGACTGGCTGGTTTTGTCAACGAGCGAGATGCTCTCTCTCTCTCAGAGCTGCGTGACCCACGACAATATAGGATCTCATCGTATTTAATGTTTTATGTTGGTTTAGAACATGTTGTGTCCTGGCTCACTGGCTGCAGGGCTGCAGTTCGGCCAAACCGTTTTTGCTAAAAACTGAGTTATAAAAAGATAAAATATAAATACATGCTTGGTTGTTGCCCCCCTCCCCGTTCTGCCTATAAGGGCCGGCTGATGATCATCTGTATGTAGGCTATCATCTGTCGTTTATAACAAACCAAACCATTTGAAAATCGGTTGAAAGTTATACTTAAAATGCACCATAGACACAATGTTATGAGTGAGTGAATGAGCAGACTGTAGCAAGAAGGCGGGAGCCCAGCTTGTGTTGCCGTTTGAAACGTGTGTCATTGCCAGTACTGAGTCTACAACAAACTGTGAGTTGAACTGTCAGTTTGGAGCCGCTGCGGGGACCGGAATCATCGCATCGCGGGATTGACGACGCACAGGCCTGCAACGTAGTGTGTGTGTGTGTGTGTGTGTGTGTGTGTGTGTGTGTGTGTGTGTGTGTGTGGGTGTGTGTGTGCGTGTGTGTGTGTGTGTGTGTGTGTGTGTGTGTGTGTGTGTGTGTGTGTGTGTGTGTGTGTGTGTGTGTGTGTGTGTGAATGCGTGCGTGTGTGTGTGGGCCCACAGTCTGTTATACACGTAACGTCCCATTCAATCTAAGGTTCAGTGTTATGGTTTAAATTCATGGTTTAAAGGTAACTTTACAACTAGCCTACTTTAGGGTTTCATAGTCAGGAGGGGGAGATAGGGAACAGTTTAGGTTTTTGAAAACAATTGAAAGGAATTGGGTTAGACAGTATTTCATTGTTATCAAAGAGTTCACATAAGTATACCAGCTATATTTGATAGTTGTGGTAATATTTTGAGTATTGTGTATTGTTATTATTTTAGAAGGTCAATAAGCCTTGTCTAGTATTTTATAAGATCTGTCTTTTCTTTTCTTTATTTATTTTGTTTACGATTTTTGTTACTTTAAAAAAAACACTTTCACATTTAAGGGAAAAGAAGGGATTCTTTATAGAGACTAAAAAAGACAAAAAACAATTAAAGTGCTTTTTCCCTTTTGGTTTGAAACGTTGTCTGGGTCCATTATTACGAACTCAAACACACCCCAGTTAGCCAGGCTGTTGGGGTGCTATGTCACAATAACTATCTCCTATAACAGCCAAGACATGCATGCTACTGGGGGCACGTTCGGAAATGGCGCACCGGAGCGCACTTATTCATTTCGAGCAATATGAGTCCCCAGCGCCGGTGCAGGGCAGGGTTGGAGACGTTGGCCTTATGTGGCCATGACGCACCATGCCACGTTTTAAAACATTGTATCCTGGTTAATGCAGATTAAATTCACACCGATTTGCCAGCATCAATTGATTCAGTTTGGGTTGAATTGAGTTGCTTCAAGTTTGCCTATCGTCCCGCTACAAATTGTATATTGTAGCGGGACAATATTATACGATAATACGAGGCATGCGGGAGAACTATTTTAGCGGGACAATAAATCAGGCAGGCGGTGGACATTATGCCAGACAAGTCAACACTAACTCCATTGAGGATTATAATAAAAAAATACGTGTCATATTTTCACAGTATTTTACAATATAGTGTTTTTAAAATCCCGGATTTATATGCACAATTTTTTTAATAATAGCATGCAAGAGGAGGAATTTATGCCTTCTGTTGTTCAATTTGGACTAGGTCACAAATTGTTCATAATATGTTTTATGCTGCACTAATCCCCCCTAAAATTGTTTTACGCGCTCCATACAGTTTGATTATGGCTGTTGGGATTCATGCACTCAATTGTAGGCTATAAAATATGGAATAGAGTCCCTTATGAAATAGAGTAGACTACCGGAGATACTTGTATAATAAGCAACGGCTGATTTCGGAATGAAGTTATTTAATAAACACGCAGTTACGAAACAGTAACAATATATATATAATATAAAGCTGATGCTCCTAGGCTTTTAGTTATCGTAAAACTGTAAATGTACGGGTATTCTTCGGTATATATTCTTCACTTAATTTGTATGCAAAATAGAGTAGCCTACGGCAGAATAATTTATTTCGGCTGGATGGTGTTGAGCATTCGTTTCCCCGTAAGTAATCGCAGTTCTGACTAACTTTGTTTCCTACACATACAATTCATTGACATGACAACTATATTAAATAAAGGAACATTCTTTAAATGAAGTTGTGGGGGGCTCTTAAAAGAGCCTTTGTTGGGTAAAGGGGCTGTGTTCTTTTTTACTTCTTCTTAGCGGCAGCCTTCTTGGGTTTCGCCGCCTTGGGCTTCGCTACCTTCTTAGCTGGGGCTTTCTTGACGGCAGCGGGCTTCTTCACCTTCTTGGGACTCTTCGTCGCCTTCTTCGGGCTCTTCTTGGCTGCTGGTTTCTTTGCAGCGGCAGCAGGCTTCTTTGCCTTCTTGGGAGATTTCTTAGCGGCTGCGGGCTTCTTGGCCACTGCCTTCTTCGGAGACTTCTTTGCCGCGGCGGGTTTTTTGGCTGCAGGCTTCTTGGGTTTGACTGCTTTCTTTGCGGGTTTCTTTTCCTTCGGTGCTTCCTTGTTCATCTTGAAAGAGCCAGATGCTCCGGCACCTTTGGTCTGAACCAGGGTGCCTTTAGCAACCAGGCTCTTGACGGCGATCTTGACGCGGGCCTTGTTCTTCTCGACATCGTAGCCTCCGGCAACCAGAGCTTTCTTGACCGCAGCCAGGGAGACACCTTTGCGTTCCTTGGAGGCGGACACGGCCTTGACGACAAGTTCAGCGACACTAGGGCCCGTCTTCTTGGGTCGAGGTGCTGCCTTTTTCTTGGCGGCTTTAGCCGGGGCGGCGGAGGGAGCTGGGGCGACTTCTGCCATGCTGTTACTGCTGTAGAGTTTCAGATGCACTGAACTAAACTCTTAGTAGAGAATGTTGTAAGAGGAGAAGGGGGTGGAACTTAAAGGATATGTGAGAACGATGTAGACTCAACCCACTAGGTCAGTACTCTGTGCTGCAGAATACTGAGACAGTTGTGTTTTCTCTACAACTAAAACTAAATAACATACAAAGAAATGAATTAAAAGTCATACAAAAAACTCGATCAGATATATAGCAGACGAGTTTAGCTTCATAATCAAACCATGTGGAGGGTTGAGGAGTCCTGTGTTTTTTTTAGGGACGTTTAAAACACTTGTACATGCTTACATGTACAGTTGTTTGTCAACTTTCCTCTGTCATTTGTCTTTTAAAATAGTTTTACCATATAATACCCTGTTCCATATTTGCTGCAGAGCCAGCAGAGATGTCTGGGTTTGGAATGAAAGTAAATCTAGTCGTTTGTGGTGAAGATTTCTTTTTTAAATGTACAACTTTCCAGTGTCTGCAAACACAGCTGCCTGCAAACACAGCTGCCCTGTGGAGACTTATCAGAGGGCACTTTATCTCACTCTGCTAAGCTCTTGTTTTGTGATGAGAAATCTGACATGTTTCAGGTAATTTCACACTCAAATGTATAATTCAATTCAATTCAATACCAATGGTGCCATTTACAAAAAATATGACATAGCTCAATAAAATGTAAAATAGATGAAACACCACACATTTGCAGGCAACTTATATAGCACAGTTATACTATTATATATTTTTTTTTTCTTTAACTATTATTACATACACAATTTTTGACCGCTTCTAAAATGTCTTATATATTTTTTTCCCCCTCAAGAAACATTGTGCCAGTATGTATGTGTATACATACTGTATGTGTTACATTTAAATTGGAGAGTGGAATAGCTATTAATTCGAATTGAAATATAGATTTACCCTAAATGTTTATTTATTATCATATATCCCTATTCTGGGTAGTCCCTACCCTAGTTATATTTTAGGGAGACAATTAGACCTAGAATGCCTGTGATCATTTAATTATACTTCGTAAATGTTCATGTATCACAGGCATGCATAGATCGCTTGCACCCTTTTCCCCTCACTGTTTCTTTTCCCTTTTTGCTTCCTTTATACTATAGTATGATGAATTCCTGTTCTGTTCTTTAACTTTAGAAGTGTCTATTTGTACATTTTGATGAATTGAACAAGGTGGACCCTGTTGTAAACAAGTGGAATGCTTAATTGGGTCGTCCACTCACTCACAGTTAACAGTCTTTGTATTGAGTTTGTGCTTGAAATGCACTGTAACTGCAAACTGTTAATAAATATTTCAATCAATCAATTAATCTGAACCTTGAATATAGGGCTTAAAGCCAAAAACAATCCCAAGACTGAAAATGTTTTTTTGCAAATCTGCACTGATCTCATTAAATGACCCCTATGAAATCCTCAGGACTGAAATCAGTCCCCAGGAATGAGAACTTTAACCCCTTATGCGTGTGACATCATCATACCCGGAAGTTATGCGGGAATGTCTACTGAGTGGCAAAAAACTTATTTCTGGCCTTGACAGCCATACATCCAAACAGAGAAGTCCTGTTTGATTGCATTAAATTACTTTAAACAACATTTGTGTTTGATGAGGGGGGAGGGGCAGAACACCACCAACAATCAGAAATCAAACACAAATGTTTGGTCAACCCATGTGACTCCAATGAGTCACAATTTTCATTTAAAGCAAATAGCCCATTGTCATGTAAACTTGTTTAACCAAAAATAGTCACGCAATTTTATTCTAGTTTATGATGGAGTGATTTAAATCACACATTAAAATCTAGTTAATTCAGTTAGATGCATTATTATTACTCATTAGTAAATTAGATCAGTAAGACCAGATCCCAAAGCCTATGGTAATGAATAAAATTCAGTTTCTACATAACTGTGGATATGTTAATATAGCCTCTGAATATACACAATGCAAAAGGTTGGCTGTTCAATGCAGCACTATGATGTAATACATGTAAAGAGATTGTATTAGACCTAACCACTGCCAGTCCATGAATCATATAGCTCATATGCAAGCTTTAAGCACATGTTGCCTACTTTAATGGAATAAACTCTGTAAAGTGCATGTAGGTGGCTCTTAAAAGAGCCTTTGGGTTGTTGGTAGATCAATAAGCTCTACAAAGTGGTGTCCATCCTGGCATTGTATGCATCTAGCTGGGCATCAAGCTTCTCTGCAGAAAGCGGCTGTTTTTTGGCACCACCAGCACCGCGTCCGCCTCTCCCCCGGCCTCTGGCACCACCTCCTCCGCGGCCTCCACGTCCCTTCTGCTGAGAAGGGTCTGACTGCAGGGCAGGATTGATTGATCAGGAAGTCTCTGCGAGGGGGGAGGGCATTGATCAGGAAGTATTTGCAAGGGTGGGGGCGGTCCATGGGAGCTTGTTGTTGTCCGCATGCCATGTCCGCTTATTATAAGCGACTTGTATTATTATCGTTATTTGTATTATTATTAATATTATTATTAATTTAATATGCTGCTATGCTTCTAGCTCTGCTATTTTCAAACAGTTGATGAACATTAGATTTAAATTAGCTAATCTGTTGCAATTTGTTGAGTGGCTTCTTTTCAACATTTCTGTTGCAAAATCTGGCACCACTTACAGCCTGTTTGCTGCAGTTCTTTCCACTTTCCAGACGCTTCTTGTTCTTTCTCCTCTCTCATCGAAGCAAGGTACGTAAAACCAGCAAGACAATATTAATATTATAAGTATAACTTAATATAAATGTAAACGTTCTGCAGTGCAAACTATAGCCTTATGAACAGGAGTTAATGAGTTCGTTTTTATTTTATTTCTTGCCTGCTCGAGTAGCTTAGCCTCTTACTAACACAACAAGCAATATTCCGATTCTAACTTATGAAGCTAAACTACCATTAATACCATAAATATGAAATAAATGCTTAAACATGTAGCCAAAGTGTTAGGTTATTCAGCAACAGCTAGCATGGCTGCATACAACATACATCCCTGCTTCTGGTGACATATTATTTTAATTTGTGAGGTCTGTTAAATGATGGATCATTTTTATTAGTTTAATACTTTAAAAAGATTACTGTTATTGTTACAGCATAGGCAAATTGACAGATCTATGGCCTTTATGCCTGTCTACAGATGTAGATTATCTGCTCTGCAAATTCAGTGTAATTGTTAAAATTGTCTTGTTTCTTGCAGATGCATCGTTGCAGATGCATCGTTCCATATTGACCACCAATGAGTCTGTACAGCTCAAACAATGTACAACCTGCTGTACACTGTACCACTGCTCACATTAAAACTGCAATCGCTTTTGAAGGTATGTATAAGCTTGTTTTTTATTTTTAGGATGTATGTCTGGATGTACTGTAGAGAGGAGGCATTTTCATTATCTTTCAAATTGACATTGGGACTTATTCAGACTGTTGGCCTTGGCCAGGCAGGGTGTGTTATTCATGCACTCATTTCACCCAGGTTCCATCTCTGCAACGCATGCAATTTGTGTGTTCAGTGAGTCAGTCTAGTGACTGCCAGTGGTCTATGAAGGATGGATTTCCCCTTAAGTACATTTGAAATGTAAGAACGCTTCATGAGTTGGTGCTGTGTGTGTATATTATATACTGTATATTAATTTGTCATATTGTATGTCTCCCCTCCCTCTAGATCTGCGCATCATTAGATGCTGTCTTAACTGCAGATCAGACACATCTCAGGCACACTATCATTGTCCCTGCGGTGTAAGAACACCCTTTTAAGGGCTGATGCGATGAGAAAACACCTGCCGAAGTGCAAACTCTATTCAGGTCAGCTGTCCAGCCCTCCTCAGTCTGCCAGCCCTGCGATGCACAGTGGTCAGTCTGCCAGCCCCGCGATGCACAGTGTTCAGGCGCCCAGCCCTTCTGAGCCCTCTACCCATTCCAGATGCCCGCACTGCTCTAAAGTCATGTACCGGAAGAATCTCCGTCTTCACATTGCACGCGCATTCAGAAACGAACAAGGACATAACTGCCATAAGCCACCTTGCAGGTGTATGTGTAGATGCTAAGAATGGCATTTCAGCTGTCCAGAGAACTGGCCATGGCTTTTCTACACCGATACATGTCCAACGGAAATGCTGGGGAGAAAAACAGAGAACACGGTGTGAATTGGATGAATGCCTGAGCTACCTGCAGTTGGCACAACGGAGTGGTCTTCCTTATGATCAGTGTGAACACATCCGTTCACTAGATTACTGTGATCGCATAGTTACTGAGGAACCTCTGGACATGTCAATCCTGGACAAAATGGTTGCTGGTTTTGGACGTATAGCTCCATATATGGGCACAAAAGGGGCCAGGTCCACAACAAACAAATCACTGGCCCCTTTTGTGCCCATATATGGAGCTGAGTGGTTGCTGATGCAACACACTCCATATTTGGATAGCGGGACAGACAGACACACAGACAGACAGACATGATCTGCTAGGTCTCATAGTAAGTGCTCACTGCGTTTGCAACTAGCTAGCTACACCTTACAGAATCTGACTATTTTTGACTTATAGAACCAAAGACATAGGACAGACTAGTGCCTAATGTATGCTCCGTCGCACGCAAAAATAACAGACCTTCAAACTCACAATGCATATCAAATGGAGGTGTTGTGAGCTTGTAGGTTCGCTATTGTAGTAGTAAAGTATGAATGAGGCATAACACCCTGAGGTAGTGATTTTCTGAGGTGTAGGAGCTATGTGATGCTTGGCTGCAGAGTGCATCCAAGCAAATGTACACAATGTTAAGGATGTTTACTTTGTAAAATGCTTTGTTATCTGGGCTGAATTTGTTCTTTTTATCAAACATTTGCAATGCGACTGTGTGGTAAACCCTTAATATAAACATAGATAACGTGGTTGTAATTGATACACATTCATTTGAATACAAAGTTGTATTCTTTAAGCAATAAAGAAAAGGATAAAAGGTTTTCACTATGTTGTGGCTCTATTGTTGTTTCCAAACACATGCAGTGTTGCAGGCTTTCTGCTTGTTTTATTGAATTGCCACTTCTCCCAGGTCCATGTACTGCTCTGGAAGTCCATGTTGGTCCAAGTGTAATAGTATAGTGTAGTGTAACGGTGTAGTAAGTGTTTATGAAGATGTAGAAACCATTTAGACGTTACTTTGAATCACAAAATATGTATTGTATACAGAGTTTCCATAATTGTGCCCACAGATTAAAGCACTGTCACACTATTCATTGGTTTATACAAGTGTTATAGTCTGACATCCAGGAGTGATCAAATGTGATAGCAGTTGCCAGTTTCAGAAGAGAAGCAGAGTGAGTATACATACTGTTTTGGGGTAATAGTCTGAATATGCAAAACCACAATACCACAGTGTCGTAGGGTTAGTGGGTTATAGCCGGGTTTAAATAGGTAACAATTATTGAAAAGAAAAAAATGTTATAATATACTGTACCACCATGTACCATAGATGGACATGACCAACATAATACACCAACAGACAGCCGGAATTGTCCTGGTCCCCATAGGCCTACTGAGTTTAGGAGGACGTAGAAACCAATTTTGACATGACCCCAGAAGAGCAGTTAAACATCTAAGTTAACCATCTAACCTCCCCGAAAAGGCCTGTCTGTCCTGAACTCTTATCCATATTTATACATTATGGATAATTAGTATGGACTTATTTGGCTCAACTGCTGTCATACCTCACATGGTAGTGATATTGTTGGAGCGCAGAGTGAAGGTGACTGCATATCTTTTACACCTACTGCAGTAAGTGTAGGCTATATGTTACTACTCCTTAGTCCTTACTAAGTTACTACTATGACCAAACAACCTATTTATTATCCATCCAGATTGTTGAATTACTGTGGAACAAACTATTGAAGAGACTTTATTGATAGTGCCTCCTAAGAAACCAGGTGGGACCAAAAAAGGGTTGCTCAACCTTATGCCTGGAGTGCTCTCCAGTGAATGTCCAGCAGTCTGTGATTAGGGGGACACTGGGGAGGCACTGGGCAGGCACTGGGGAGACACTGGCGAGGCACTGGGCAGACACTGGGGAGGCACTGGGGAGAAACTGCAGCCACTGGGGAGACATTGGGGAGGCACTGGGGAGACACTGCGGGGAGGCACTCAAGGGGACACTGAGGAGGCACTCAGGGGACACTGGGGAGGTACTGGGGAGCCACTGGGCAGACACTGGGGAGGCACCATGGTGGACACTGGGGAGGCACTGGGCAGACACTGGGCAGACACACACACACACATGATTTTTTTTTTTTGTCAGCTTGGGTACCCCCTGGCTATGCGTCGCGTACCCCTAGCCCGCGGACCCCACTTTGGGAACTGCTGCCATAAGCATTACACTTGTTTACAATAGGGCCCACGATTCCCCCCGTCAAAAACGGCCCAGAGACGGCCGAGATACGCCGGGGACCCCCGCGGACCCCCACCCGGGCACGGGGCCGAGTCCCTGAGGGCGGCCCGGTCGCAACGAGATTCCCCCTGTCCAAAACGGACCAGAGACGGCCGAGATACGCCGGGGACCCCCGCGGACCCCCACCCAGGCACGGGGCCGAGTCCCTGAGGGCGGCCCGGTCGCAACGAGATTCCCCCTGTCCAAAACGGACCAGAGACGGCCGAGATACGGCGGGGACCCCCGCGGACCCCCCGCGGACCCCCACCCGGGCACGGGGCCGAGTCCCTGAGGGCGGCCCGGTCGCAACGAGATTCCCCCTGTCCAAAACGGACCAGAGACGGCCGAGATACGCCGGGGACCCCCGCGGACCCCCACCCGGGCACGAGACCCACGGGGCCGAGTCCCTGAGGAGGGAACAAGGGAACGCCCTTTTCTGTTTCCGTTTATCTGTTTCCGTTTCCGTTTTTGTGTTTCCTCTACTCTGGTTGATGTTGACTTGCCCCGCCTCCCCATAGAGTAGGGCGCCTCCCCCCCTTGCAGCTACTTCCTGATCAATGCCCTCCCCCCTCGCAGAGACTTCCTGATCAATCAATCCTGCCCTGCAGTCAGACACTCTTGCTTCTGCTTGCCTCCAACGCCACCAACACGGCTATTCATACCTCCACCTCTGTTCAGACCCTGCATGGGAGGCCGTCGCTGGTTATCAATCTTTGAGGTGACGAGCTGTATGTTCATGGGGCGCCCATCAAGTGGCATGCCGTTGTACCGTTTCATGGCCTTCAGGGCATCTGCCCTCCTTTCAAAGTGGACATCTGCAGTCCCCAAACACCTTCCAGAGCGGTCATAATGGACAGCAGCCTTCTTCAGTGTACCAAACTCTGCAAAAAGTTCCTGGATATCTGCTTCAGAGACACCAAAGTCCATGTTTGAGACAAGGAGCCTCCCTCCAGTTTCCACACCAGCTCCTCCACCACCAGCATTGTCGAACATGTCAAGCTGTTTAGGCCTGCTGTACGGCGTAGATCTGCCTCGACCCCGGTTGAGGTTGCCTCGGCTCCTCATGGGGACGGAGCTGCCGGTGGCTCTCCCGGTGGCTCCTCCAAGACGGCCGCCACCGCGGCCACCACTGCGGCCTCTGCCTCCGCGGCCTCCTCCTCTCTGCGACCTTTTCTGTTTGATAATGTCGTCTAAGGACATATCAATTTTATCTGCCATTATGCCCGAGCCTAATAACGCTAAACTTAGAATTAAATGGAAAATGGTAGTACAACCTAGACTCTAACTTGGTCCGAAACCCTGTCTCTCACTGAACGATCTTGCCTGGACAACGTTGAAGATTCTAAAGTGAATGAATGATGAGCTCAGATCCTCCTTGTTATAAGTGTGCTCTGAGGACCTAAGTGAGGACAGGCAGACTGCTCTGCAGTGCACTGGGCGGTGCCAAACCTGTTTTGCTGTCTTTGTTCTCACCAATGGTCTGAAACCGACATGGATTTAATTTGCACATTGACTGGTTGTAGCTGAAACCTTTACTATATATATATATATATATATATTATGTATGTTTGTTTGCAACATTCATGTTTTCACACTGTTTATTTGGTAATGTTGAACTATCAAGACTTGTAGCATCAGTTGACTGAGCCTTTTACATTGTCCACAGTGTTTACTGTGGCCTTTCCAGCCCTAGCCCTAGTGGAGTGAGGTATATTAATATTTATTATGTTTTCTGTTTTGGGTTTCATTCATGATTTACTTTAATTAATTGTATTTTGGGTTTGATGGTTCGTTTGGTTTGGTATATTTGGTTATGGACTTATGGTATACGTTTACTTGGTATTGTATTGGTCTTGTTTTGAAATTATTTGATTTATTGTATCACTCACACTGTATTATATTGACTATGAATTAACCATTGTGTTGTTGATGGTAATCAATTGATGTATTTAATGCACAGATATTATTGTTAAACTATGAAATCATTGATTTGTAATATTTATTTTCTAATTTAGAGTTTTCACGGTGTTCCAATGAACACAGGGCCTTCTCCGTGGCCGCCCCTACCCTCTGGAACGCTCTCCCCAAACACATCCGAGATGCCCCCTCACTTCCTACCTTCAAATCTTCACTGAAAACCCACCTGTTCACAATCGCATTCCCATGCTGATGTGTTTTTAAAAATATTGTTATATGCACTGTTTTATTGGTTTTATTCTTTTAATTGTTTTTTCTAATAAAGTTGTCATTTTTTCTTGTCCCCCCCTGGCCCCAACACATGTAAACTTTGTAAAGCGTCTTTGAGTGTCATGAAAAGCGCTATATAAATCCCAGATATTATTAAACTGAAATAAACCAAGGATTTAACGTGTGATCAACATGCAAATTATTTAAATCACCTCAATCACTCACTCAGACATTCCGCTGCATAGCTCTACCCTGTTGGGGAGGGGAGGCATTGTTTCATTGTATTGAACTCACATCAAAACCAGCAGTTGTTCACACTTCTGTACCAACTTACAAAGCAAGTCTAGAGTTTTGGTTTAAATCTAATCTACAAGCTTACAAGCTTCTCAAAGCGCAGGTGGGGGTTGAGCATGTTTCTAGGCATCCGAATTTAGTGTAACAATTGTTATCAGACTAATCAGAGTAATTAATACATCACAGTACAATATCACAACCACATTAAGGTTTAAGGTTAACTCCCTCATGTGTGGATTCTAAACATACATACTTGAGACTAACTGGCTTATATTTGAAGTATTTCTGATATTACTAATATTCCTACAACAAAACAAATTAATGAATGGCATTCCAATGTTGTCTATCTAACTTTATATATTACTATTACATATTACATTACCTTTGCAAATGATACTGACAAGATGCTTACCATGATAGTGTGAGCATAGTGAATTTGTGATATCTAACCATGATGATGTGATACTGACCATGTGATTGCAATAATAACATATTTTGTCTCACACCAGCCTTTTTACAAGGTGGGACCGTGTAAAAATTTTACAATATGTATACTGATCCTATCCTGAAGAAGGTCAGTAGACCGAAAGCTTGCTAAATAAATACATTGATTGTGCAACAGATCTGAGTGTGCAGAGCTTCCCTTTATTTTTCTCATGTTCAATTTGTGGCTCCAGCAAATCACTTAAGTTTTTTCAGCGGATGAGCGGTGGTTCTTTTTACAATATGTATACGTTTTTTCAGTGGATGAGCATGGTTCTTTTTACATTATGTACACTACAATAACGTTGGCTACAAACTGAAACTGTATATCAACTATAAATATAATGTGTTAAAAAAACACTGATTAGTCAAATAATTCGTTCTGTATACACCATGTTATCACAATTGACTGATTACACATTATCAGTGGTACATGCAGCCAGGACCATGCAGGACTGTGTCAGTGAAACCATAATCAGATCAGACACCAAAGTTTATTGAAGATTTAAACACGTTTTGTTTTCTGTAGTTGATCACAGTAAGTTATTTGTCCACAAATGGACCAAGTTTTCAGCTGACAATCTGTCATTGGAAGTCAGGATCATCTCCACCATCATGCTGACTTTAACTGGAATGTGTTTACTGGGGTCAGAAAACCTTTCATTTATATCAAAATTAAGGACAGAAGAAGAGTAGCCTATAGTTTATTTATGGTATCAAGTCGCCATGAATGTCTGCCAAAGGGATTGTGAGTATTGTTGTTAATGTGACATAGTTTAAAATGGTTTAGAATAAATATAAAATAATAATATAAAATATAAAAACTGCTCGGACTGTGGATGATGTTTTGAGCATATAACTTGAAAACCAGAGTGCTGTTTTTACCTAAGACATATTAATGAAAAAAATGCACGTGTGCATAACTGGTCAGCTCTTTGTTGCATTTCATAAAATAGAAGGTATAGTTTGTGATATGTTGTTTTAATCGAGGAGAAAACACAAGTGGCACAGAGAGAAGATATTCTGTCTGTGTTGTCTGTTGTCTTTGTCACTTTATCCCCCATATATGGAAATTCCTGAGTTTGCCCAAATTGGTGCGTCAGTCATACCACAGTCTACCACATGACTGACGTAATAAATAGACTGTACCCCAAATACTGTGGCAATGGAATACTGCCATCATTATACCCACAGCACTGATAACAGCTACTACACATGCATGTTGAGGCAATGTTTAGTTTTTAGACATTGTCAGGCAAAGTCATAATACAGTCATCGTATACGTGAGTGACCTAACGTGATCGACTGAGAGGCATAATCTATGTCATGCATTGGTGGACAGACGTACTGTTCAAATTATGTGATTCAACTACCCTTAGATTTTAACTTTTCAAATACAGATAACAACCCTATATATATATATATATATATATATATATATTGACATGAGGTGGGGTGACCAGAGTTTGAGGTGAATGTCGCTTTGAGTGAGTGAATCCTTAGCTTGTTAGCGATGTCCTTTAACCCTTGAATAATGTTTCCATCTGGTTTAATGTAACTCGCCATGGTATTATATAAGACCATGGCGAGTTACATTAAACCATCTGTTGCAGTTTGTTATCTATATATCACATGAACAGTGGTCACTGGTAGCCGTTATGCCACCAACTGCCGTATTCATGTTTGAATACGGCCCCCTAAGATCTTCCACTGCTGGCCTGTTCGCTTTCCTAAAAAAATGGCAACTAAAAAATACGGGAAGCAGCTTTTTGCTTCTACGGGCCGACGGCATGGAACAAACCCCCACTGTACCTTCAACAGGCAGCCTCTGTAGACATTTTTAAAGCACAGCTCAAGACCCACTTCTACACCCTTGCTTTTAATTTATCTTTTATTTTTTGTCCTCACTATATTGCATTAGGTCTACTGCTTGTTTTTTTTTTATGTTTATGCCTTGCTTTTCTTAATTTTTTTCTCCATTGCTCTGTAAAGCACTTTGAGCTGCATGTCATGAAAGGTGCTATACAAATAAAGTTGTATTATTATTATTACCTTACATACAAGTAATGCTTGCCTACAAAATGATTATGAACAGTGTATATGTGTGGCGAGAGACTTTGCTTTCTTTTAAATATACCCTTTACATTTTAGAATTATTGTCTGGTACTTTGCTGGGTATTTTATTGTATTTGTATATGTATGCATTGACCTGAGCAAAACAAATTTCCCTTGTGTATAATAAAGACTCTCTCTCTGAAAGAAACCGTCTCTGGTCAGGAACCTCCTTCCTTGGGAGGAGCTGTTCAGCCACTAGCACCGATTGGAGGGGAGCTCGTACACACTCAGCCCTCGCTCTCATTCATTGGTGGGGCGCACAGCCGCACATAGACAGTAGCAGTAGAATGTGTGCTGTTGAACATATAAAGGGTCTCGCGCGCCTCTCCACCAGCATATTTCTTCTATATTCAATTCCAGAAAAACCTACACCAAAATGAGTGGCCGAGGCAAAACCGGAGGATAATATACTCATCTGAACTATAAAGCCGCAGGCACCGGTGGTGTCTGCGGTACGGTGGTACCTTTAAACTAATTCCTCTCATATCTGAGATATCTGAGATATCTCAAAAAAAAAAAAAAAAAAAAAACTGAACAGAAAGCACGAATATAGGGGAAATGCCCCCTGCGGGGGAGGACCCCCGGTCCGAGCCCGGAGACCGGACAGGGCGGCACTGGGCTCGGATTCGCTTTATTGGACATGGAGAGCCTCCGAGTGGAAGGACTTTGAACTTCATTCCTCTGTACCTGTCGACACACTCATTGTCATGATCAAGTTCTGGACGGCAAGGGTAGCGGATTATGACATCGAGCAGTACCTGAGCAGGTACTGCACACTCTTGCGTCCAGTGGAAAAACTCCTGGACGAGTTTGGCTTGTGGTATGGGGTCCGACGCTACTGGGTCAAGCTGCATAAACCAGGCAGTGACGGGCGACCAGTAGACCTCCCTAACTCCATTTCCCTGGGGCCATACAATGGGAAAATCACCTATGCAGGCCAGATACAGAGATGCTATATCTGCCAGTCCAGATTTCATCAGGTGAAGGAATGTGACATTGTGAAGTGCTGGAAATGTGGTATGACTGGCCACAAGGGGAAGGAGTGTACTAGTGCCGGAGTCTGTAGCCTGTGCAGTGAAGTGGGGCACACTTTCTTCACCTGCCCACAGTCGTACAGCAACAGAGCAAAGCGGCGGCAGCAGCAAGCTGCGGATACAACCCCGGAGCCCGAAGCAGCAGCAGCAGGAGAGACGCCAACAGACAGCCACGTCAGCCAGCAGACACAAAACATCCCGTCAGCTGACAGCCAGCTGACGTCACCTGACAGCCAACCGACGGCAGCTCCAGCACCACCCGAGGGGAGGCGGAGACAAGAAGAGGAGACTCCGCCCGCGGACAGCAGCCAGCAGATCTCAGTTCCAGCAGCACCCGAGGAGGAGAGGAAGAGACCAGCGGACAAAGAACCGGCACCTGAAAGGCAGCAACAGCGCACGAAGGCCACCACCAGCGGGCAGAAAAAGCCAGCGAGCAAGCCCTCAGCAACGCCGAGGAAAAAGCCACCGAGCGCAGCCCCAGCGGACATCGCATCGACATCGCAGACGGAAGCAGCGGCTGCTGTGCCAACAACATCAGCTCCAGCGCAGCTTCCCCCTGCCGACGCGCAGCCATCAGATCAGGACATGGAGAGTGGTACGCAGGTCAGTCTTCCCAGCTATCAAGTACCGAATTATGCAGACACAGAGGACAGAATAAGTGACATTTTGCGGGATTTAGAGACTAACGAAGGTCAAACAGCTCTCGAAGATGCGATTGACATTTTGTGCGGACCACAGTCCGAGGAGCGGGGTCCTGTATCCACCTTATTGGTGTCCACAGAGAACTTCCCTCCCTTACAAGGCAAGAGAGACAGACAGTCTCCTGAATCACATATTAAGAATGGGAAAAAATCCAAAAGCCAGGGATCGAAAAAGCCCTTTAAAACCTGATGATGAAATATGTAGGCCCACTACTCGCCATCATGATGTTTAATATTGCCACAATCAATGTAAGGGGAATACAGCAAGAAAGTACTAGACAGGAGAAACTTAATATAATTAAAAATATTAGAGCTGATATTATTTTTGCACAAGAATTGCGGCTAAAAACACTGGCGGATGTAAATACTGTTAGAGAGTACTGGTCCCACGGGTGGTCGGAATTTTCAATTGGTGCTGACCACGTCGATGGAGTCGGTATTTTGTTTAACACAAAAAATGTAACTATTCAAAGGAAACGAGAAATAATACCAGGCCGACTTCTGGTCCTATACTGTATAGTACGGAAACAGAAAATGCGGCTTATTAATGTATATACAACCCCGCAGCGATGCGAAAAGATATGTCTTTTTAATAAGTTGAGAGAAGTTCTGTGTGGAGGGCAGTGTATAATTCTGGCCGGTGATTTTAACACTATAACAGATCTTAAAGATAGAATATCAACAACCGGTAGTAACACAGGCCTATATGATAGAGCGAGTAAAGTGTTGAAGGAAACCTGCGAAAGTCTAGAAATGAGAGATACTTTTAGGGTGCTGCACCCAGATGCAACTGGCTATACACGTTTTGACTCAAGGGTCAAGACGCGTATAGACAGAATTTATGTGTCAAAAGACATTAATGTGAACACGTATAAAACTGAGGCTTGGGTTAATTCCGACCACCTGGCAGTGAGAGCTACTATTAGCTTTCACGCCAGACCAAGAGTAAACAACTGGAAACTAAACATCAATTGCTTAAAAAATCTAGAGTTAATACAGAGTGTTAAAAATGAGATAAGTAGAGTGAAGGATTTAAGAGTTCTTACCGAATCAAATGTCGAATTATGGGAAGAGATGAAGAGATGCGTAAAAAGGCAACTCATTTTAAAATGTAAAGATTTAAATATAGAACGAAATAAAGAGTATACTAAACTAATGCAACTATATGTTGAACTCAAATGTAAAAGTAGCCCACTATCAGAACATGATGAAAATAAATTAGACGACATTACTAGCACTTTGAAGATTTTTAATAATGATTATTTTAATGCAGCTAAAGTACAAGCAGGCTTCGATATGGACGAACCAGCAAACATACGAAAAGTTATAGAGAAATATAAAGAGAGACAGGAGTTTAACTGTATAAATGCACTGACCAATAAACATGGTCAAATTGTAAATGATGATAATGGAATAATGGAATTGATTGTGGAACATTTTAAGGAAATGTATTGTGGTGATGGTACTTTGTTGGATGCAGAGGCCTTTTTATCAGAGGTGAAAAAAATAGATGGAGTGCACTTTGACACACTCCTGGGTGATTTCACAAGCGAGGAAGTAAAAAAAGCAATTTATTTGTTAAACCGAGGGAAGTCTCCCGGCCCGGATGGCCTACCCTCCGAATTTTATCAGGTCTTTGCTAACGAACTTGCTGATATTTTGGCCTCTGCATTTAATGACGGGTGTTTTAAGAAGTCAATGCATGACGGGTTTTATCAGGGTACCATCTCGATGATTTTTAAAAAAGGGGATGAAAAAGATATAAATAATTGGAGACAGATCACACTAACTAATATAGAATATAAGATACTCGCCAAAATCATAATGATAAGACTAAATACAGTATTAAACGAAATAATTGAAAAAGAACAGACATGCGCCATTAAAGGACGCATGATGTGGGACAATTTAAATAGGATCAGAGAGATGATAAACTCACGTCATGAGCCTGGCTTTTTTATTGTTGGCTTTGACCAAAAGAGAGCTTTTGATTTTGTAAATAGAGAATATTTATGGGGTGTTTTAGATAAATATGGGTTTCCACAGGTATTTATAAAAATGGTTAAAATGTTGTATGCAAAATCTCAGGTGGCGGTAAAAGTAAATGGAAGGACGTCTAATTACATTGACATAAAGAAAGGGGTGAAACAGGGCTGTCCGCTGAGCGCAGCGCTCTACGTTCTGGCCATCAGCCCATTACTAAATAAAATAAAAAATTATAACCGAATACAAGGAGTTCGGATTAATAGAACGGCAGCCAAGGTGTCCGCATACGCGGACGATGTAACTGCCTTTATAAAATCGCAGAGAGAACTGGATTATGTCAGAGAACACTTCCACCTCTATGAGCAGGTCGCGGGGGCCAAGCTAAATGAGACCAAAACGGAATGTATTTGGATAGGAGAGGAGGATCGGAGGCCGGCCCTGCTCATGGAGGTGAAAGAGGAAATGAAAATACTTGGCATTTTCTTTGCTAATAGGGACTGTGCAAAAAATAATTGGGACAGAAAAGAAATGGAAATACATGCCGAAGTTGAAAAATGGAAAGTTAGGGACACAACTTATAAATCGAGAATAGAGATTGTAAAAACTTTTATTTTGTCAAAGTTATTGTTCCTGGCCACCATTTTTCCGCCACCTGAGAAATGCATAACAAGAATTAATAGGATGTGTGTACGTTTGATTTGGGGAAACAACCGGGAGGTTGCCAAAAGGATTTTTATGTTTAAAAGTGTCAAAGAGGGAGGCCTTGGCGCAATGGACGTCGGCAGCAAAATAATGATTGCATTCTGTAAAAATGTGGCTAGGGGCATTCTGTGTGGAGCAGCTTGGGTAGGAGACCACAAAACATGGAGAAAACAGAGGGGCAGGGGCAGACTGTCACTGCCATACTATAAACTGGCATATGGGGACTTTACCACAAAACATAGCAATTTAAACATTAACTGGGGAACCCAATCAAATAAAATAATATATAATCTAATAAGTAATAAGATATATGGAGGTATGGTACTTTTTAAACACTGCTCCTTTGAAGAAAGTAAAAACCTAGTAAATAATTTTAACAGTGGCCTCGTCACTGGGAAGATGCAGGACGTTATGTGGTTAACTGCACATGGTAGACTTCCGACTAGAGCAGTGGTTAAATGGAGCTGCTTTGTAACCACAACGGAATGCCCCATGCCAGACTGTGCAGAACTAGAGACAATATGGCACTTACTCGTAGACTGCAAGAGATCAAAAGCAATCTGGAGCAAGATGTACGATTTAGGAGTGAAGGTGCCGTGCCACAGAGACATTTTGTACGGTATCTTTAACTGCAGAAAAGAAGATTATGATATATTTTGGGTTTGTATTTGTGTGACAATTTTTAGGATCTGGATAACTCGGTGCAAAATGTCAATAGACCACCTAGTAATTGATGCAAACACTGTGTTTAAACATATTAAAACGGAACTTAAAAGGAAAAAAACAATGGATCTGAAGAGATTGCACACGCACCTAAACTGGTCCACCTTGGCACTGTAGCCTGTCTGGAACAGTCCAGACAATATAATATTTGTAACGTGTATATATCTATATATCTTTTCTGCCTTATCCTGATGCGAGGACTCCCTCTTTGGACATTTTATATATTTATTAAATGTTTGTACTGAGTGTGTTGCTCTGGGGGTCTTGTTGCATGCCAGCGGATAGTCACACATGGCACCAGAGCATGGTGCTATCTGCTGGCGGGCGGCGAGACCCTCAGAGCGGCACATACAGGCGCAGGCGCTTGGGCTTTAGGGGGTGACGCGGGGAGTACACATCGCATCAACGGATGGTACTGTAGCGCTCGCGCTCCCTGGCGCCTAGGTGGCTGTGAACTAAATGTTTTTGATGTATGTATTGATGATGGTTTATGTATTATGATGTATGTAATTTGATGTGATGATTTTATACATTGACAAGCAGCATATATTTTTGTATGGATTTTCAAGTTTCAATATATGTATGACTTGTAACTTTGTGGAAATTTAATAAAATACTTTAAAAAGCGAAAAACTGGAGGAAAGGCCAGGGCGAAGGCTAAGACCCGCTCATCCCGTGCCGGGCTCCAGTTCCCCGTGGGTCGTGTCCACAGGCTGCTGCGTAAAGGCAACTATGGCAAAAGAGTGGGCGCCGGAGCTCCAGTGTACCTCGCTGCGGTGCTCGAGTATCTGACCGCAGAGATCCTGGAGTTGGCTGGAAACGCTGCCCGTGACAACAAGAAGAGTCGTATCATCCCCCGTCACCTCCAGCTGGCCGTCCGCAACGACGAGGAGCTCAACAAACTGCTGGGCGGAGTGACCATCGCTCAGGGCGGTGTGCTGCCCAACATCCAGGCTGTTCTGCTGCCCAAGAAGACCGAGAAAGCCGCTAAGAAATAAATCTGCTACATTCGTTTAACGAAACCCACAAAGGCTCTTTTAAGAGCCAACCACTCTTTCCATGTAAAGGTTAATTTCCAATGTCTTGCACAAGCGCACATGCACGCACGCAACACCATGCGCGTGCACGACACGCACTTGCTGGTGCGCTTAACCCTCTAACACCCGCATTAATTTCTACTTGCAAAAAATATATTTCAACCGTACTACTTTGTAGGCTACTACTAGGACTAAGACTAAAAAAGATAAGTTAAAAAAAAAAAAAAGTTTGATGAAAAATGTATAATAATGATATAATAAATTAATAATTTACATTTGGGGGATATCTTTCACAATAATGAATAAAACGTGTTCTAGACATTCTAATGATCACAAAAAAACATATTACAATTATTTTACCTACTTTTATTAGGGTAAAGGTCAAAAGTCTTAGGTTAAAAAATGTTCAAAACATTTTTTATTTGTGTGAATTTCAGCCTCTGTGGGGGGTGCTTATATGCAAATATCATGACTAATGCCATTGAAATGGCATTGCAAGAACAGAAAAAATAATAATAATTTAGTAATTAATTAAAATAAAATTGTTGCTAAAAAGCAACGCTGGGTCTTAGAGGGTTAAATGCATTGTGTATAGTACCAGCTGTGCTTAATCATAATTACGTGCTCGGTTTGGAAAAGTTTGATGTAGTTTGTTGTAGGTAATAGTTTCATTGAAAGCTTATTAGTTGGCAAGTGAGCATATTTGAAGAAATACAAATCTAACAAAAATACAATTATATGCAATAGGCTAGGCCTGTATGGTCGAATATGACATGATATCAAGGCATTTAAGTAATGTAATAAGTTGCTATAACCCCGTATGATACAAGTGATACTTGTCCAGACCATAGACCACAGACACAGGACCATATGCATTGGGGGACAAAGTTCTTAAGAATGTGTTGCGACTGTAGGCCACTGTTTACTATGAAGACCTGCATTTCCCGTCAGTCAGTCAGTAAGTGTGTCATGTCACGCCTCCATATATTGTCACGCCTCATGACATCATGCCTCGTGACACGTCACGCCACCATATATGGCCGTTTCCATATATGATATAAGATCACAACACTGACCTAATCAAACCCTGGATAGCCATACATGGAAAAGACTGGATCATCACCTATATCTCCATATATGGAGCTGAGCCGGCCAGCAACTCTACATCTGACCTCAAACCCTTAGGTCTCCATATATGGAGCTGACCTGTTCTGACATTCCATATGTTGATCCCTCCCCACCCGTCCTTCCTCTTCGATGTTTCCTTTTTGACTGATACCTGTCCATTCAAACTCTAGACCCAAAGTTATTAGTAGAGTTCTCAGGCCCAAAAATGAAGGCCCGGCCCTACCTGGGCCCTCATCAAACCCTGTACACTCAAGACACTGCCCCCGCTGCCACCCTTCGATCTCCATATATGGAGCTGACCTGTTCTGACATTACATATGTTGATCTGACCTCATCAAACCCTGTACACTCAAGACACGCTCCAATGCCAGTACAGAATTAATTCCATATGTTGATCTGACCCCCCCATGCCAAAGCACCAGCGCTCGCCCAGTAGTCTGCCGTCACCCAGGCAGATGTGTGCACGTGACCTCACTTTTCGCCCTCAGGGCGTCTTACTGGTATAGTCTGATTGGCCTACTGTTATTTATCTTTCTATTCCCACAACAATATAGTCTCCAGAAAAATACGGCATATTTTGGACATCATTGATCATGACTAATACATTTTTAAGAAATGTAATGTATTTTTTTTTTAAATGTAATCGTTTGACAGCCATAATACTATATATATAAATAATAATATATACACACACACACACACACACACACACACACACACACACACAATTGGTAATATTAAAGTGGAGACGTTTAGCAATGTTGCTCATTCCACGGACGCGTGGTCATGACAAGCTGTACCTCGTTGTAAAGGTGACTAATCAACGATTAAATTATGTAAAACACAATACCAATTGGTATTATTAAAGTGGAGAAATAATGGACCAAAGTTAAGTTTCCGGTCCCTCACGGATCACCGCCCTCACAGAGCACAGTCCCCTCACGGAGCACGTCTCGTCTGCGAGACTGCAGCTGGGTGCTATTGTGTCGTCAACAGCAGCCAAAAGTAGTACATAAGGGACCCAATATACTAAGAGGACCTATAATAATACTTTAAGATAATGCATACCGTATTTTGCTTTGATCCTGTGTCATAGTTGTTGCTGTTATGATGCACAGCTCTCATCTGTATTCATAAAAGTACTTTGTCATTAATGTATTCGGCATCAAATTAAAAAAATGCATTAGCTTTATGGCCCATGTCTCAGTTTGTGCCAGTTATTTAAGCACGCTCCACTACAACAGTTTGTTCAGACTAGTCAAAGGCTACTAAAAACTCTGATTGCAAAATCTAGGATTTATTTTTCAGGGCAAACCAGTAATATACTACCGTAGTTAAGTACAAATCTTCAAAAGGTTCTAGAAATTGTATAATGGAATCTGCTCTGTAGAGAAAGTGTGGGCGGCTCTTAAAAGAGCCTTTGGGTTGTTGGTAGATCAAGTCAGCGTTATTAACCTCCGAATCCGTACAGAGTGCGTCCCTGTCTCTTCAGAGCATACACAACATCCATGGCGGTCACGGTCTTTCTCTTGGCGTGCTCGGTGTAGGTGACGGCGTCACGGATCACGTTCTCCAGGAACACCTTGAGGACACCGCGGGTCTCCTCGTAGATCAGACCGGAGATACGCTTCACTCCGCCACGGCGAGCTAAACGGCGGATAGCGGGCTTGGTGATTCCCTGGATGTTATCACGAAGAACCTTGACTTGAGAGCTCAGAGCCGTGCCTTTTTATCCGTATTCTGAGGACGTAAGGGAGGACACGCACAGAGAGAGCTGCGTGGGCGTTGCCAATGTGCACCCTCCCCCCACCCACACATACTCCTCCCCGTGGTCAAATCATTTGTTTTTACAGTATTGCTATTCAACTGTATTATCATATAATTGCTGTTGTTTCTTGTCAGTATTTTTGCCACTCCAATATTGCTTTCCCTGTTTTTATTGGCATTATTCTGCGTCTTTTTAACTCCCTAATAAAGTTAAATAAATTTTACATGTTGCTTCTTCTTGCACCTCGTGTGTAAAGTGTATGTGGGTACTAATTACTCAGAAAAGCACTACATAAATTTGAGATATCATTATTTAATATTAAATGATATCATTATTATCATGCAAGAGCCTGATACAATAATTTATATTTAAACATTTGTAAAAACCATTGGAAGGCATAAATAATAACATTCCATGACTTCATGGCTTATTTTCCTATGCTTTAGGGCTTAGGCCTACTCTCGATAATGTAGGCCTTAATGATTTGTCAATTGTCCACTATTCAATGTTGATTTGAACCAAGCTGATTCGTGGTTTAGCAAAATTAGTTGTGAAGAGAAACGCCGGATTAGAACTGGCCTTTTAATAATTGGTGGTGTTTGACTTCTAGTATTATGGACATATGGCTGTTGAACTTGAATGTTATTGTTTTTTTTTATCACTTTTGAATTGCTGTGTCTGATAACCTCATGTTGATGTCCAATTGATCTGGACACGGAAATGAAATATTCATTAATTCATTCACACAGGTATAAACTGCCTGGTGCTCACATGATCATCATTATAGTGAAGATAGGTTACTCTTATAAAATAATGTGGTTGGCTCTTAAAAGAGCCTTTTGTGGGTATAAAATGGAGCAGACGGTTTACTTCTTTTTGGGTGCTGCCTTCTTTGCTGCTTTGGGTTTGGCAACCTTCTTGGCTGGAGCCTTCTTGGCTGCTGCGGGCTTCTTAGCCACTTTCTTTATATTTCTTCGAGTGCTTATTATTCTAGAAATAAACCTAACCTACTAAAAATGAGTGGACGAGGAAAAACTGGAGGGAAGGTCAGGCAGAAGGCCAAGACCCGCTCATCCCGTGCCGGGCTCCAGTTCCCCGTAGGTCGTGTTCACAGGCTGCTGCGTAAAGGCAACTATGCCCAGAGAGTCGGTGCCGGGGCCCCGGTCTATCTGGCGGCTGTCCTCGAGTATCTGACCGCTGAGATCCTGGAGTTGGCTGGAAACGCTGCCCGTGACAACAAGAAGAGTCGTATCATCCCCCGTCACCTCCAGCTGGCCGTCCGCAACGACGAGGAGCTCAACAAACTGCTGGGCGGAGTGACCATCGCTCAGGGCGGTGTGCTGCCCAACATCCAGGCTGTTCTGCTGCCCAAGAAGACAGAGAAAGCCGCAAAGAAATAAATCTACTTAACAAACTCCCACAAAGGCTCTTTTAAGAGCCACCCACTGTTTCTGCATAAGGGTGATTTCCAAAATTCTAAATGCTCAATGTTATAGCTTAATTTTCTATTTATCCAGTCTGTCCACATGTCGGCAATCATAACGGCACAGCCGGTTATTGCTTAATTTATTCAGTTGGAATGGGGAAAAAAGTGAAATGAACCCACACTGCTTCCTTGTAGTTAATGCATTATTTTCCCGCTCTAATACACTAGGTCCTAAATGTCTAATGTACATTTATGCTCAATGCTGTTCTTGTAATGCTTGCATATCTAGTAATTATTTCGGCATGTAACCACAATACTTATTTATAAGATGTCTGAGCACTGTTATTGCTGAATTTCTTCAGTTGCAATGGACCCACTGCTTCGTTGTAGTTAATGCATTATTTCCCCGCTCTATTTACATAATGTCTAATGTACATTTATGCGCCTTATGCTGTTCGTGTAATTCTTGCATGATATCTAGTAATTTTCTTTCAGCGTGTAACCACAATATTTATCTACACAGCATGTCTGAGCACTATGGATTTAGACATTAACTGGTAGTGGTTTAGCCGACATGCATTGTAATGGCCATGTTCATTATATACATATTTGGTTAAACTCTTCTTGGAAAATATGGGTGGTCCTTAAAAGGACCGTTGTGTTTAGAGCAGACAGAACAGTTTACTTGGAGCTGGTGTACTTGGTCACAGCTTTGGTGCCTTCAGACACTGCGTGCTTGGCCAGCTCACCGGGGAGCAGCAGGCGGACGGCGGTCTGAATCTCCCTGGATGAGATGGTGCGGCGCTTGTTGTAGTTAGCCAGTTTGGAGGCTTCACCGGCGATGCGCTCAAAGATGTCGTTGACGAAGGAGTTCATGATGCCCATGGCCTTGGAAGAGACACCGGTATCGGGGTGGACCTGCTTCAAGACCTTGTATATGTAGATGGCGTAGCTTTCCTTCCTGCCCTTTCTGCGCTTCTTGCCGCCCTTCGTGGCGGTCTTGGTGACGGCGCCCTTCTTGGAGCCCTTCTTGGGCGCTGGCTTTGCTACTTCAGGCATCGTGATTGTATTCAGTAGAATAGTTCAGTTGCAGTGAAGAATGTGTAAGAAGACGCTCTCGTACCACTATTTATACAGAGCCAATGCAAATGAAGCGTGGGACTCCTAGCATATAATTGGCTGATCCTGCCACAAAGAGTCTTTGTTTTCTGTATTATGTTTTCCGCTCGTGTGCTCTATTGTCCCTGTAACATTGTGAGGGGCTAAATATACTAGCCTCTTTATACATTATTAATATGTATGGTAAATGTATAATTTAAAGCCCCTTTTTATCATAATGAGTTTTGTTTTGATTTTGCATTGATCCTCCTTTATGACTGCTGTTGCTGCTATGACACCCACATTTCCCCATTATAAAGGTATATCTGCATATTAATTTGCCACAACTTAAGCTAACTTTACCTAACTATACAGGGAAACACTGTATTCTGAATATTGCAACGTAAGATAATGATAAAACCTGACAGAAACCGGCCTGCTGAAACCAGGAACCGGATTAACTATAGCCTACTACATTAATTAACATGTTCTTTATTGGCACCAAATTTCATTCATTCAGAGAGAGTACAAGCTTTACCAGAAGTAATAGAAACTGTTGTGTTGTTTTGATAGTTGTTTTTATATTTTTTTATAAGTATTTTATTAAATTTCCACAAAGTTACAAGTCATCACAATGATCACATAAATCAAAGCTTGGAAATCCATATAAAAATATACTGCTTGTCATCGTATAAAAACATCACATCAAATACATACATCATCAATACATAATACATAAATCAAATACATTTAGCTCACAGCCACTTAGGCGCCAGGGAGCGCGAGCGCCACAGTACCATCCTTTGGTGCGATGTGTACTATCCGCGACACCCCCTAAAGCCCAAATGCCTGCGCCTGTATGTGCTGCTCCGAGGGTCTCGCCACTCGCCAACAAATAGCACCATGCTTTGGTGCCATGTGTGACTATCAGCTGGCATGCAACAAAACCCCCGGAGCCACCCACACTCAATACCAACACTTAAAGGTATAAAATGTCCAAGAGGGAGTCCTCACATCAGGATAAGGCAGAATAAGGGCAGAAAATATATATATATACGTTACAAAGATTATATTTGTCTGGACTGTACAGACTACAGTGCCAAGGTGGGCCAGTTTAGGTGTGTGTGCAATCTTTTCAGATCCATTGTTTTTTTCCTTTTAAGTTCCGTTTTAATATGTTTAAAAACAGTGTTTGCATCAATTACTATGTGGTCCATTGCCATTTTACACCGAGTTGTCCAGATCTTAAAAATTGTCACACAAATACAAACCCAATATATATCATAATCTTCTTTTCTGCAGTTAAAAATACCGTACAAAATGTCTCTGTGGCATGGCACCTTCACACCTAAATCGTGCATCTTGCTCCAGATTGCTTTTGACCTCTTGCAGTCTACGAGTAAGTGCCATATGGTCTCTAGTTCTGCACAGTCTGGCATGGGGCATTCCGTCGTGCTTACAAAGCAGCTCCATTTAACCACTGCTCTAGTTGGAAGTCTACCGTGTGCAGTTAACCACATAACGTCCTGCATCTTCCCAGTGACGAGGCCACTGTTAAAATTATTTACTAGGTTTTTACTTTCTTCAAAGGAGCAGTGTTTAAAAAATACCATACCTCCATAAATCTTATTACTTATTAGATAATATATTATTTTATTTGATTGGGTTCCCCAGTTAATATTTAAATTGCTATGTTTTGTGGTAAAGTCCCCATATGCCAGTTTATAGTATGGCAGTGACAGTCTGCCCCTGCCCCTCTGTTTTCTCCATATGTTTTGTGGTCTCCTACCGCTTTTTAAAGTATTTTATTAAATTTCCACAAAGTTACAAGTCATACATATATCAAAACTTGAAAATCCATACAAAAAAAAGATATGCTGCTTGTCAACGTATAAAATCATCACATCAAATTACATACATCATAATACATAATACATCATCAATACATACATCAAAAACATTTAGCTCACAGCCACTTAGGCGCCAGGGAGCGCGAGCGCCACAGTACCATCCGTTGATGCGATGTGTACTATCCGCGACACCCCCTAAAGCCCAAATGCCTGCGCCTGTATGTGCCGCTCTGAGGGTCTCGCCGCCCGCCAACAGATAGCACCATGCTTTGGTGCCATGTGTGACTATCAGCCGACACGCAGCAAGACCCCCAGAGCAACACACTCAGTACAAACATTTAATAAATATATAAAATGTCCAAGAGGGAGTTCTCACATCAGGATAAGTCTGTTCCAGACAGGCTACAGTGCCAAGGTGGGCCAGTTTAGGTGTGTGTGCAATCTCTTCAGATCCATTGTTTTTTTCCTTTTAAGTTCCGTTTTAATATTTTCCACTGCTGGCCTGTTCGCTTTGCCTAAAAAAATGGCAACTAAAAAATACGGGAAGCAGCTTTTTGCTTCTACGGGCCGACGGCATGGAACAAACTCCCACTGTACCTTCAACAGGCAGCCTCTGTAGACATTTTTAAAGCACAGCTCAAGACCCACTTCTACATGCTTGCTTTTAATTGATCTTTTATTTTTTGTCCTCACTATATTGCATTACTGCTTGTTTTTTTTAAATGTTTATGCCTTGCTTTTCTTATTTTTTTCCTCCATTGCTCTGTAAAGCACTTTGAGCTGCATGTCATGAAAGGTGCTATACAAATAAAGTTTTATTATTATTATTACCTTACATACAAGTAATGCTACAAAATGATTATGAACAGTGTATATGTGTGGAGAGAGACTTTGCTTTCTTTTAAATACCCTTTACATTTTAGAATTATTGTCTGGTACTTTGCTGGGTATTTTATTGTATTTGTATATGTATGCATTGACCTGAGCAAAACAAATTTCCCTTGTGTATAATAAAGACTCTCTCTCTCTCTGAAAGAAACCGTCTCTGGTCAGGAACCTCCTTCCTTGGGAGGAACAGCCACTAGCACCGATTGGAGGGGAGCTCGTACACACTCAGCCCTCGCTCTCATTCATTGGTGGGGCGCACAGCCGCACATAGACAGTAGCAGTAGAATGTGTGCTGTTGAACGTATAAAGGGTCTCGCGCGCCTCTCGACCGGCATATTTCTTCTATATTCAATTCCAGAAATAAACCTACACCAAAATGAGTGGCCGAGGAAAAACGGGAGGAAAGGCCAGGGCGAAGGCTAAGACCCGCTCTTCCCGTGCCGGGCTCCAGTTCCCCGTGGGTCGTGTCCACAGGCTGCTGCGAAAAGGCAACTATGGCAAAAGAGTGGGCGCCGGAGCTCCAGTGTACCTCGCTGCGGTGCTCGAGTATCTGACCGCAGAGATCCTGGAGTTGGCTGGAAACGCTGCCCGTGACAACAAGAAGAGTCGTATCATCCCCCGTCACCTCCAGCTGGCCGTCCGCAACGACGAGGAGCTCAACAAACTGCTGGGCGGAGTGACCATCGCTCAGGGCGGTGTGCTGCCCAACATCCAGGCTGTTCTGCTGCCCAAGAAGACCGAGAAAGCCGCTAAGAAATAATTCTGCTTCATTCGTTTAACGAAACCCACAAAGGCTCTTTTAAGAGCCAACCACTCTTTCCATGTAAAGGTTAATTTCCAATGTCTTGCACAAGCGCACATGCACGCACGCAACACCATGCGCGTGCACGACACGCACTTGCTGGTGCGCTTAACCCTCCCGCATTAATTTCTACTTGCAAAAAATATATTTCAACCTTACTACTACTTTGTACTACTAGGACTAAGACTAAAAAATATGTAAAAAAAAAAATAGTATAATAATGATATAATAAATTAATAATTTACATTTGGGGGATATCTTTCACAATAATGAATAAAACATGTTCTAGACATTCTAATGATCACAAAAAAAACATTACAATTATTTTACCTACTTTTATTAGGGTAAAGGTCAAAAGTCTTAGGTTAAAAAATGTTCAAAACATTTTTTATTTGTGTGAATTTCAGCCTCTGTGGGGGGTGTTTATATGCAAATATCATGACTAATGCCATTGAAATGGCATTGCAAGAACAGAAAAAATTTTAATAATTTAGTAATTAAAATAATACTGTTGCTAAAAAGCAACGCTGGGTCTTAGAGGGTTAAATGCATTGTGTATAGTACCAGCTGTGCTTAATCATAATTACATGCTCGGTTTGGAAAAGTTTGATGTAGTTTGTTGTAGGTAGTATATTCATTGAAAGCTTATTAGTTGGCAAGTGAGCATATTTGAAGAAATGCAAATCTAACAATAATACAATTATATGCAATAGGCTAGGCCTGTATGGTCGAATATGACATGATATCAAGGCATTTAAGTAATGTAATAAGTTGCTATAACCCCGTATGATACAAGTGATACTTGTCCAGACCATAGACCACAGACACAGGACCATATGCATTGGGGGACAAAGTTCTTAAGAATGTGTTGCGACTGTAGGCCACTGTTTACTATGAAGACCTGCATTTCCCGTCAGTCAGTCAGTAAGTGTGTCATGTCACGCCTCCATATATTGTCACGCCTCATGACATCATGCCTCGTGACACGTCACGCCACCATATATGGCCGTTTCCATATATGATATAAGATCACAACACTGACCTAATCAAACCCTGGATAGCCATACATGGAAAAGACTGGATCATCACCTATATCTCCATATATGGAGCTGAGCCGGCCAGCAACTCTACATCTGACCTCAAACCCTTAGGTCTCCATATATGGAGCTGACCTGTTCTGACATTCCATATGTTGATCCTTCCCCACCCGTCCTTCCTCTTCGATGTTTCCTTTTTGACTGATACCTGTCCATTCAAACTCTAGACCCAAAGTTATTAGTAGAGTTCTCAGGCCCAAAAATGAAGGCCCGGCCCTACCTGGGCCCTCATCAAACCCTGTACACTCAAGACACTGCCCCCGCTGCCACCCTTCGATCTCCATATATGGAGCTGACCTGTTCTGACATTACATATGTTGATCTGACCTCATCAAACCCTGTACACTCAAGACCCGCTGCCACCCTTTGATCTCCATATATGGAGCTGACCTGTTCTGACATTACATATGTTGATCTGACCTCATCAAACCCTGTACACCCTGTACACGCCTTACCAGTAAGGAGTCTTACTGGTATAGTCTGATTGGCAAGATGGTCTACTGTTATTTATCTTTCTATTCCCACAACAATATAGTCTCCAGAAAAATACAGCATATTTTGGACATCATTGATCATGACTAATACATTTTTAAGAAATGTAATGTATTTTTTTTAAATGTAATCGTTTGACAGCCATAATACTATATATATATATATATATATATATATATATATATATATACACACACACACACACACACACAATTGGTAATATTAAAGTGGAGACGTTTAGCAATGTTGCTCATTCCACGGACGCGTGGTCATGACAAGCTGTACCTCGTTGTAAAGGTGACACACAATACCAATTGGTATTATTAAAGTGGAGAAATAATGGACCAAAGTTAAGTTTCCGGTCCCTCACGGATCACTGCACTCACAGAGCACAGTCCCCTCACGGAGCACGTCTCGTCTGCGAGACTGCAGCTGGGTGCTATTGTGTCGTCAACAGCAGCCAAAAGTAGTACATAAGGGACCCAATATACTAAGAGGACCTATAATAATACTTTATTTTGCTTTGATCCTGTGTCATAGTTGTTGCTGTTATGATGCACAGCTCTCATCTGTATTCATAAAAGTACTTTGTCATTAATGTATTCGGCATCAAATTAAAAAAATGCATTAGCTTTATGGCCCATGTCTCAGTTTGTGCCAGTTATTTAAGCACGCTCCACTACAACAGTTTGTTCAGACTAGTCAAAGGCTACTAAAAACTCTGATTGCAAAATCTAGGATTTATTTTTCAGGGCAAACCAGTAATATACTACCGTAGTTAAGTAAAAATCTTCAAAAGGTTCTAGAAATTGTATAATGGAATCTGCTCTGTAGAGAAAGTGTGGGCGGCTCTTAAAAGAGCCTTTGGGTTGTTTGTAGATCAAGTCAGCGTTATTAACCTCCGAATCCGTACAGAGTGCGTCCCTGTCTCTTCAGAGCATAGACAACATCCATGGCGGTCACGGTCTTTCTCTTGGCGTGCTCGGTGTAGGTGACGGCGTCACGGATCACGTTCTCCAGGAACACCTTGAGGACACCGCGGGTCTCCTCGTAGATCAGGCCGGAGATACGCTTCACTCCGCCACGGCGAGCTAAACGGCGGATAGCGGGCTTGGTGATTCCCTGGATGTTATCACGAAGAACCTTGCGATGACGCTTAGCGCCTCCTTTTCCAAGACCTTTTCCTCCCTTCCCCCTTCCTGACATTTTGAGTTCAGCTGTAGTTGCAGTTAGAAAACTGAGTGACTTGAGAGCAGTGTTGCCAACTCTCCAGTAACGGAAGTAGCTAGTGGCTCCTCGAAAAGTCGCTAAAAGTCGCCAGGGGTGGGATATGCGCGCGCGTAGCGCGCGCCGCCCCTAGCGACTTTTTTGCGTCCCTAGCGACTTTTAGGCGCCCCTAGCAACGAAAATATGTAGCCAGCCCAGAAAAACATTTGTCATTTATGTGCACTTAGTTTGTATCATCTCTTCATTTGATAACACATCGTTTAAACTCATTGTAATATTTAAAAAAAACATACCTCAATTCAACTAATGTTTAGAACGCTATTTTGTTCCGATCCATACAGGAATTAGAAGGTTAATACTTTATGCATCCGAGTGTGTATTTTATTTTTACTAGCAGACTAAACTGAGCTGCCAGTGCTTCCTCCTTTCTTGCTCTGTCGAGCTCGAGGGGCGCGTTCGGAAATACCGCACCGGAGGCGAGATTTCTTTCCCTAGTATGATTCGGAGATTCGAGCACTGTGATTGGTTGTCAGTGGAGTAGGAAGCGCTGGGCTGTGTTTTGGACCGCACACAAGTGTTTATGCGTACTAGTACTCTAACTCTAACCCTAACCTAACTCTAACCCTAACCTAACTCTAACCCTAACCCTAACCCTAACCCTAACCTAACTCTAACCCTAACCTAACTCTAACCCTAACCCTAACCTAACCCTAACCCTAACCCTAACCCTAACCTAACCCTAACCTAACTCTAACCCTAACCCTAAACCTAACCTAACCTAACCCTAAACCTAACCTAACCCTAACCCTAACCTAACTCTAACCCTAACCCTAACTCTAACCTTAATCCAAAAACTATTAAAAAGTCTGCGGTTGTAAAATATTGGCGGCAGTGGGGCGCGAACCAGCAAAGCATATATTACAAGTCGGCGTAGTAGTCCACTAGGCTAGCGAGGCAGCTGGCAGAATGGGGTTTGTGTTTATATTAGAAGGTGAAGTTCCGCCCGCGCGGGTGGCGCTTTCCTTGACTACTAGTAGTAGGGCGGGGCTTCGCCCCGCCCTACTACTACTAGCCGGTGTGGTAAAACAAGCGCTCCTTCCCGCGAATCATACTAGGAAAAGAAATCTAGCGCACCGGAGCGCACTCGCCTAGGCAAGTAGGCAGAGCAAGAAAGGAGGAAGCACTGGTAGACAGTCTGTGCAGTGTGCACATAACCGAGCCGAGGAAGCCACTGAGCCTGCTGTGACCTGTGAGCCAGACTAGACGCGCCGACCACTTTTAGTTTTGCCAATTTCGCGGATTTGAGGCTGAGAAAAAAAAAAAAAAAGATTTTATCTCTGGCGCATATCTGGCGCCTGTCAACACGATTTGTCCCCAATTCACCAGGGGAAAAAAGCTAGATTTCTCGCCAGAAGCTTTTCACTAATTCAGTCGCTAGGGGGGTCTGGAAAGAAGCTAAATATGACGACAAATCCGCTAAGTTGGCAACACTGCTTCAGAGTTCAGAGCCGTGCCTTTTTATGTGTGTTCTGAGGACGTAAGGGAGGACACGCACAGAGAGAGCTGCGTGGGCGTTGCCAATGTGCACCCTCCCCCCACCCACAAATACTCCTCCCCGTGGTCAAATCATTTGTTTTTACAGTATTGCTATATTCAACTGTATAATCATATAATTGCTGTTGTTTCTTGTCAGTATTTTTGCCACTCCAATATTGCTTTCCCTGTTTTTATTGGCATTATTCTGCGTCTTTTTAACTCCCTAATAAAGTTAAATAAATTTTACATGTTGCTTCTTCTTGCGTAAAGTGTATGTGGGTACTAATTACTCAGAAAAGCGCTACATACATTTGAGATATCATTATTATCATGCAAGAGCCTGATACAATAATGTATATGTAAACTTTTGTAAAAACCATTGGAAGGCATAAATAATAACATTCCATGACTTCATGGCTTATTTTCCTATGCTTTAGGGCTTAGGCCTACTCTCGATAATGTAGGCCTTAATGATTTGTCAATTGTCCACTATTCAATGTTGATTTGAACCAAGCTGATTCATGGTTTAGCAAAAGTAGTTGTGAAGAGAAACGCCGGATTAGAACTGGCCTTTTAATAATTGGTGGTGTTTGACTTCTAGTATTATGGACATATGGCTGTTGTTATTGAATGTTAGTTTTTTTTTAATCATTTTTGAATTGCTGTGTCTGATAACCTCATGTTGATGTCCAATTGATCTGGACACGGAAATGAAATATTCATTAATTCATTCACACAGGTATAAACTGCCTGGTGCTCACATGATCATAATTATAGTGAAGATAGGTTACTCTTATAAAATAATGTGGTTGGCTCTTAAAAGAGCCTTTTGTGGGTATAAAATGGAGCAGACGGTTTACTTCTTTTTGGGTGCTGCCTTCTTTGCTGCTTTGGGTTTGGCAACCTTCTTGGCTGGAGCCTTCTTGGCTGCTGCAGGCTTCTTAGCCACTTTCTTGGGGCTCTTGGTGGCCTTCTTCGGGCTTTTAGTTACTACTTTCTTCACGGCAGGCTTCTTGGCTTTCTTGGGTGATTTCTTGGCGGCTACAGGCTTCTTTGCTGCCGCCTTCTTGGGTGATTTCTTAGCCGCTGCGGGTTTCTTGGCTGCAGCGGGCTTCTTTGCTTTGACTGCTTTCTTAGCAGCAGGTTTCTTTACCTTCACTGCTTCTGCCTTGTTAATCTTGAAGGAGCCAGACGCGCCGGTGCCTTTGAGCTGGACCAGGGTGCCTTTGGTGACCAGGCTCTTGACCGCGGTCTTTACGCGGACCGTGTTCTTCTCCACATCGTAGCCGCCGGCTGCCAGAGCCTTCTTGACCGCAGCGAGAGAGACACCGCTCCGCTCCTTGGAGGCGGACACGGCCTCGACGACCAGCTCAGCGACGCTGGGGCCGGTCTTCTTGGGTCGGGGTGCCGCCTTCTTCTTGGAGGCCTTGGCCGGAGCTGGTGCTGGAGCGACTTCTGCCATTATTCCCTCGGATAGAAGATTGCTGTTCCTTCTCGAAAGTAAACTCCCACAGTGTGATGCTGAACGCTCTGAAGGGGCTGGACTTAAACACCACATGAGAACCATGTAGACTCAACACACAGCAGCTCTACTGTAGTATCTTAATGTGACACTTTTGTGTTTTCTCCTCGATTAAAACATCATCTAACTATCTACTGGGTACATTATGTAATGCAACAAAGAGCTGACCAGTTAACACACATGCTCATTGTTTACATGAATACATCTGAGATTAAAAAGGGCACTCTAGTTTTTAAGTTATATGATAAAAACACCAGCCTTCCACAGTACGACACCAGCGTTTACTACATAATTTGTCTTCTAAAACATTTTAAACTACGATAAATGAACAATGATACTCAAACTCGTCTTAGCAGACATGCATGGCAACGCAATAACATAAACTATACTTTTGTTTTGTCTTCCGTTTTCCTACAAACAGAAGGTTTTCTGACACAAGTAAACACACTCCAGTTGAGAACAGCATGGTGGAGTTGATACCAACTTCCAATGACAGAGGTTGTAACACTTGGTCAATTTGTGGTCAAAAACATATTGCTATCAAAATACAGAAAACGACACGTGTTTTCATCTTCAATCAACTGCATGTAATTGTGCATGTAGGCTATATGCATTTGGTTATGGCACACATACACTTTCACTGATATGCCTACACTCCTTCCATGCATTACCACTAACAATAATGTGATGATGTAGGCAGACAAATGTGACTTTGGAACATGATGTTGTATTTAGGCATGAATTACTTAAATTAAACTGGTGTGTACAGTATAGACTATACTTTTGTATTAATACAAAAGTATTTGTTGTAGTGTCACATTATTGACAACATGGAGACTAGAATGTATTTTATGGACACTACTTCATATGTGTTCTTTTCAGAGCCACCCACACTTTCAATATTTATTATTCAGATAAGTTTCATGATCAATGAGGCCAAAACTACTTATATGTAACCCATTATCAACAGTGATAGTAGTAATGGATGAATTCATGACAGAGGTGGCAGTGCATATTTAGGTGAGGAGACTTTGAGACAAGCTTGGTTATGGTTATGGAGCCTCACACAGCTGGACTCAAGTTAACATTATGGAATAATTTAGAAATAGAGCAATGGAAGCGCTGCAGGGATCTGTTAGTGGCTCTTAGATGGGTGCTCTTTGGTGATACAGGTAAAACCATATAGACAAAAGGTATCCTTCCTCCAAGTAGTACTGCTTGTCAAAATGTGAATTGCAGACTTGAAAAGAAAATAATCCAAGGCACTCCGTCTTTAGGTGAAAAATGTAATTGTTTATTTGAAGATGAGCAAGGCAAATAAATAACAGGACCAACGCGTTTCGACCAAAAGGTCTTCGTCAGGGTCTATCATTATGGAATGAATGCAGTGATGTGCCAGATCAAACTGTTTTCTTTCTCCAGTATTCTGCCAGTTCAACATAAAAGGAGTCTGAAAGGTTGTGATTATTTGGGTCAAGATGTATTTTTTTAATGAACATCACACGATCACACATAGTCACAGACTTGCAGTGTTGTTGTTTTTTGAGGGGAAACATGAAATGTCATTGACAATGAATGGCCAGTTTTACATTATTGTCCCAATACAAACATGAAATGTCATTGACAATGAATGGCCTGTTTTACATCATTGTCCCAATACAAACATGAAATGCCATTGACAATGAATGGCCAGTTAACACAAACATTGAAGACGAGGACATGAATTGTGATTGGCCAGAATGAGATGATGTATGATGACGTATGATGATGAGTGCCCCTCACTTCACACGGGTGTGATTTTGGAGCCCCTCTTCTCCCTCCTATAAACAGCTTTTGTCCATGTCTCATATTTGCTATTGACAATGAAAGGTCAAGTGTCCAAATAATGCAGAAATTAATTTGGAATGAATGGATTCATTCCAGTCATCAGAAATGTCAGAATAAAAATGCTCATGTAAACACCTCGATTGGAATAGAATATCCCATTCCGGTATAGATCACCACACTTAATTCTGAATGCTACTGGGAGTTTGGAATACATTATTATTTTATGTCTGCCCTTAGTAGACTATAGTGCTTTATGCCCATGCAGAAATGCGCTATTTTACCCATTCGAAAATACAAATATACCAGTTATAATACCCATAATAAAATGCGCTATTTGCAAACCCATCAGCGAATTACAGTGCCATTGCCAATTTCAGTGTGTGGATGCTATGTTTTTTAGTTCTGGGTGGAGGCCGTGTGTGGTTGCAGGGACTGCGCTTCAAAATACATTATTATTTGATCAGATAATAGCTGTTAGTGTTTCTCGGTTATTAATTTCTTAAGGTATAACAGTTATGGGTTCTCTCTCTATAATCCAGTTGTTTGGGGAGGTACCATGCATCACTGGCACCGATTGGAGGGGAACTTTTACAAACGTTTCTGCTTTAACACTTTAACTGCTACAGGTTCTAGCGGACCATGGCTTACTGGTGCTGAAGGGTTAACATGGGCTTTTTGAACTTTTTGGGGGGCCCACAGCGAGGGGCCTCTTATAGCGTGAATCACACCGCATAAATCAAAAGAAAGCCCAACTTGTCCACTTCAATTTTAAAAAAAAATTATGATTCTACCATCTTCCATTCTGGAGATATTGACCTTTTTCTAACACCTGCTTTTGCCTGCACGCTGCTTGTGAAAAAAAACAACAGAGATATGGAGGCCTGAAGTTGACAGACATTTCAGTTCAGTTTTTTTAGTTCAAAAGACCGATATAAAATTGAGCACAAATAATATCCTATACAAACCATATACCGAATGAAAGCCCTGAATGTCTACTTTTAGGAGGAAAACAGTACACATTGTACACATATACAGTTTGTCACTAATTGGCTATTGAATGCAGCTTGCGCCCACCAGAGAACTTTAGAGAAGGCATGGACCCGAAGAACTATTATTCACAAAATAAGGCCTATAGCGACATGTACATACTATATACCGTATGAAACAGTAGACTCTCTGCTTTCATAAGAAAAATACCACCCAGAAAAATCACACCCCTGTGAAGTGAGCAGTGCAATTGCACTGCTCACTTCACAGGGGTGTGATTTTTATTATTATTACAGTATTAGTATTTTTCTTATGAAAGCAGAGAGTCGACTGTTTCATACGGTATATAGTATGTACATGTCGCTATAGGCCTTATTTTGTGAATAATAGTTATTCAGGCCCATGCCATCTCTAAAGTTATCTGAAAAAGATAATTTTAGAGAAAGCATGGACCTAACAACTAAATATTCACAAAATAAGGCCTATAGCGACGTGTACATACTATATACCGTATGAAACAGAATACTCTCTGCTTTCATAAGAAAAATACTAATACTGTAATAATAATAGAAATCACACCCCAGTGAAGTGAGCAGTGCAATGTTGCACTGCTCACTTCACAACATTGCACTGCTCACTTCACAGGGGTGTGATTTTTATTATTACGAGTAAGACACGCGAACGCGGAAAGCGAACGCAGATCGTAAATTGCAATAACAATTAGAATAAATTACAGACATGATCTGCAGGGTGTCATAGTTAGTGCTTGGACCACGCCAGCTCCATATATGGTCACAAAAGACGCCATCACACTCATGTCACCATGACTCAGCCATAACCATATAAGGAGTCCCCAAAGCAGGACCACGCCATCACACTCATGTCACCATGACTCACAAATCACTCAGCTCCATATATGGGCACAAAAGGGCCAGGTCCACATATACAGTAAGCGAGACAGACAGACAGACACACACACACACACACACACACACAGAGACAGACAGACAGACAGACAGACAGACAGACAGACAGACAGACAGACAGACGTGATCTGCTAGGTCTCATAGTAAGTGCTCATTGCATTCGCAATTACAGTATTAGTTTTTTTCTTATGAAAGCAGAGAGTCTTGATGCACATAATTATCTGATCATAAAACGGACTTGGAAACTTTCTTCTGCCTGCATCGTGGTCAGTCTCTCTCCTAGGTTGTTAGAAAATATAAATCAGCCTCAATCGTAGCCCCATATGTGCCCTCTCCCTACGCTCATTGAACTCATTCTGTGATTCGAGCTACAATCGCAGTAACAGGGGGGGGGGGCAACTAGGCTTTGAGGAAATGATCTTGCATAATCAACATTATTGTCGATTGTCGTGTGCCGCTCCAAACATGTCCAGACATACCACTAACCTCATCGATCCAGTCTCGCGTATCTATAAGGTGAGACGCGAGACTGGATCGGATTGTGTCTGGACATGTTTGGAAAAAAAAACAACGACGATCGTGGATGGATGCGGCAGAAGCAGAAGCAGCACGCAACGTGTTTGGAAGAAAAAAAACAACGGGAAAGCACCACCTGTCGTTGCAAGACAAACACCCGTATGTTGCTGATAGACAGATAATAATCGATCCGATTATGTCCTGCCGTTCATTTTATCACATTAGGTGCAGGGCAGGCTGCTCGACGGTGAGTTTATAATAGCCTGTTGTAACGAGAAAGGGGGGTGGATTGTTGGATGCGGCAGCAGCAGAAGCAGCAGGCAACGTGTTTGGGAGAAAAAAAAAACCGAGAAAGCACCACCTGTCGTTGCAAGACAAACACCCGTATGTTGCTGATAGACAGATAATAATCGATCCGATTATGTCCTGCCGTTCATTTTATCACATTAGGTGCAGGGCAGGCTGCTCGACGGTGAGTTTATAATAGCCTGTTGTAACGAGAAAGATGGATGGATGGATGCGAGCAAAGCAACAGCAGCAGCAGTACGGCTCGCGATCAGCGACCAACGTATCATGGCGGTCCCTCGATAATGATGTGCAATCTGTCGATGACTAACTCCACATGTGTCTGGCAAACGTTATGAAATCAATTATATACGGGCAGAGAGCAAATCGCGTTGTATCTTGTTCCGAGAATGAGAGTGCAAGCCTTGCAGTTGAAAGCAGTGGGGAATCGGGAGTGGGGGGGGAACTGCCAATGCGATCCAAGAGGAAGAGACCCCCCCCCCACCATTCTCCCTCGGGAGAAACCATGTAGAAACAGGAGGGGAGGGGGAATCGAGTGTATTCACACAGACAAGAGCATTGTCCCATCTATTTTAGATCCCCTGACATCTGCGTTGGTCTATGCCGGACCGCCGTCTCCATTACGTCGTACGTCCTCGCATAGACCAACCAATAGGCGGTGCCAGACGCTTCTCAGACCAACACCTCTTTTCAGCAGGGGGGGGGTTTAACTCTTTTTAGAGCCGATCGGTGTTACATTATGAGTTGTCCGGGCGCAAATATAGTTGAACTATAGTAATCAATAAAAAAACGTTTTTTGGACCATAAAACGTATAAAAACGTTATGCGCTTCTTAGGGGTGGCTATAATAAAACGTTTAAAAACGCTTTCAGCATTCTATGAGTTAATAGCTAATAAATACTATGGAATAGTAGTTTCCACTGCATCAAAAACAATAAAATGCATCGCTCTACCTTGTATGACACGGCGCAAATAATTAAAAAATTATACTTGTGACAAAATAAATATAATGGGGACATATCTTGTCTTAATACATAATGAACACTCACAACATATTAATGTAGTCAAACTTTGGACACTTGTGTGCTTTTGACATACAGAAGTGATGATGATGACCTAAAATGTGCCTTGCACTTGAATGCAGCAGTTTGCTCCCTTTTTGCAATAATACAACGTGTTTAAAGAGAGAAGAAATGGCAAGAACCAAGCAGACTCCACCCCACCTAAAGCTGACTGCCTGCCGCCCTAAACTGACTATCTTATTAGCATAATTAAACGCCAATTGTATGTACATACTTTATGTAAATTTAGCCAACAGTAACACTACATTTAGGGCTGTATTTTGCGTGTCTTAAGTACCAGGTCTTATTCCCTAACTTGAGTAAACTAAAGACCTGGAGGTGTGATCAATGCTCTTTGGCCACTCAGAATAGCCAAATGGCATTGATCACGCCTCCAGGTCTTTAGTTTACTCAAGTTAGGGAATAAGACCTGGTACTTAAGACACGCAAAATACAGCCCTTAGGGCTAGATTTTGAAGGTGCGTTTTACCTATTACAGTAATATGAGCTGGGGGCGTGAGGTATGTCATATTGCAATTTTAAGCATGTTAAGAAGCGCTTTCGACACCCCGTGGAGTGCGCAAAACGGCCTTGAATTAGTCATGGGAGTGTTTAAGGCGTGTTTGAGAGTTACCCAATCAACATGTCTGTACTATTTTCTTTACCAGTCAGCTGATGTCACATACGGAATGCGCACTTTGGGGATCGTTATTATTACATTTCTTCAGGCTGCCACCATAGAAGACATGACATATATGACTTTGTCACATTTGGGTTAATTATTCCTATTGCACTGCATGCTGTCACCTTCATGCCTCAAAATAAGTTGTTTCTATTGAGAAACACCAGTGAAATTATATTTTAATTTAAATTATAATTATATTATATTTGAAATGAGTAATGAGTTGAATGCCTGGTGCGTATGCCCGTGATGCGGTATGGTCCCGTGATGGTATGGTCTTCGCTCGTAGCATTTTATTGAAGAAGACTTGAATCAAGTGTGATACAGCGTATGAAAGCAAACTTCCCAAGGATTATGCATATGTTTTTGTTTTTTTTTAAGGTTGAGAAATGAAAGAATTATGGCCGTTTCTAATCTCAACATTCACAATAAAATGACGCAATAAAAAGACGCTGTTGCCATGTCTCAGAGAAACAAGTAAATAGGTCTATAAAAAGAATCCCAAAATAAGCGCATATAACAGGGGTCTGTAACCTATTTTAAATGAAGTGCCATGTTTTTATTTTCTAGATATTGAGTCTGCCATATCCAGATTAATTTTAATGACACCACATTAAAATAAAAAACATATTTTGATTGTCCACAAATATAAAGTTCTTACATCTTTTTAAATATTTTCTTGCACATTGTTATAATGATCATTATATATCCGCCTGCAGTCAGAGTTCATAGTTTTAATGAATGAATGTGATGCATTGTGAGCTGGTAGATCTGCTATTTTCAAAAGTAATCTTGGAAAAATGTAATTACATTTTTGTATTAGCCGTCCTTAGTTGGGCAAATGCATTCATCTGGGGATCCTTGACATGGGAATGTCCTGTGTGAGGATCACTGGTTTAAACAACATTAGGAGAAACCTTTAGAAACAAGAAAAGCAACCACAACTACCAATATTTACAAGCAACTTTACAGAAAAAGAAGCCGCTTATAATAAACAGACTTGGCAACACTCCAGCAGCGTCCCAGAGCCGCTCAAGTGTAAAATCAAACAGTGCTTTTTCTTCTTTTTGCGTTTATGAGGTGCCTAGACCCACGTCTAATCGTTATGCGCAGGTCAAGGGGCTTAATAGCAAATTGCGCAAAGCGAAAATAATTAACATATGGACACTCCCACAATGCTAAAATATTCAGCAACGTCGTATTCCATATGTGTGTGCGTTCAACACGGGACGATAAGGCTTTCATAATACGATTGTGCGCAGAGCGAGGCCAATTTATGTATTACCACATGGTAAAACGCACCTTCAAAATCCAGCCCTTAGTGTCATATTGCATGGATAATATTTTATCCCACTTGCTCTGAGAGTGTGGTCAAGAACCTCCGTCTTTGGGAAGAGTCTGAGTTTAGACTGGGAGGAACCGATCACACCCCTAGCAGTGATTGGTGGGAAACTCATACACACTCAGCCCACGCTCTCATCCGTCTCTATGATTGGTGGGTCGCACAGCCGCACACACAGAATGTACTACGTTGAATATATAAAAGGTCTCGCACGCCTCTACTCCAGCATATTTCTTCGAGTGCTTGTTATTCTAGAAATAAACCTAACCTACTAAAAATGAGTGGACGAGGAAAAACTGGAGGGAAGGTCAGGCAGAAGGCGAAGACCCGCTCATCCCGTGCCGGGCTCCAGTTCCCCGTAGGTCGTGTTCACAGGCTGCTGCGTAAAGGCAACTATGCTCAGAGAGTCGGTGCCGGGGCCCCGGTCTATCTGGCGGCTGTCCTCGAGTATCTGACCGCTGAGATCCTGGAGTTGGCTGGAAACGCTGCCCGCGACAACAAGAAGAGTCGTATCATCCCCCGTCACCTCCAGCTGGCCGTCCGCAACGACGAGGAGCTCAACAAACTGCTGGGTGGAGTGACCATCGCTCAGGGCGGTGTGCTGCCCAACATCCAGGCTGTTCTGCTGCCCAAGAAGACCGAGAAAGCCGCAAAGAAATAAATCTACTTAACAAACTCCCACAAAGGCTCTTTTAAGAGCCACCCACTGTTTCTGCATAAGGGTGATTTCCAAAATTCTAAATGCATACTGTTATAGCTTAATTTTCTATTTATCCAGTCTGTCCACATGTCTGCAATCATAACGGCACAGGCGGTTATTGCTTAATTTTTTCAGTTGGAATGGGGGAAAAAGTGAAATGAACCCACACTGCTTCCTTATAGTTAATGCATTATTTTCCCGCTCTAATACACTAGGTCCTAAATGTCTATGTACATTTATGCTCAATGCTGTTCTTGTAATGCTTGCATATCTAGTAATTATTTCGGCATGTAACCACAATACTTTAATTTATAAGATGTCTGAGCACGGTTATTGCTGAATTTCTTCAGTTGCAATGGACCCACTGCTTCGTTGTAGTTAATGCATTATTTCCCCGCTCTATTTACATAATGTCTAATGTACATGCGCCTTATGCTGTTCGTGTAATTCTTGCATGATATCTAGTAATTTTCTTTCAGCGTGTAACCACAATATTTATCTACACATGTCTGAGCACTATGGATTTAGACATTAACTGGTTGTGGTTTAGCCGACATGCATTGTAATGGCCATGTTCATTATATACATATTTGGTTAAACTCTTCTTGGAAAATATGGGTGGTCCTTAAAAGGACCGTTGTGTTTAGAGCAGACAGAATAGTTTACTTGGAGCTGGTGTACTTGGTCACAGCTTTGGTGCCTTCAGACACTGCGTGCTTGGCCAGCTCACCGGGGAGCAGCAGGCGGACGGCGGTCTGAATCTCCCTGGATGAGATGGTGCGGCGCTTGTTGTAGTTAGCCAGTTTGGAGGCTTCACCGGCGATGCGCTCGAAGATGTCGTTGACGAAGGAGTTCATGATGCCCATGGCCTTGGAAGAGACACCGGTATCGGGGTGGACCTGCTTCAAGACCTTGTATATGTAGATGGCGTAGCTTTCCTTCCTGCCCTTTCTGCGCTTCTTGCCGCCCTTCGTGGCGGTCTTGGTGACGGCGCCCTTCTTGGAGCCCTTCTTGGGCGCTGGCTTTGCTACTTCAGGCATCGTGCTTGTATTCAGTAGAGTAGTTCAGTTGCAGTGAAGAATGTGTAAGAAGACGCTCTCGTACCACTATTTATACAGAGCCAATGCAAATGAAGCGTGGGACTCCTAGCATATGATTGGCTGATCCTGCCACAAAGAGACTTTGTTTTCTGTATTATGTTTTCCGCTCGTGCTCTATTGTCCCTGTATCATTGTGAGGGGCTAAATATACTAGCCTCTTTATACATTATTAATATGTATTGTAAATGTATAATTTAAAGCCCCTTTTTATCATAATGTGTTTTGTTTTGATTTTGCATTGATCCTCCTTTATGACTGCTGTTGCTGCTATGACACCCACATTTCCCCATTATAAAGGTATATCTGCATATTCATTTGCCACAACTTAAGCTAACTTTACCTAACTATACAGGGAAACACTGTATTCTGAATATTGCAACGGAAGATAATGATAAAACCTGACAGAAACCGGCCTGCTGAAACCAGGAACCGGATTAACTATAGCCTACTACATTAATTAACATGTTCTTTATTGGCACGAAATTTCATTCATTCAGAGAGAGTACAAGCTTTACCAGAAGTATTTTATTAAATTCATCACATAAATCAAAGCTTGGAAATCCATATAAAAATATACTGCTTGTCATCGTATAAAAACATCACATCAAATACATACATCATAATACATCATCAATACATAATACATACATCAAATACATTTAGCTCACAGCCACTTATAGGCGCCAGGGAGCGCGAGCGCCACAGTACCATCCTTTGGTGCGATGTGTACTATCCGCGACACCCCCTAAAGCCCAAATGCCTGCGCCTGTATGTGCTGCTCCGAGGGTCTCGCCACTCGCCAACAAATAGCACCATGCTTTGGTGCCATGTGTGACTATCAGCTGGCATGCAACAAAACCCCCGGAGCCACCCACACTCAATACCAACACTTAAAGGTATAACATGTCCAAGAGGGAGTCCTCACATCAGGATAAGGCAGAATAAGGGCAGAAAAGATATATATATATACGTTACAAAGATTATATTTGTCTGGACTGTTCCAGACAGGCTACAGTGCCAATGTGGGCCAGTTTAGGTGTGTGTGCAATCTCTTCAGATCCATTGTTTTTTTCCTTTTAAGTTCCGTTTTTATGGGCCTGATTCTTCAATGCGTTTACGCTGATATAATGACGTGAAGCTAGCGGAAAGGCATTTACGTGGATTTCCCACATTAATTTGGAATTCATGGAAATGGCCGTGAACTTGACGCTCACGTAGGTTGGTCGGAAACTCCGTAAAATCCCACGGGACCTCTTTAGGTGGCGGACGAATTTACGGATATATTCAGAAGGCTTTAGTCTTCATGCTGAATCAACAAATAGTTCCCAAATCACAGATAAAATATGTAGGCATGTGTCCCGACCCTATAACATTGTTCAGCACATAAAAAAATGATATATAAAACTTGCACTTGTATACGCCTATGCATGCATTCTAGAGGCAAGTCCCATAAGGAAACTGCCCCTGCAAGCGACACATATTTATTTATTAGGATATTTCTATAGCATGCGCGATTGCGCTGCTCACTTGACAGCCTTCTCTAGGCTACTCGCAGTGCAACGTGTTGTGAGCTTGTAGATCGGCTCCCGTGGACTCACGCTGCATGTTAAAAAACAAACTCACAATTATAATAAGAACATAGGCCTACACTTATCTGCATTCTGCACTGTACGAATCCAACATTGTTTAGTGTGTGTTAGTGTTATTTAGTGAGTCAGTTCTCTGACTGTCGGTGTGTGTGTGTGTGTGTGTGTGTGTGTGGGGCGGACAGCAGCATGCGGCCGCTGAACAGAGTCCAATCTGGGTGAAATTTACATTGGAAAATTAATATAACGGCGCGGTGAGCCCGGCAAGGACAGAACACGGCCCGGCCCGACTGTTATATGGTCTATCTATGGCATTCTATGGTTCACAGACATGCCGGTCTGACAGACAGACGGCAGTCACGACGAGGGCTATAAATCCACATTATGGCATCAGCGCGTGCAATTTGGCCAGTCAGTTTTAAGCCAGCTCACCTTAATTAATTATAATATGGGCAACGTTGTAGCTGTGTAGGCTATATGCTGTAGGCTAGCTACTACATTGATCTCATCATGAGATGAATCAAGTTTGCCGTGTCCCGCGAATCATTTTAATATGACGACATCATGAAATGAATTTACATCTGATACATCGGATATCTATTTTACTTCTGCAGGCGAGTGTTCTTTCTTTTTTTATAACCCTGCAGTGCATTCATCAGTATCATTGCCGAGTTGTATATAGCATTTGGTCGTGTGGTGAACAGTACAAATTAACTTCTTTCTCATTATGTGAAAGTAACTGTAACATATCAGTTAACTCTGACATTTAAGGATCGAGTGAAGCAATGCGTGCCAAGTTGGCAAGTTTCGTTTATAATTATTTTTATACATATAACTCGCGCTGTTTGCTTGAAGATCTGTCCGTGCAGAGAACCTCCTGTCAAAATTAACTACTCTACAAGCTCATCGCGCTGTTGTATAGAATTTAAAGTTTGGGAATCCTCTGTGCCGGCTATGATGACGTATTTCAAGATTTCCTGTTGCCTTATATGGTGTAGAATGGGCGTGGATGTTCCAACTAACCAGGCGACAACAGGCGAATCGCTTGGGGAAAATGCGGAAAGGACACACTCAGCGATCCGCATAAATGAAGTGATTACACCAGCTTCTCTGAATAACACGTCATCTCAACGTAGCTTGATCGGACGGATAAATACGATATCTGTTTCCGCCACAGTGCAACGGTGGCGGATTTCTTTTTAATGAATCAGGCCCATTTAATGAATCAGGCCCATTGGGCATACGTTGAGATGACGTGTTATTCAGAGAGCGGTGTGTACCACAGGTGCGCTGGCGTATCGCAGGTGTATGTCATACTGAATGCAGTGGGTGCAAAGTGATCGGAAAAGCACCCGACAACCTCATTTGCATTGATCCACGCCCCATATCGCACCATAAAAGGCTTCAAGCATGACTCAGCAGACAGCAGTTTGGTCTGTCAAAAAAAGAAAAAAGGCTTTGCAGCCGCAGACTATGCGGCTTCACAGCCGCGGTCAATGCATGAATATAGCCCGCACTCTATTAAAATGTCCACAACGGTGCGTGCTCCGCTGCTGAAGCAATATCATTATAATTTATTTAATTAAGTTCGGGACCAAGGCGGGTGCTGCACTCACACCTTTGCAGTCAGAGGTAAAATATAGGCTATCCGATATTTAAAATATCGGATATATGTCAATGCAAAAGTCGTCTTTTGAGAGAGAGAGAGAGAGAGAGAGAGAGAGAGAGAGAGAGAGAGAGAGAGAGAGAGAGAGAGGGGGGGGAGAGAGGGAGGGGGGCATGGCTTGCGCGATAAAGAACAGTACAAGCATATACATTCATAAGTGAATAATTGGGATCCTCTTGTCTGAAGAATTTAAGAAATTATAATCCAGTGAGTTTATCCAGTGAGTTAAACTATTCTGTGTGTGGCATCCATGCATGTGATCAATATCAATACATGATATTAATTTCCTACTGTTCACCACACGACCAAATGCTATATTACAACTCGGCAATGATAAGCCCTTATAGGCTACTGATGAATGCACCTGAGGGTTATAAAAAAAGAAACAACACTCGCCTGCAGAAGTAAAATAGATATCCGATGTATCAGATGTAAATTAATTTCATGATGTCGTCATATTAAAATGATTCGCGGGACACGGCAAACTCATGATGAGATCAATGTAGTAGCCTACAGCATATAGCCTACACAGCTACAACGTTGCCCATATTATAATTAATTAAGGTGAGCTGGCTTAAAACTGACTGGCCAAATTGCACGCTGTGGATTTATAGCCCTCGTCGTGACTGCTGTCTGTCAGACCGGCATGTCTGTCAGTCTGTGAACCATAGAATGCCATAGATAGACCATATAACAGTCGGGCCAGGCCGTGTTCTGTCCTTGCCGGGCTCACCGCGCCGTTATATTAATTTTCCAATGTAAATTTCACCCAGATTGGACTCGGTTCAGCGGCCGCATGCTGCTGTCCGCCCCCCCCCCCCCCCCACACACACACACACACACACACACACACACACACACACACACACCGACAGTCAGAGAACTGACTCACTAAACAACACTAACACACACTAAACAACGTTGGATTCGTACAGTACAGAATGCAGATAAGTGTAGGCCTATGTTCTTATTATAATTGTGAGTTTGTTTTTTAACATGCAGCGCGAGTCCACGGGAGCCGATCTACAAGCTCACAACGCACTGCGAGTAGCCTAGAGAAGGCTGTCAAGTGAGCAGCGCAATCGCGCATGCTATAGAAATATCCTAATAAATAAATAAAAAGGTGTCGCTTGCAGGGGCAGTTTCCTTATGGGACTTGACTCTAGAATGCATGCATAGGCATACAAGTGCAAGTGCACTCGGCTTTTATATATCATTTTTTTATGTGCTGAACAATGTTAGGGTCGGGACACATGCCTACATATTTTATCTGCGATTTGGGAACTATTTATTGATTCAGCATGAAGACTAAAGCCTTCTGAATATATCCGTAAATTCGTCCGCCACCTAAAGAGGTCCCGTGGGATTTTACGGAGTTTCCGACCAACCTACGTGAGCGTCAAGTTCACGGCCATTTCCATGAATTCCAAATTAATGTGGGAAATCCACGTAAATGCCTTTCCGCTAGCTTCACGTCATTATATCAGCGTAAACGCGTTGAAGAATCAGGCCCAATGGGCCTGATTCATTAAAAAGAAATACGCCACCGTTGCACTGTGGCGGAAACAGATATCGTATTTATCCGTCCGATCAAGCTACGTTGAGATGACGTGTTATTCAGAGAAGCTGGTGTAATCACTTCATTTATGCGGATCGCTGAGTGTATCCTTTCCGCATTTTCCCCAAGCGATTCGCCTGTTGTCGCCTGGTTAGTTGGAACATCCACGCCCATTCTACACCATATAAGGCAACAGGAAATCTCGAAATACGTCATCATAGCCCGGCACAGAGGATTCCCAAACTTTAAATTCTATACAACAGCGCGATGAGCTTGTAGAGTAGTTAATTTTGACAGGAGGTTCTCTGCACGGACAGATCTTCAAGCAAACAGCGCGAGTTATATGTATAAAAATAATTATAAACGAAACTTGCCAACTTGGCACGCATTGCTTCACTCGATCCTTAAATGTCAGAGTTAACTGATATGTTACAGTTACTTTCACATAATGAGAAAGAAGTTAATTTGTACTGTTCTCTATCGTGTTCGAGACTGGCTCTCCACTACATATTATTCAATATGTACGGGAACTGACCCGACGGGGCAGTGTACATGGATATCTCTTTAAGACACATCCTCTATGGTGGCCCTGCGCAGATGCCAATCAGCGGGCTATTTAAGCCCCATCTGTGCAGAGCCACTTCGATCTTTTGATTTCCACGAGAGCAGACGTTACGTAGGCTATCTCAGCAGTTTGGAAACGCATCCATAAAGACTATATTAGAACAGCTGCGTGGCACAGTCCACTTACCTAGGTAAGAAGAGAGCCGGTCGTCGCGACTCCTCTCAGGGCGCCGCGTAGCTCCATCAAAAAAACAGCAACAGCAACAAGCTGCAGGCCTAATCCGCTAGACAGTGGAGGAAGCCTCAGCTTGTCCGTGCGTCCGCTCCCTGGTGAAACCCGACCACGTTGGGGGAAACCTTGAGACGGCGTTCGGTCCGTGCGTCCGTTCCCTAGTGAAACCCGACCACGTTGGGGGAAACTAGGAGACGGCGTTCGGTGTGGCCAAAGCCAAGTGCGAAGCCGACCACGTTGGCGGAGCCTTGGTTCCCTGGCTGCAGAAGCGGTGAGACCTCCGGGTCTATCATCGCGGCTGTACACCGCGGCGGCGGCCGGCGGGGTAGAACCCAGAGGAGCTGACCCAGTCGGCGTACTCTGAGGCCATCTACGGTCGTTGTTCGTTGCACCGCGGTCCGGCCGGACCACACGGCAGAAGGGAAACAATAACAAACTCCCATCGGCAGAAGCGCTGGGAGACCCAGAGCGGAACCGACCTCGTCGGCAAACCTCCCGGTTGACCATCGCGGCTGTATAGTAGACAGTGTATACGGCCAGTTCACACGGCAGAGAGGAAAAAACAATAACAAACTCCCGACTTCCGCGTTGACGTCATCACGTCGGCGTGGGGAGGGGGCTCGAGTGAACACACTCTGTCACCCTCACTCGTCGTGTAGGCTGGTTGCCAGGTTGTCTATGATATAAGCGGGTTTATACACACTTATAGATATATAGGCAGATAGTATACTGTGATACATATCTATATACCCATCTACTAAACTGAATAGCTATACATTCATGTATTTATATATATATATATATATAGATAAATTAAATATATATAAATTAAATATATGCAGTTATAATACATGTCTATATACTTAAGTTGTCTGAATAATCAAATAAGTAGATAGATAGATATCTATATATGTATATGAACAATTTGAACATATATATATATATCTATATATAAATTATAACACATAGCTATACATATTGAGGTACATAGGGGAAACAGAAACATGGCCACTTCAGTGCACACCTGTTCGGTGTGTGCGGTGAAAATGCCCATGGAGGACGGCCATGACAGGTGCATGTGGTGCTTGGGTCTGAACCATGCACACATGGCCAGGTTGGACCCGGCATCCTGTATAAACTGTTTCATCCTGCCGGCTAGAGTGAGGGAGGCCAGGGCTCGATCATTCTCTCTGGCACCGGTAGAGGATATTTTAGCCCGGCATCAGGCCAAGCGGCTGAAGACTGCCGTCGGGGGCGACCAGCGGCGGAGGCAACCGCCTACAGCCACAGCTTCGTCAGCCCCACCAGCTCCGCTAGCTCCGCCAACCCCAGAGCGTCCGACAGCCATGGTGGTGGCTCCTCCGGCTCTACGGCGCCTTATAACCAGGAAGAGGCGCCCCCTTCGCACTCCTGACGGTGGGGGGGGCTCAGCCCCCTCTTGCCGCCCCCTGGAGCAGACATTGTTCTGGGGGACAATTGGGGCGGACCCCTGGGTGATTTCCACCATGACCCAGGGGTATCGACTGCAGTTCCTGCGTTCGCCCCCACGGACACGGTCTGTTACTGTTACAGTGGTGGCGGACGTGAAACACAGGAAGGCTTTGGCAGCAGAGATCACCACTCTCCTGGTGAAGAGGGCCATCAGAGTGGTGCCGCAGGCCACCCAGCAGGCGGGTTTCTACTCCCGGTACTTCCTCATCCCCAAAAAGGATGGGAGGCTGAGACCAATTTTGGATCTGCGGGGGCTCAACAAGTATTTGAGACCCCTGCGCTGCAGGATGCTGACGGTGCCGAGGGTCCGACAGGCCATCCTACCAGGAGATTGGTTTGCATCAATCGACCTGGAGGATGCATATTTCCAGATTCCGATATGGGAGGGACACAAGCGGTATCTCAGGTTCGCCTTCGACGGCAGGATCTTCGAGTTCTGTGTCCTACCGTTCGGAATTTCACTAGCCCCCCGCACGTTTACGAGGTGCATGGACGCAGTCCTGGGACCTCTGCGGGAGGAGGGCCTTCGCATCCTGAACTATTTGGACGACTGGCTGGTGTGTGCCCGCTCAGAGGGGCAGTGCCACGACAACGTGGCTCGGCTCCTGCAGCATCTGGGTCACCTGGGCCTTCGCCTCAACGAGAAGAAGAGCAAGCTCCAGCCGTCACAGTCCATGGAGTTCCTGGGCATGTGTGTGGATGCCAGGGCGGGGACTTTGTCCCTCACTCCGGTGAGACAGGCCGCCATCAGGGACTGCTTGTCCCAGTTTCGGCTGGGGGCCAGGGTGACCTGGAGACTATGTCTTCGCCTGTTGGGGCTTATGGCGGCCACAGTACACATCGTGCCCCTGGCACTCCTGAATATGCGGCCAGTACAGCGTTGTCTGCTCAGTCTGGGCCTTTGCCCTCAGAGAGACCTGCAGGCCATAGTACTGGTGACACGCAGGCTGCGAGTGGCCCTCCGTTGGTGGGAACAGCCGGCCACTCTGACGAAGGGCAATGCGCTGGGTCCGGTACTGCGTCGTCAGTTGGTTTCCTCCGACGCCTCGCTGACAGGCTGGGGAGCAGTCCACAACGGCAACGGCGTCAGGGGTCGGTGGCAGGCGCCTTGGTCGTCCCAGCACATCAACCTCCTGGAATTGCGGGCAATCTATCTAGCGCTTCGCCGCTTCCAGACAGAATTAAGGGGCCGCCATGTCCTGGTGAGAACGGACAGCACAGCAGCGGCGGCTTATGTCAACAGGCAGGGCGGCTTGGGCTCCCCTCGCCTCTGCAGTCTAGCCCGGACGATATGGGAATGGGCACACCCGCGGCTCAGGTCCCTGAGGGCGATGTATGTGCCGGGCCAGGAGAATGTGGCTGCAGATCAGCTCTCCCGAGAGGGACCCCCCCGTGGGGAATGGAGACTACAGCCGCAGGTGGTGCACGAGATCTGGAATCAATTCGGCACCGCCGTGGTCGACCTTTTCGCCTCCAGGGAGTCGACGCATTGTCCCCTCTTCTTTTCCGTGGCGAGGGACGACCCTCCCCTGGGCACAGACGCGATGGCACATCAGTGGCCGAAAGGTCTCCTTTACGCCTTCCCTCCCTTCGTCCTCCTACATCCGCTCCTCCAGAGGGTTCAGGCGGAGGAGGTGAGCCTCATCCTGGTGGCCCCCAATTGGCCCCACATGTTCTGGTTTTCAGCAATTGCTCCCCTCCTTCAAGGCCGGCCCTGGGAGCTCCCGGTGCGTCGGGACCTCCTGTCTCAAGCCCACGGGTCGCATTTTCATCCCTTTCCCCAGGGACTCAAGCTCTGGGCCTGGCCCCTGAGAGGGCCGAGTTCCTAGCCATGGGGTTGCCTCCATCGGCAGTTGGGACTCTGCAGGAAGCCCGGGCTCCATCTACAAGAAGGGCGTACGCTTTGTGGCGAGGCGTGACCTTGTCCGAGATTTGCACAACAGCATCTTGGTCGACGCCCCCCACATTCACAAGGTTCTACTGCGTGAACGTGGCAGCCAGCACCCAGTTCACAGAGCATGCACTGGGCTCCAGGCAGTAGCTTTGGACTGGCCTTAGCGTCTATGAGTTGGTTGACTGGCCTCAGTGTCTGTCAAGGCCAGCTGGGCCTAGGTGGCGGCTCGCACCTAGGTCACGAGTTTGTTGACTGGCCGCAGCGTCTGGCTGGGCCAGCTTGGCCTAGGTTGCGTCTTGCACCTAGGCCACGAGTTGTCGACTGGCCGCAGCGTCTGGCTGGGCCAGCTGGGCCTAGGTTGCGTCTTGCACCTAGGCCACGAGTTTTATTGACTGGCCACAGCGTCTGGCTGGGCCAGCTGGGCCTAGGTTGCGTCTTGCACCTAGGCCACGAGCATCATATTCTTATCCAAGGGTTTTGGAGCACATTGGTGAGCTGGCGCCAGGGATGGCTACGGCCTGGGCACTCACCACTTATAGGCTCTGATTGAATTCAGGGTAAACTGCTTCGGGCTGCCGCGGGGGCAGCTGGTCTGCTTATTTCCGCGCGGTGTGTCTTAGAGAGTTCCCGTACATATTGAATAATATGTAGTGGAGAGCCAGTCTCGAACACGATAGAGAACGGAGGGTTACACTCTCTGTAACCCAGGTTCTCTGAGTGGAGAGACTGGCTCTCCACAAAAGAGCCGCTCCGAAATTCGTGTCAATCAAGTTAATCGAAGTGGCTCTGCACAGATGGGGCTTAAATAGCCCGCTGATTGGCATCTGCGCAGGGCCACCATAGAGGATGTGTCTTAAAGAGATATCCATGTACACTGCCCCGTCGGGTCAGTTCCCGTACATATTGAATAATATGTAGTGGAGAGCCAGTCTCTCCACTCAGAGAACCTGGGTTACAGAGAGTGTAACCCTCCGTTCACCACACGACCAAATGCTATATACAACTCGGCAATGATACTGATGAATGCACTGCAGGGTTATAAAAAAAGAAAGAACACTCGCCTGCAGAAGTAAAATAGATATCCGATGTATCAGATGTAAATTCATTTCATGATGTCGTCATATTAAAATGATTCGCGGGACACGGCAAACTTGATTCATCTCATGATGAGATCAATGTAGTAGCTAGCCTACAGCATATAGCCTACACAGCTACAACGTTGCCCATATTATAATTAATTAAGGTGAGCTGGCTTAAAACTGACTGGCCAAATTGCACGCGCTGATGCCATAATGTGGATTTATAGCCCTCGTCGTGACTGCTGTCTGTCTGTCAGACCGGCATGTCTGTGAACCATAGAATGCCATAGATAGACCATATAACAGTCGGGCCGGGCCGTGTTCTGTCCTTGCCGGGCTCACCGCGCCGTTATATTAATTTTCCAATGTAAATTTCACCCAGATTGGACTCTGTTCAGCGGCCGCATGCTGCTGTCCGCCCCACACACACACACACACACACACACACACACACACACACACCGACAGTCAGAGAACTGACTCACTAAATAACACTAACACACACTAAACAATGTTGGATTCGTACAGTGCAGAATGCAGATAAGTGTAGGCCTATGTTCTTATTATAATTGTGAGTTTGTTTTTTAACATGCAGCGTGAGTCCACGGGAGCCGATCTACAAGCTCACAACACGTTGCACTGCGAGTAGCCTAGAGAAGGCTGTCAAGTGAGCAGCGCAATCGCGCATGCTATAGAAATATCCTAATAAATAAATAAAAATGTGTCGCTTGCAGGGGCAGTTTCCTTATGGGACTTGCCTCTAGAATGCATGCATAGGCATACAAGTGCAAGTTTTATATATCATTTTTTTATGTGCTGAACAATGTTATAGGGTCGGGACACATGCCTACATATTTTATCTGCGATTTGGGAACTATTTATTGATTCAGCATGAAGACTAAAGCCTTCTGAATATATCCGTAAATTCGTCCGCCACCTAAAGAGGTCCCGTGGGATTTTACGGAGTTTCCGACCAACCTACGTGAGCGTCAAGTTCACGGCCATTTCCATGAATTCCAAATTAATGTGGGAAATCCACGTAAATGCCTTTCCGCTAGCTTCACGTCATTATATCAGCGTAAACGCGTTGAAGAATCAGGCCCAATATGTTTAAACACAGTGGGCCTGATTCTTCAACGCGTTTACGGACGAATTTACGGATATATTCAGAAGGCTTTAGTCTTCATGCTGAATCAATAAATAGTTCCCAAATCACAGATAAAATATGTAGGCATGTGTCCCGACCCTAACATTGTTCAGCACATAAAAAAAATGATATATAAAAGCCGAGTGCACTTGCACTTGTATGCCTACTAGAATTTCGTGCGCGCTACGCGCGCACTCATCCCAGAGCGACTTTGCCACGCACTATGGGAAGAAATAAATGGCGGGAGTTGACTCCACATGTAGTAACGAATGGGTTATTGGAAATGTACCATTGTTTTGTCCTGAATATTTCCACAGCCTAAGTACTAAAGGATTGTGACTGTGGGACAGACATACAGTCTGAGATACAATAGGCTACACGTGTGCACAGTGAATAAACAATGACCTATATGCCCAGAGTTCTTAAATTAACATAGTTGGATTTTAACAGAAAGACAATGCCATAAATCAGTCAAAGTAAGTGACAGACTCAACAGTAGCACACAGCATGCAAGGCAGCGATGCATGCATGCAAACATGTTTGTCCAGCTGAGATTTAGTGTCTCCATCTCTCTGTGGAAGAGGTTGCACATGACCTGTACGGCCACACTGAGGCGCTCCAACACAAACACAGACACAAAACAACACCACGCTGTTTGTCCAGTTGACCCAAATCAACACCAATACCTAGCCTGTTTGTCCAAAACACAGTATCTGCTGGCCACGTGTCTACTTCGCCACAACCTAATGTTAGTAACAAATGTAGGGGAGAGCCGCCAAGGTTGTAACGCTTCACGGTTGTAACATGGACGTTATATCTTGATTGGTCAACGCCACCATGACGCCATCGCGTCAGTATGTGTACAGCAACGTACTCTACGTGGCCAGGAGTTTGAAGTTTGAAGTGTTTACCTTCAAAATGCGTCTAATTTTACACCTGGAGTATATGTGTGGTACAATTTTTGTCTTTGGTGTTGGTGAATAAAAATCCACATGGATGTGTTCATGCTTATGTTCTTCATTAGTTTGCATCGTGTTTAGACGGAATTCACGTTCATTCTGGTCTGTAAGCAACTGCAAAGAAAACTTGCAAAAGCGGGTCATTTGTAACATGTGTTACAAATGGTCCGCTTCCATTCAATGCCATTATATGTAATATTTACATATTTGACATATTGGCCAATATTATATGTTCTGAAATGGTATTGTATCGTGTAGTGTATTCTGAAATTAGTTTAGGGTTGTATAACGTTGTACAACTCAATCAATCAAACGTTTGTTTAATCAATGTATTGCCCCATTGAAAAAAAAGAAATGGCCAAACTGGTACTGGTACACCCGATACTATTTAATATTTCCCTTATGTTTGATACATTTTCTTATCACATCCATGGTATAAAAACAATGCTAAGGAGTTGCTTCAATGAAATGTAATTGCTTTAAGCTGAGAACGATATGTTTAATGGTGTTTTTTAGCGTTGTTACATTTATCATGCATGCCGTTACAATTGATCCGATATGCGCAGCAAATGTAACACTGAAACAGCGTCCACGTTCGGTTGAATAACTCCCGACCTGTTTTATCAAAAAAATAACTTGAAGTGGTTTATGGTAGCTGACATGTGTAGGTCCGTTGCCTGAAAATATTACATGTGTAGCTAAACGGATCTCTGAGTAAAAGAATGAAACGTGCAAAATGTTACATCCTTGGCGGCTCTCCCCTATTAGTTTACTCACAGCACAGCACCGTCACTCCTGTCAGTTATTTCGTCCTAATAACTTGAAGTGGTTTATGGTAGCTGACATGTGTAGGTCCGTTGCCTGGAAATATTACATGTGTAGCTAAAGGGATCTCTGAGTAAAAAAATGGAACGTGCAAAATATGTTCTAAAATTGTATTGTATTGTGTAGTGTATTCTAAAATTAGTTTAGGGTTGTATAACGTTGTACAACTCAATCAATCAAACGTTTGTTTAATCAATGTATTGCCCCATTGAAAAAAAAGAAATGGCCAAACTGGTACACCCGATCCTATTTAATATTTCCCTTATGTTTGATACATTATCTTATCACATCCATGGTATGAAAACAATGCTAAGGAGTTGCTTCAATGAAATGTAATAGCTTTAAGGTGAAAACGATATGTTTAATGGTGTTTTTTAGCGTTGTTACATTTATCATGCATGCCGTTACAATTATTCCGATATGCGCAGCAAATGTAACACTGAAACAGCGTCCACGTTCGGTTTAATAACTCCCGAGCTGTTGTGTGTATTGCGTGGTGAAAAGGCCGTGTGTTTGTGTTGTAAACAACTCATGTTATGTCTGCGCACACTGTATGTTGCTATGGCTGCTGACGTTAGCATGTGTGCTATCAGGCAAAAGCTGAGATAGATATGCAACTACTACTGGGGAAAATGCCATACAAAACCCAACACCTAATTTCGGAATGTTATTGTGACCTATTGAGCACAATCAGACCATCATGATTTGCTTGCTGGACCTATAATTAATTTATTAGCATTAAATGTCCACTCGCCCATCCAAAAGAAAAGCAAGATGGCTGCGACAGATTGTGAGCGCGACGGACTACGGAGGCCAGGAGGAGCAGAGCTGGTGACGTAAGAGGCAGGCAGTGTTGCCAGGTTTGCGAATTGTAAGCGAGTTGCAGTGTATGCAAGTAGCGTGGTTAAATTCCTTGTTTCTCGGCGTGTTGTGGCACCCGTTTATCTGCTGGCTCGATCGTGATTTTCATAAAAGTAATATTTGCAGAGTAAATAAGAAACTTGAACGGCTAAAAAATAGGCTATGTCAGTTCGGGGAGGGTGGCGAATTTATTTTGCATATAGAGATGTGTGGTAAAAGTGTGGTTCGGTCGGAGATAGAGCATGAAGAATGAGTATGGGTACACCTTTTCACTTGTATATAAGATGCATGCATTCTAGAGGCAAGTCCCATAAGGAAACTGCCCCTGCAAGCGACACCTTTTATTTTATTTATTAGGATATTTCTATAGCATGCGCGATTGCGCTGCTCACTTGACAGCCTTCTCTAGGCTACTCGCAGTGCAACGCGTTGTGAGCTTGTAGATCGGCTCCCGTGGACTCGCGCTGCATGTTAAAAAACAAACTCACAATTATAATAAGAACATAGGGCCTTTTATCTGCATTCTGCACTGTACGAATCCAACGTTGTTTAGTGTGTGTTAGTGTTGTTTAGTGAGTCAGTTCTCTGACTGTCGGTGTGTGTGTGTGTGTGTGTGTGTGTGTGTGTGTGGGGGGGGGGGGGTCCAATCTGGGTGAAATTTACATTGGAAAATTAATATAACGGCGCGGTGAGCCCGGCAAGGACAGAACACGGCCCGGCCCGACTGTTATATGGTCTATCTATATGGCATTCTATGGTTCACAGACATGCCGGTCTGACAGACAGACAGCAGTCACGACGAGGGCTATAAATCCACATTATGGCATCAGCGCGTGCAATTTGGTCAGTCAGTTTTAAGCCAGCTCACCTTAATTAATTATAATATGGGCAACGTTGTAGCTGTGTAGGCTATATGCTGTAGGCTACTACATTGATCTCATCATGAGATGAATCAAGTTTGCCGTGTCCCGCGAATCATTTTAATATGACGACATCATGAAATTAATTTACATCTGATACATCGGATATCTATTTTACTTCTGCAGGCGAGTGTTATTTCTTTTTTTATAACCCTGCAGTGCATTCATCAGTAAGGGCTTATCATTGCCGAGTTGTAATATAGCATTTGGTCGTGTGGTGAACAGTACAAATTAACTTCTTTCTCATATCAGTTAACTCTGACATTTAAGGATCGAGTGAAGCAATGCGTGCCAAGTTGGCAAGTTTCGTTTATAAAATATAACTCGCGCTGTTTGCTTGAAGATCTGTCCGTGCAGAGAACCTCCTGTCAAAATTAACTTATACAAGCTCATCGCGCTGTTGTATAGAATTTAAAGTTTGGGAATCCTCTGTGCCGGCTATGATGACGTATTTCGAGATTTCCTGTTGCCTTATATGGTGTAGAATGGGCGTGGATGTTCCGACTAACCAGGCGACACCAGGCGAATCGCTTGGGGAAAATGCGGAAAGGATACACTCAGCGATCCGCATGAATGAAGTGATTACACCAGCTTCTCTGAATACCACGTCATCTCAACGTAGCTTGATCGGACGGATAAATACGATATATGTTTCCGCCACAGTGTAACGGTGGCGTATTTCTTTTTAATGAATCAGGCCCAATTTGTTTGCATCAATTACTACGTGGTCTATTGACATTTTACACCGAGTTATCCAGATCCTAAAAATTGTCACACAAATACAAACCCAAAATATATCATAATCTTCTTTTCTGCAGTTAAAGATACCGTACAAAATGTCTCTGTGGCATGGCACCTTCACACCTAAATCGTGCATCTTGCTCCAGATTGCTTTTGATCTCTTGCAGTCTACGAGTAAGTGCCATATTGTCTCTAGTTCTGCACAGTCTGGCATGGGGCATTCCGTTGTGGTTACAAAGCAGCTCCATTTAACCACTGCTCTAGTTGGAAGTCTACCGTGGGCAGTTAACCACATAACGTCCTGCATCTTCCCAGTGACGAGGCCACTGTTAAAATTATTTACTAGGTTTTTACTTTCTTCAAAGGAGCAGTGTTTAAAAAGTACCATACCTCCATATATCTTATTTCTTATTAGATTATATATTATTTTATTTGATTGGGTTCCCCAGTTAATATTTAAATTGCTATGTTTTGTGGTAATTGGTAAAGTCCCCATATGCCAGTTTATAGTATGGCAGTGACAGTCTGCCCCTGCCCCTCTGTTTTCTCCATGTTTTGTGGTCTCCTACCCAAGCTGCTCCACACAGAATGCCCCTAGCCACATTTTTACAAAATGCAATCATTATTTTGCTGCCGACGTCCATTGCGCCAAGGCCTCCCTCTTTGACATTTTTAAACATAAAAATCCTTTTGGTAACCTCCCGGTTGTTTCCCCAAATCAAACGTACACACATCCTATTAATTCTTGTTATGCATTTCTCAGGTGGCGGAAAAATGGTGGCCAGGAACAATAACTTTGACAAAATAAATGTTTTTACAATCTCTATTCTCCTTTTCATAAGTTGTGTCCCTAACTTTCAATTTTTCAACTTCGGCATGTATTTCAATTTATTTTCTGTCCCAATTATTTTTAGCACAGTCCCTATTAGCAAAGAAAATGCCAAGTATTTTCATTTCCTCTTTCACCTCCATGAGCAGGGCCGGCCTCCGATCCTCCTCTCCTATCCAAATACATTCCGTTTTGGTCTCATTTAGCTTGGCCCCCGCGACCTGCTCATAGAGGTGGAAGTGTTCTCTGACATAATCAAGTTCTCTCTGCGATTTTATAAAGGCAGTTACATCGTCCGCGTATGCGGACACCTTGGCTGCCGTTCTATTAATCCGAACTCCTTGTATTCGGTTATCTTTTTTTTTTTTTTTTTTAATGGGCTGATGGCCAGAACGTAGAGCGCTGCGCTCAGCGGACAGCCCTGTTTCACCCCTTTCTTTATGTCAATGTAATTAGACGTCCTTCCATTTACTTTTACCGCCACCTGAGATTTTGCATACAACATTTTAACCATTTTTATAAATACCTGTGGAAACCCATATTTATCTAAAACACCCGATAAATATTCTCTATTTACAAAATCAAAAGCTCTCTTTTGGTCAAAGCCAACAATAAAAAAGCCAGGCTCATGACGCGAGTGTATCATCTCTCTGATCCTATTTAAATTGTCCCACATCATACGTCCTTTAATGGCGCATGTCTGTTCTTTTTCAATTATTTCGTTTAATACTGTATTTAGTCTCATCATTATGATTTTGGCGAGTATCTTATATTCTATATTAGTTAGTGTGATCTGTCTCCAATTATTTATATCTTTTTCATCCCCTTTTTTAAAGATCATAGAGATGGTACCCTGATAAAACCCGTCATGCATTGACTTCTTAAAACACCCGTCATTAAATGCAGAGGCCAAAATATCAGCAAGTTCGTTAGCAAAGACCTGATAAAATTCAGAGGGTAGGCCATCCGGGCCGGGAGACTTCCCTCGGTTTAACAAAGAAATTGCTTTTTTTACTTCCTCGCTTGTGAAATCACCCAGGAGTGTGTCAAAGTGCACTCCATCTATTTTTTTCACCTCTGATAAAAAGGCCTCTGCATCCAACAAAGTACCATCACCACAATACATTTCCTTAAAATGTTCCACAATCAATTCCATTATTCCATTATCATCATTTACAATTTGACCATGTTTATTTGTCAGTGCATTTATACAGTTAAACTCCTGTCTCTCTTTATATTTCTCTATAACTTTTCGTATGTTTGCTGGTTCGTCCATATCAAAGCCTGCTTGTACTTTAGCTGCATTAAAATAATCGTTATTAAAAATCTTCAAAGTGCTAGTAATGTCGTCTAATTTCTTTTCATCATGTTCTGATAGTGGGCTACTTTTACATTTGAGTTCAACATATAGTTGCATTAGTTTATTATACTCTTTATTTCGTTCTATATTTAAGTATTTACATTTTATAATTAGTTGCCTTTTTACGCATCTCTTCATCTCTTCCCATAATTCGACATTTGATTCAGTAAGAACTCTTAAATCCTTCACTCTGTTTATCTCATTTTTAACACTCTGTATTAACTCTAGATTTTTTAAGCAATTGATGTTTAGTTTCCAGTTGTTTACTCTGGGTCTGGCGTGAAAGCTAATAGTAGCTCTCACTGCCAGGTGGTCGGAATTAACCCAAGCCTCAGTTTTATGTGTTCACACTAATGTCTTTTGACACATAAATTCTGTCTATACGCGTCTTGACCCTTGAGTCAAAACGCGTATAGCCAGTTGCATCTGGGTGCAGCACCCTAAAAGTATCTCTCATTTCTAGACTTTCGCAGGTTTCCTTCAAAACTTTACTCGCTCTATCATATAGGCCTGTGTTACTACCGGTTGTTGATATTCTATCTTTAAGATCTGTTATAGTGTTAAAATCACCGGCCAGAATTATACACTGCCCTCCACACAAAACTTCTCTCAACTTATTAAAAAGACATATCTTTTCGCATCGCTGCGGGGTTGTATATACATTAATAAGCCGCATTTTCTGTTTCCGTACTATACAGTCTAAGACCAGAAGTCGGCCTGGTATTATTTCTCGTTTCCTTTGAATTGTTACATTTTTTGTGTTAAATAAAATACCGACTCCATCGACGTGGTCAGCACCAATTGAAAATTCCGACCACCCGTGGGACCAGTACTCTCTAACAGTATTTACATCAGCCAGTGTTTTTAGCCGCAATTCTTGTGCAAAAATAATATCAGCTCTAATATTTTTAATTATATTAAGTTTCTCCTGTCTAGTACTTTCTTGCTGTATTCCCCTTACATTGATTGTGGCAATATTAAACATCATTATGGCGAGTAGTGGGCCTACATATTTCATCATCAGGTTTTAAAGGGCTTTTTCAATCCCTGGCTTTTGGGTTTTTTCCCATTCTTATGTAATTCAGGAGACTGTCTGTCTCTCTTGCCTTGTAAGGGAGGGAAGTTCTCTGTGGACACCAATAAGGTGGATACAGGACCCCGCTCCTCGGACTGTGATCCGCACAAAATGTCAATCGCATCTTCGAGAGCTGTTTGACCTTCGTTAGTCTCTAAATCCCGCAAAATGTCACTTATTCTGTCCTCTGTGTCTGCATAATTCGGCACTTGATAGCTGGGAAGACTGACCTGCGTAGCACTCTCCATGTGCTGATCTGATGACTGCGCGTCGGCAGGGGGAAGCTGCACTGGAGCTGATGTTGTTGGCACAGCAGCCGCTGCGTCCGTCTGCGATGTCGATGCTTCCTCCGCTGGGGCTGCGCTCGGTGGCTTTTTCCTCGGCGTTGCTGAGGGCTTGCTCGCTGGCTTTTTCTGCCCGCTGGTGGTGGCCTTCGTGCGCTGTTGCTGCCTTTCAGGTGCCGGTTCTTTGTCCGCTGGTCTCTTCCTCTCCTCGGGTGCTGCTGGAACTGAAATCTGCTGGCTGCTGTCCGCGGGCGGAGTCTCCTCTTCTGGTCTCCGCCTCTCCTCGGGTGGTGCTGGACCTGCCGTCGTTTGGCTGTCAGGTGACGTCAGCTGGCTGTCAGCTGACGGGATGTCCTGTGTCGGTCTCTGCTGGCTGACGTGGCTGTCTGTTGTTGTCTCTCCTGCTGCTGCCTCAGGCTCCGGGGTTGTATCCGCATCTTGCTGCTGCCGCCGCTTTGCTCTGTTGCTGTACGACTGTGGGCAGGTGAAGAAAGTGTGCCCCACTTCATTGCACAGGCTACAGACTCCGGCACTAGTACACTCCTTCCCCTTGTGGCCAGTCATACCACATTTCCAGCACTTCACAATGTCACATTCCTTCACCTGGTGAAATCTGGACTGGCAGATATAGCATCTCTGTATCTGGCCTGCATAGGTGATTTTCCCATTGTATGGCCCCAGGGAAATGGAGTTAGGGAGGTCTACTGGTCGCCCGTCACTGCCTGGTTTATGCAGCTTGACCCTGTAGCGTCGGATCCCATACCACAAGCCAAACTCGTCCAGGAGTTTTTCCACTGGACGCAAGAGTGTGCAGTACCTGCTCAGGTACTGCTCGATGTCGTAATCTGCTACCCTTGCCGTCCAGAACTTGATCATGACAATGAGTGTGTCGACAGGTACAGAGGAATGAAGTTCAAAGTCCTTCCACTCGCCCTCTACAGATCTGTCTGCAAAAAGGGTGCTGAATTTCCGCAGGGAACCTTCACGGTGGAAAGAGAGTTCAAACTCTCTCCTGTTTGGTAGGGCTATAAAGGAGTATATTTCACTCACTTCCATCCACCTCGTTCTGAGCAGATACTGTCCGACCACGCTTCTGCTCGGAGGCTCTCCATGTCCGATAAAGCGAATCCGAGCCCAGTGCCGCCCTGTCCGGTCTCCGGGCTCGGACCGGGGGTCCTCCCCCGCAGGGGGCATTTCCCCTATAGTCGTGCTTTCTGTTCACCGTTATTTATTTATTTTTTATTTTTTTTGGAGATATCTCAGATATCTCAGATATGAGAGGAATTAGTTTAAAGGTACCACCGTACCGCAGACACCACCGGTGCCTGCGGCTTTATAGTTCAGATGAGTATATTATCCTCCGGTTTTGCTTTTTAAAGTATTTTATTAAATTTCCACACAGTTACAAGTCATACATATATCGAAACTTGAAAATCCATACAAACATATATGCTGCTTGTCAATGTATAAAAACCATCACATCAAATTACATACATCATAATACATAAAACATCATCAATACATACATCAAAAACATTTAGTTCACAGCCACTTAGGCGCCAGGGAGCGCGAGCGTCACAGTACCATCCGTTGATGCGATGTATACTCTCCGCGTCGCCCCCTAAAGCCCAAGCGCCCGTGCCTGTATGTGCCGCTCTGAGGGTCTCGCCGCCCGCCAGCAGACAGCACCATGCTTTGGTGCCATGTGTGACTATCCGCTGGCACGCAACAAGACCCCCAGAGCAACACACTCAGTACAAACATTAATAAATATATAAAATGTCCAGAGAGGGCGTCCTCGCATCAGGACAAGGCAGAAAAGATATATATATACACACGTTACAAAGATTATCTTGTCCAGGCAGGCTACAGTGCCAAGGTGGACCAGTTTAGGTGCGTGTGCAATCTCTTAAGATCCATTGTTTTTTTCCTTTTAAGTTCCGTTTTAATATGTTTAAACACAGTGTTTGCATCAATTACTACATGGTCTATTGACATTCTACTCCGAGTTGTCCAGATCCTAAAAATTGTCACACAAATACAAACCCAAAATATATCATAATCTTCTTTTCTGCAGTTAAAGATACCGTACAAAATGTCTCTGTGGCATGGCACCTTCACACCTAAATCGTACATCTTGCTCCAGATTGTTTTTGATCTCTTGCAGTCTACGAGTAAGTGCCATATTGTCTCTAGTTCTGCACAGTCTGGCATGGGGCATTCCGTTGTGGTTACAAAGCAGCTCCATTTAACCTCCGGTTTTGCCTCGACCACTCATTTTGGTGTAGGTTTATTTCTGGAATTGAATATAAAAGAAATATGCTGGTGTAGAGGCGCGCGAGACCCTTTATACGTTCAACAGCACACATTCTATTGCTACTGTCTATGTGCGGCTGTGCGCCCCACCAATGAATGAGAGCGAGGGCTGAGTGTGTACGAGCTCCCCTCCAATCGGTGCTAGTGGCTGAACAGCTCCTCCCAAGGAAGGAGGTTCCTGACCAGAGACGGTTTCTTTCAGAGAGAGAGTCTTTATTATACACAAGGGACATTTGTTTTGCTCAGGTCAATGCATACATATACAATAATACAAATACAATAAAATACCCAGCAAAGTACCAGACAATAATTCTAAAATGTAAAGGGTATTTAAAAGAAAGCAAAGTCTCTCTCCACACATATACACTGTTCATAATCATTTTGTAGGCAAGCATTACTTGTATGTAAGGTAATAATAATAATAATAAATAAATAAAATAAATAATAATAAAACTTTATTTGTATAGCACCTTTCATGACATGCAGCTCAAAGTGCTTTACAGAGCAATGGAGAAAAAATTAAAGAAAAGCAAGGCATAAACATTAAAAAGAACAAGCAGTAATGCAATATAGTCACAGTGAGGACAAAAAATAAAAGATCAATTAAAAGCAAGGGTGTAGAAGTGGGTCTTGAGCTGTGCTTTAAAAATGTCTATACAGAGGCTGCCTGTTGAAGGTACAGTGGGAGTTTGTTCCATGCCGACGGCCCGTAGAAGCAAAAAGCTGCTTCCCGTATTTTTTAGTTGCCATTTTTTTAGGCAAAACGAACAGGCCAGCAGTGGAAGATAGGGGGCCGTATTCAAACATGAATACGGCAGTTGGTGGCATAACTTCTACCAGTGACCACTGTTCATGTGATATATAGATAACAAACTGCAACAGATGGTTTAATGTAACTCGCCATGGTCTTATATATAATACCATGGCGAGTTACATTAAACCATGATGGAAACATTATTCAAGGGTTAAAGGACATCGCTAACAAGCTAAGGATTCACTCCCTCAAAGCGACATGCGCCTCAAACTCTGGTCACCCCACCCCTCATGTCAATATATATATATATATATATATATATATATATATATATATAGGGTTGTTATCTGTATTTGAAAAGTTAAAATCTAAGGGTAGTTGAATTACTGTGTTAGTTTTCTAGCATGTATCACATAATTTGAACAGTCTGTCCACCAATGCATGACGTAGATTATGCCTCTCAGTCGATCACGTTAGGTCACTCACGTATACGATGACTGTATTATGACTTTGCCTGACAATGTCTAAAAACTAAACATTGCCTCAACATGCATGTGTAGTAGCTGTTATCAGTGCTGTGGGTATAATGATGGCAGTATTCCATTGCCACAGTATTTGGGGTACAGTCTATTTATTACGTCAGTCATGTGGTAGACTGTGGTATGACTGACGCACCAATTTGGGCAAATTAAGGAATTTCCATATATGGGGGATAAAGTGACAAAGACAACAGACAACACAGACAGAACATCTTCTCTCTGTGCCACTTGTGTTTTCTCCTCGATTAAAACAACATATCACAAACTATACCTTTTATTTTATGAAATGCAACAAAGAGCTGACCAGTTATGCACACGTGCATTTTTTTCATTAATATGTCTTATAGGTAAAAACAGCACTCTGGTTTTCAAGTTATATGCTCAAAACATCATCCACAGTCCGAGCAGTGTTTCCTCCTTTATATTTATTCTAAACCATTTTAAACTATGTCACATTAACAACAATACTCACAATCCCTTTGGCAGACATTCATGGCGACTTGATACCATAAATAAACTATAGGCTACTCTTGTTCTGTCCTTAATTTTGATATAAATGAAAGGTTTTCTGACCCCAGTAAACACACTCCAGTTAAAGTCAGCATGATGGTGGAGATGATCCTGACTTCCAATGACAGATTGTCAGCTGAAAACTTGGTCCATTTGTGGACAAATAACTTACTGTGATCAACTACAGAAAACAAAACGTGTTTAAATCTTCAATAAACTTTGGTGTCTGGTCTGATTATGGTTTCACTGACACAGTCCTGCATGTACCACTGATAATGTGTAATCAGTCAATTGTGATAACATGGTGTATACAGAACGAATTATTTGACTAATCAGTGATTTTTTAACACATTATATTTATAGTTGATATACAGTTTCAGTTTGTAGCCAACGTTATTGTAGTATACATAATGTAAAAATAACCATGCTCATCCACTGAAAAAACGTATACATATTGTAAAAAGAACCACCGCTCATCCGCTGAAAAAAATTTGCTGGAGCCACAAAGAGAACATGAGAAAAATATAGGGAAGCTCTGCACACTCAGATCTGCACAATCAATGTATTTATTTAGCAAGCTTTCGGTCTACTGACCTTCTTCAGGATAGGATCATTATACATATTGTAAAAATCGACACATTTTACACGGTCCCACCTTGTAAAAAGGCTGGTGTGAGACAAAATATGTTATTATTGCAATCACATGGTCAGTATCACATCATCATGGTTAGATATCACAAATTCACTATGCTCACACTATCATGGTAAGCATCTTGTCAGTATCATTTGAAAAGATAGGTAATGTAATATGTAATAGTGATATATAAAGTTAGATAGACAACATTGGAATGCCATTCATTCATTTGTTTTGTTGTAGGACTATTAGTAATATCAGAAATACTTCAAATATAAGCCAGTTAGTCTCAAGTACATGAGGGAGTTAACCTTAAACCTTAATGTGGTTGTGATATTGTACTGTGATGTATTCATTACTCTGATTAGTCTGATAACAATTGTTACACTAAATTTGGATGCCTAGAAACATGCTCAACCCTCACCTGCGCTTTGAGAAGCTACTGAATAGACATGTAGATTAGATTTAAACCAAAACTCTAGACTTGCTTTGTAAGTTGGTACAGAAGTGTGAACAACTGCTGGTTTTGGTGTGAGTTCAATACAAGGAAACAATGCCTCCCCTCCCCAACAGGGTAGAGCTGTGCAGCGGAATGTCTGAGTGAGTGATTGAGATGATTTAAATAATTTGCATGTTGATCACACGTTAAATCCTTGGTTTATTTCAGTTTAATAATATCTGGGATTTATATAGCGCTTTTCATGACACTCAAAGACGCTTTACAAAGTTTACATGTGTTGGGGCCAGGGGGGGACAAGAAAAAATGACAACTTTATTAGAAAAAACAATTAAAAGAATAAAACCAATAAAACAGTGCATATAACAATATTTTTAAAAACACATCAGCATGGGAATGCGATTGTGAACAGGTGGGTTTTCAGTGAAGATTTGAAGGTAGGAAGCATCTCGGATGTGTTTGGGGAGAGCGTTCCAGAGGGGGGCGGCCACGGAGAAGGCCCTGTGTTCATTGGAACACCGTGAAAACTCTAAATTAGAAAATAAATATTACAAATCAATGATTTCATAGTTTAACAATAATATCTGTGCATTAAATACATCAATTGATTACCATCAACAATACAATGGTTAATTCATAGTCAATATAATACAGTGTGAGTGATACAATAAATCAAATCATTTCAAAACAAGACCAATACAATACCAAGTAAACGTACCATAAGTCCATAACCAAATACCAAACCAAACGAACCATCAAACCCAAAATACAATTAATTAAAGTAAATCATGAATGAAACCTAAAACAGAAAACATAATAAATATTAATATACCTCACTCCACTAGGGCTAGGGCTGGAAAGGCTCAGTCAACTGATGCTACAAGTCTTGATAGTTCAACATTACCAAATAAACAGTGTGAAAACATGAATGTTGCAAACAAAATATATATATATATATATATATATATAGTAAAGGTTTCAGCTACAACCAGTCAATGTGCAAATTAAATCCATGTCGGTTTCAGACCATTGGTGAGAACAAAGACAGCAAAACAGGTTTGGCACCGCAGAGCAGTCTGCCTGTCCTCACTTAGGTCCTCAGAGCACACTTATAACAAGGAGGATCTGAGCTCATCATTCATTCACTTTAGAATCTTCAACGTTGTCCAGGCAAGATCGTTCAGTGAGAGACAGGGTTTCGGACCAAGTTAGAGTCTAGGTTGTACTACCATTTTCCATTTAATTCTAAGTTTAGCGTTATTAGGCTCGGGCATAATGGCAGATAAAATTGATATGTCCTTAGATGACATTATCAAACAGAAAAGGTCGCAGAGAGGAGGAGGCCGCGGAGGCAGAGGCCGCAGTGGTGGCCGTGGTGGCGGCCGTCTTGGAGGAGCCACCGGGGGAGCCACCGGGAGAGCCACCGGCAGCTCCGGCCCCATGAGGAGCCGAGGCAACCTCAACCGGGGTCGAGGCAGATCTACGCCGTACAGCAGGCCTAAACAGCTTGACATGTTCGACAATGCTGGTGGTGGAGGAGCTGGTGTGGAAACTGGAGGGAGGCTCCTTGTCTCAAACCTGGACTTTAGTGTCTCTGAAGCAGATATCCAGGAACTTTTTGCAGAGTTTGGTACACTGAAGAAGGCTGCTGTCCATTATGACCGCTCTGGAAGGGGTTTGGGGACTGCAGATGTCCACTTTGAAAGGAGGGCAGATGCCCTGAAGGCCATGAAACAGTACAACGGCATGCCACTTGATGGGCGCCCCATGAACATACAGCTCGTCACCTCAAAGATTGATAACCAGCGACGGCCTCCCATGCAGGGTCTGAACAGAGGTGGAGGTATGAATAGCCGTGTTGGTGGCGTTGGAGGCAAGCAGAAGGGACGTGGAGGCCGCGGAGCAGGTGTTGCCAGAGGCCGGGGGAGAGGCGGACGCGGTGCTGGTGGTGCCAAAAAACAGCCGCTTTCTGCAGAGAAGCTTGATGCCCAGCTAGATGCATACAATGCCAGGATGGACACCACTTTGTAGAGCTTATTGATCTACCAACAACCCAAAGGCTCTTTTAAGAGCCACCTACATGCACTTTACAGAGTTTATTCCATTAAAGTAGGCAACATGTGCTTAAAGCTTGCATATGAGCTATATGATTCATGGACTGACAGTGGTTAGGTCTAATACAATCTCTTTACATGTATACTTACATCATAGTGCTGCATTGAACAGCCAACCTTTTGCATTATATATATTCAGAGGCTATATTAACATATCCACAGTTATGTAGAAACTGAATTTTATTCATTACCATAGGCTTTGGGATCTGGTCTTACTGATCTAATTTACTAATCAGTAATAATAATGCATCTAACTGAATTAACAAGATTTTAATGTGTGATTTAAATCACTCCATCATAAACTAGAATAAAATTGGGTGACTATTTTTGGTTAAACAAGTTTACCTCTCAAGTTTACATGACAATGGGCTATTTGCTTTTAATGAAAAGTGTGACTCATTGGAGTCACATGGGTTGACCAAACATTTGTGTTTGATTGCTGATTGTTGGTGGTGTTCTGCCCCTCCCCCCTCATCAAACACAAATGTTGTTTAAAGTAATTTAATGCAATCAAACAGGACTTCTCTGTTTGGATGTATGGCTGTCAAGGCCAGAAATACGTTTTTTGCCACTCAGTAGACATTCCCGCATAACTTCCGGGTATGATGATGTCACGCGCATAAGGGGTTAAAGTTCTCAGTTCTGGGGACTTTCAGTCCTGAGGATTTCATATGGGTCATTTAATGAGATCAGTGCAGATTTGCAAAAAAACATTTTCAGTCTTGGGATTGTTTTTGGCTTTAAGCCCTATATTCAAGGTTCAGATTAATTGATTGATTGATTGAAATATTTATTAACAGTTTGCAGTGCATTTCAAGCACATACTCAATACAAAGACTGTTAACTGTGAGTGAGTGGACGACCCAATTAAGCATTACACTTGTTTACAACAGGGTCCACCTTGTTCAATTAATCAAACTTACAAATAGACACTTCTAAAGTTAAAGAACAGAACAGGAATTCATCATACTGTAAAAAGGGAAAAGAAACAGTGAGGGGGAAAGGGTGCAAGCGATCTATGCCTGTGATACATGAAAATTTACGAAGTATAATAAAAAGATCACAGGCATTCTGGTCTAATTGTCTCCCTAAAATATAACTAGGGTATGGGGACTACCCGGACTAGGGATATATGATAATAAATAAACATTTAGGGTAAATCTATAGTTCAATTCGAATTAATAGCTATTCCACTCTCCAATTTAAATGTAACACATACAGTATGTATACACATACATACTGGCACAATGTTTCTTGAGGGAAAAAATATATATAAGACATTTTAGAAGCGGTCAAAAATTGTGTATGTAATAATAGTTAAAGAAAGAACATTGACACGAAAACGCGTATTCAGGGCGGAGTCACCACCCCCCGGGTAAACTGTGATTTGCTCTCGTTCACTGCAATGCAATTTGCGGCATTTCCAAAACAATATTGCGCAGAGTAGCGATTATCAAACTTATTTGCAATGACATACGTTGAAAGATCTGTTGCCCGTGGACAAGGCACGCTACCTCCGCAAGTTAGATATTATCGGCATAGATGTTTGTCCGTATGTGATTAAGGATTGGAAAAAGTTGCATTGGCAGCCATAGAAAATTCTGCCAGGGTAAATGTCCCGGATGTGACGTTTTGGGGCGTTCCTGTCTTGTTTCGTGTCAATGTATATAAGTTGCCTGCAAATGTGTGGTGTTTCATCTATTTTACATTTTATTGAGCTATGTCATATTTTTTGCAAATGGCATCCATTGGTATTGAATTGAATTGAATTATACATTTGAGTGTGAAATTACCTGAAACATGTCAGATTTCTCATCACAAAACAAGAGCTTAGCAGAGTGAGATAAAGTGCCCTCTGATAAGTCTCCACAGGGCCAACAGCTGTGTTTGCAGACACTGGAAACCCAACTGAAACGTCCCTAACGACTAGATTTACTTTCATTCCAAACCCAGACATCTCTGCTGACTCTGCAGCAAATATGGAACAGGGTATTATATGGTAAAACTATTTTAAAAGACAAATGACAGAGGAAAGTTGACAAACAACTGTACATGTAAGGGTGTACAAGTGAGGTTTTAAACGCCCCTGAACAAAACACAGGACTCCTCAACCCTCCACATGGTTTGATTATGAAGCTAAACTCGTCTGCTATCTGATCGAGTTTTTTGTATGACTTTAATACATTTCTTTGTATGTATGTTATTTAGTTTTAGTTGTAGAGAAAACACAACTGTCTCAGTATTCTGCAGCACAGAGTACTGACCTAGTGGGTTGAGTCTACATCGTTCTCACATATCCTTTAAGTTCCACCCCCTTCTCCTCTTACAACATTCTCTACTAAGAGTTTAGTTCAGTGCATCTGAAACTCTACAGCATGGCAGAAGTCCCCCCAGCTCCCTCCGCCGCCCCGGCTAAAGCCGCCAAGAAAAAGGCAGCACCTCGACCCAAGAAGACGGGCCCTAGTGTCGCTGACCTTGTCGTCAAGGCCGTGTCCGTCTCCAAGGAACGCAAAGGTGTCTCCCTGGCTGCGGTCAAGAAAGCTCTGGTTGCCGGAGGCTACGATGTCGAGAAGAACAAGGCCCGCGTCAAGATCGCCGTCAAGAGCCTGGTTGCTAAAGGCACCCTGGTTCAGACCAAAGGTGCCGGAGCATCTGGCTCTTTCAAGATGAACAAGGAAGCACCGAAGGAAAAGAAACCCGCAAAGAAAGCAGTCAAACCCAAGAAGCCTGCAGCCAAAAAACCCGCCGCGGCAAAGAAGTCTCCGAAGAAGGCAGTGGCCAAGAAGCCCGCAGCCGCTAAGAAATCTCCCAAGAAGGCAAAGAAGCCTGCTGCCGCTGCAAAGAAACCAGCAGCCAAGAAGAGCCCGAAGAAGGCGACGAAGAGTCCCAAGAAGGTGAAGAAGCCCGCTGCCGTCAAGAAAGCCCCAGCTAAGAAGGTAGCGAAGCCCAAGGCGGCGAAACCCAAGAAGGCTGCCGCTAAGAAGAAGTAAAAAAGAACACAGCCCCTTTACCCCACAAAGGCTCTTTTAAGAGCCCCCCACAACTTCATTTAAAGAATGTTCCTTTATTTAATATAGTTGTCATGTCAATGAATTGTATGTGTAGGAAACAAAGTTAGCCAGAACTGCGATTACTTACGGGGAAACGAATGCTCAACACCATCCAGCCGAAATAAATTATTCTGCCATAGGCTACTCTATTTTGCATACAAATGAAGTGAATAATATATACCGAAGAATACCCGTATATTTACAGTTTTACGATAACTAAAAGCCTAGGAGCATCAGCGTTATATTATATATATATATATATATATATATATATATATATATATATATTGTTACTGTTTCGTAACTGCGTGTTTATTAAATCACTTCATTCTGAAATCAGCCGTTGCTTATTATACAAGTATCTCCGGTAGTCTACTCTATTTCATAAGGGACTCAGAGGTAATTCCATATTTTATAGCCTACAATTGAGTGCATGATTCCCAACAGCCATATAATCAAACTGTATGGAGCGCGTAAAACAATTTTAGGGGGGATTAGTGCAGCATTAAACACATGAGCAATTTGTGACCTAGTCCAAATTGAACAACAGAAGGCATAAATTCCTCTTCGTGCATGTTATTATTAAAAACAATTTGTGCATATAAATCCGGGATTTTTAAACACTATATTGTAAAACACTGTGACAATATGACACGTATTTTTTTATTATAATAACAAAAAGCCCCCGAAATTATATTGAAATATTCAACACAAGGATAAATAACTAAAATATAAGTAACAAACAGTTACAAATAGCATACATAACAAATTGATCTATGAGTTATAAATACGCATGCTGCACTGCATCGTGATATGTTACTTGGATAAGATATAGACGGTATTGAATTGGCATATGTATAATGTGATACACATAATATGTATATCACATTATACATATCTAGTTGCTCAGTCATTGCATTACTATAATTTACATTATATTATAATGTAATGTAAATTATAGCAATGCAATGACTGAGCAACTAGAGTAGGCCTAGTCACTAGACTATAGTGTGCGAGTCTGTGAGAGCATCTACTTCCCATTCCACGCCAAGAGGGTGACCAGATTCATGCCCAAATACATCCAGCTGGCCCGTCGTATCCGCGGAGAACGTGCTCAAACTTTTCTGACACAACTGATAGAACTCCCAAAATCATCTATTTATTTTAAAGAGCATTTTCTACTTGTCAGTGTGGCATATGAGCATTGGAATAATATAATGGTAATATATCAGACACTGATCTCTTCTCCCACTGACTATGCAAATGTATATTATTGCATAATTAACGCGACGATACACTACACTGGTTAAGATGCATGTCCCCCTCTTTTTAAATCAAACATGAATTTTGCGCAGTGGCTAACGGCTGCCACTGTTCACGTGATATACAGAGGGTGGCGCTCAATGGAGTTAGTGTTGACTTGTCTGGCATAATGTCCACCGCCTGCCTGATTTATTGTCCCGCTAAAATAGTTCTCCCGCATGCCTCGTATAATATTGTCCCGCTACAATATACAATTTGTAGCGGGACGATAGGCAAACTTGAAGCAACTCAATTCAACCCAAACTGAATCAATTGATGCTGGCAAATCGGTGTGAATTTAATCTGCATTAACCAGGATACAATGTTTTAAAACGTGGCATGGTGCGTCATGGCCACATAAGGCCAACGTCTCCAACCCTGCCCTGCACCGGCGCTGGGGACTCATATTGCTCGAAACGAATAAGTGCGCTCCGGTGCGCCATTTCCGAACGTGCCCCCAGTAGCATGCATGTTAAAAAACATGTCTTGGCTGTTATAGGAGATAGTTATTGTGACATATACAAAGAAAAGTATGACCTTTCAATAAGTATGTACAATATAGTTTTACATGCAGCATATACTCTGTCAGTCCTTGAATCATGGCTCATATGCAAACATTGCCTACTTTAATGGAATAAACTCTGTAAAGTGCATGTGGTCGGCTCTTAAAAGTCTGACTGGGGATCCCTGCTCCTCTTTACACACAGGAAGGTGTGTCCTGTGACGTCTAGGAGGAAGAGAGAGGAGGTGACATCAGCATCGCGCTGGTGGTTCTCTCAAACAGAGTATTGGAATCACTGGTTATTACTAAAACAGTCTGATGTGTTTCACACTCAATATGGTCAATAAAATTACAGCAGTTTGTTTCATAAGCACTGGACTCTGGCTGGAAAGACGTACATTATCCACCCGTCCAAATATAACACCACTGTCACCACAGAACTTTCACATACGCACGCACACACGCAGGCAGGCAGGCAGGCAGGCAGGCAGGCAGGCAGGCAGACAGACAGACAGACAGACAGACAGACAGACAGACAGACAGACAGACAGACATGGATTAGAGTGGAAGGAGAGTCACAAGACTGGACCATTACAGAGATGTATGTATGTAAAACAAGGATTTCATTTATAGAGTGCATAAGTATAGCCTATATCTAAAGCAGGACGGGAACCCCTTTTGGTGTTTTAAGCATTACGTTATACTTTAGCTAAAATAGCAGATCTACAAACTCATAGCGCGCCACTGAGTGTTGCGATACTTGTCTGTCTGTCTGTCTGTCTGAACTAAATAACTTGAGAATATTGTGGCAAAGCTTGAGACTGATCAGCTGGCTGCTCCAGTCCAAAGTCAACATTACATATAGGAATGTAGACAACTGTTCTTATATAATTATTCCTATATAAATGTAGTGTATTATTATTACTTGCACCAGAGCGCGCAAGTAATAGTTTTCGTCCAGGGCGATGTTTGATGCGTATGCGTGGTGTCAGATTACATACATGTATACATAGGGACATTACCTTTAATCCTCCCGACACTAAAACATATCGTCATTATGTCACCATTGAAAACCAATTACACCCTGGCATTGGGTCCTTAAATCCACATCTTTATTACGTCATCATTGAGAGCTAGTTATACCAGTTATACCCTGACGTCATATGCTGTTACGATACATATGCATCAAACGGTGTGCAAAGTAACCACAGTATACCGCTTATCAACTTACAAATTACATAGACTAGAGGCATTTCCTTTAATCCACTGACTGATATACGTCACCATCGAAAGACGTCACTCATGCGTATGAGTAATGACTACTTGTGCTTGATATGGCAGTGGTGTCAGATTACAGTATGCTTGTTTGTTTTTGTCTCTGCCAGGCCAGACGGCAGGCCCAGACTGCGGCGAGACATCCTCCGGTGACTTGCCCCCTAATTGGCCTGCCTGCATCTGTCATAAAATAAATAGGTGATTAATACAGTAGATGATCAGATTAATAGACATGTATAGCATTACGCTGCCACGGACCCTGCATGTAGCCCCATTCAGAGTAAGAACAAAGAGGAAAGTTGGAGCTTAAAGGGGCGAAGAATGAAAACCTTTGCATTCACCTGGAAATAATCATCTTTTACTGCGAATACATTTGAATTGGCCCATAGGGACACCTTTCTTTAGGATGGTATAACTGACACTGTCACCATAAGGCATTATGATCCGTGCGGCTTTCTGTACAGATTAATATTCAATCTATTGTTTTCTTTGATTCTTTGAAAGGTTGCAACAAAAAATTACTACTATTGTAATGCAACCCCCTGGTTGCATTACGGGTCCATTTGATTTCATGTTATGCTCTCAAGAGTTAAAGACGGGTAAGGGTCCATTTGGTTACCAACTCTCCGTCATTTAGCTGGGGGACACCTGGAACCCCCTCAAGGACCACTGGTGGTCTATTTTCTACACTTTTCTACACGTTAAGATGGTGTGATTTTCTCCTACACAAAATCATGATTGCATCATGGTTCAGAACTTTAGATGCTGTATAACTATTTGACATTTGTACTCAAGAGAGCTTTGAATGTATTCAGAGGCACGGCCCGACAATCAGGGGTAGTTGCATTTATACAACACATGCATTTTCGGGAGGTGCAATCACCACAGTATAAATACACCTGGGATCTCTCAAAGTTGTTTGTTCTGCTCCACGACAGACCAAACACGGGTTGTGAGTAGGCTACTGCACTTGTAGATCGGCTATTTTCACTATTCTTCAAAATCGCCACACACAAAAATGTAGTATTGATACAATTGATTAATTACATAGCAAAACAATTCGATACCGATTATTTCCATTGCAAAACGATACGATACATAGTCAACGTTGCTGTTTTCATTTTGATATAACTGCATCGATATTTTTTGATGCAGTTACTATATCGTTACACCCTAGATAGATCTATAGCCAAATAATGCATATCTGTCCATGGAATAAAAATATATACTGTATTAAATATTGTTTTTCATCGTACCGTCACTCATTTAGATATTATTTTGTGCAGATCTCATCTTGCTACAGTCTGCTCACTCACTCACTCATAACATTGTGTCTATGGTGCATTTTAAGTATAACTTTCAACCGATTTTCAAATGGTTTGGTTTGTTATAAACGACAGATGATACAGATGATCATCAGCCGGCCCTTATAGGCAGAACGGGGAGGGGGGCAACAACCAAGCATGTATTTATTTTTTATCTTTTTATAACTCAGTTTTTATCAAAAACGGATTGCCTGAACTGCAGCCCTGCAGCCAGTGAGCCAGGACACAACATTTTCTAAACCAACATAAAACATTAAATACGATGAGAGATCCTATATTGTCGTGGGTCACGCAGCTCAGAGAGAGAGAGAGAGAGAGAGAGAGAGAGAGAGCATCTCGCTCGTTGACAAAGCCAGCCAGTCCTTCACCAAGTTCAGTGAGTGACCCAAATAAATATATTACAGAAACAGGCTTGCAACACCAAAACGTGGTATTTCTTCACTTCACATTACAGAGCTGTAATTAATCTCAAACAGGAATGTGTTAAATGTTAATATAAACACCCAGAAGATGGTCTATGCATAAATATAGTTTATTTCCACAAAATACACAAACTGCAGCCTACTCTGCATAGAGCTATAGCTCCTCCTGCTGGATAAGGAGTCGATTATGTTATTATGCTAAACTTTCTTGAAGAAGTCTGATTTCAGTTCAGTGAATATAAAAGCATGAGATTAATATTGATAAAATATTTAAATTAAATTAAACATGACTGTTTAACCCTCCATCCAATATCTGATGAAGTTTCTTTAGCCCAGCGCACCCAGCCTGTCGATGTGCGTATTCTACGTCCGCTCCATTTCAAATGTTATCACATTAAAACATTGAATATGAAAGCACGTAATGTAGGCCTACCTTGGATGAATGACTCTCAAAAAAAGAGATACGGCACAGGCATGGTATTTAATCCTTTGATCAACACTCTCTGCTGTGTGTGTGTGTGTGTGTGTGTGTGTGTGTGTGTGTGTGTGTGTGTGTGTGTGTGTGTGTGTGTGTGTGTGTGTGTGTGAGTCCGTTCGTCGGACCGTCGCTGTTCATTCCCTATGGTGCTTTTGGCTGCTTTGCCCAACGTAGCCTCGATACCCAGGCTTTCCCAACATGTGGTTATGAGATTTATCATTATAGACTATCTATTATTGTGTTCTCTGGTTCACGGACCTCATTATAACTGACTAGCCAACATGCAGACGTTTCCCTGAATCCACAGGATACAGTAGGCTATAGGTTCCAAACGAGCTTTCACAACCACACACTGGCCTAATTGAATCAAATGCACTGTCAGGGATGGATTGGACACATGCGTTCTCTAATGCAGGCTATAAGGAAACAATTATAGCGCCGATACTTCCTACTAATATGCTGTGGAATTATCTGAACGGTGTGCATGACGCACAGGGTTCACAAGCACAATAACACTCCCCAACAAACAAGCGAATATAATAAGATCTCAGGCACTGTAACGTCATTTGCTCACTGTGATATAGTTCCAACTGAGTAGTAGACCTACCGTATATTACAACAATGAATGTAAAAAAAAAAAAACACTGCATTGTACAGTGCAGGCGTGTGTCATGATGCGCTCCAGTGCGTAAAAGATAGGCTATAGCGCTACACTTCAGATTATAAGCAATCAGTATATAGCCTACCTGATGTTTATCCATGTTGTTTATGCCTATTAGGAAAATTATAGCTATGCCAACATAATTAACTCCAGCGTGTATTTTCGGAGCGATGGACCGTCAGAACAACAAAAAGAATGTGTTCAAATGAAGCAGTCAACCATCCATGTTCGCATGGGAGGATTGTGGTCCAAATTAATTAAGGATTTCAAACAAAATCTCGTTGACACAACATACAGGTCTCATTCACACAGGTGATAAAGTCATAAGAAGAGGGTCCATAGAACTTATACTAGATAGTGATTGACCAAACAGAATCAAGCATTCAACTGAGCAGTGAAACATGTGAAGCTTTGCTTGTTGTTATAATGCTTCTGACTGCTGCATACGTCACTGCTACCCAATTTGCCAATTAGCTTACTAGCCAATCAGAGGCCAACATTATTCCTTATGTAAATGTATAGTGTTTCATCGTGGGTAAACTAACAATATTTGTTGGAAAAGGAGTTATTATAATCAATCAAATGGCTTTCCAAGTTCAAGTTAAATGTTTCCTTTATCCAGAAACAATTATTAGCTTAGTGAATTATGATCATTGTTTTTTAGTCACACCATGACTCTACATGCTATCCAAATGGAACCTATATATAAACTGTGGACGGCATGTGCTCTATAGATTGGGAAGTGATGTTTGTAAGGGATCAGTCGTCCTGCCAGTTGTTGCAGCCTTGGGTCTGTTCCTCTGTTGACCCAGTATGACTCTGACAACCCTGATCCTATCAGGTGTAAGGAGGTCTGCTGGGACCCTGATGGGGAACAGCAACTGGTTGTGAAATTGACTGAGAAACAAATCTGATTCCATGTAACATTTTGTGAAATTAACAGAGAACTTAACTGCCTTTAAAATGTACTTAGGCCTATTGATTTCCTAATCATGTTAGTTCATGTAGTTTTATAGCTATAGGCTATATTGTATTTTATATTTCATATTTTATTGAAGGTTGTTTACATGAATGCAATCACAAAATTACATTGCAAATGTTAACACATCACATGATTAATGATGGAAAATGAAAGAGAAAAAAATTGGCAGCATTGATCATTTCGTCATGTGCTTGCGTGACAAAGATATGTTGCATGGAATTGTGCAGGACAATCATTTCTGAGAGGCAAAATCTCTGGTTCAAATGCCGAAAAATGGACCTTGACATGAAAAAGGTTGAAAATTACTGATGCATTATGTAGCGTTGTAGCCTATAGGAATATATATTACAGGTATACTGTGTAGATAGAGTATGGTGTATCAAGTATAGGTATATCTCAAAGTCATAGTTGGCCTCCAACTTATCTGACAAACGTCTATAGTTATGTCATTGTGTTAATATTATATAGCATACTGTATATTTAGTGTTCCGGAGTGATACACTCTTTAGATTCCGTGCAAAACCATTGTCTGTCTGTTGGTTTTTGTGTGCATAATTCATTTCAAAGCACCTTGTAAATTCAAGCTCACCCAATATGAATAAGTCAGGCATAGATTTAATGTATTTATTAAACATGAAATAGTTTTGTGTTGATTTGGAAGCTCAGATATAGAGTATATAGGCCTATATGACAATAGAAACACTGCAGAAAAAGAACACAGTTACTTTACTGTATTTTCGTTAGAGATATTTAATACTGGTTGAAGGTTGTTTATGAAAGATATGCAATCACAAATGTACATTTCAACACTTAAAAACATTAGATATGGAATCAAAATTATGGAAGTAGAGGAGAAGAATGAATGATTAATGATTGGTAAGCTGCATAAAGGCATTGTCAGTTGGGTTATAAACAGCTTCAGTTTTTCACACCTACAGTAAAAACATTTTTCACAGGAAATGTCGCTGTCTGCCTGTCGGACAGAAACCTTAGGGCGGCTGTGGCTCAGGAGGTCGTCCAATAATCCCTGGATCGGCGGTTCGAATCCCGGCTCCTCCTGTCCACATGTCAAAGTGTCCTTGGGCAAGACACTGAACCCTACATTGCCTCCAATGAGTCGATCAGTGTGAGCTTGCCACCATTGGTGTGTGAATGTGGAAAGTGAGGACGCTGGCGTCGACTGTTCGACGCTTCAGCTCCCAATGTATGAATGAATGAACCATTTTACAGTGCTTTGAGCACTTGGAAGAGCACAAAAATGCAATTCATTAAAAATGCAATTTGTTATATCTCCATATTTGTATATATTCTCGTAAATGAATGCCCTACTTTGTCACTACAGTACATATAGCAGATCTATAAGGTCTTTGATCTACATGTTTTGAGCCTGTAGATCTTTTATTTTCTTGCAAATTTTGAAATGCTGGAATAATTTGGTAGGCCTATGGTATGGTTGGCTAAATATAAAGGTGTCACTCATGGGGAATATATATATATATATATATATTGTTTTAGGCAATATAAAAAAATAGCACAACATATATGTAATTATGTACATAATGTACCATTTATCATTTCTGATTGGGTGGGCAGCATTTTTAGAGAAATTTCTCTAAAGGGACTCCTGCACTTCACCCTTTTTGCAACCAGATTCCAATTGTTTAGGACACAAGTAACACTTTCCTGGGGGTTGTATGTGTGCAATGTGGTTTCTAGACATTTTAGTCATGGCGCCATGTTCATGACGAAAATGTGTCATGAAAATGTGGTCTCACTTCCTACCTGGACTACAAGTCACACCTCCATGCAGCCTTCCCCCTCTCCACAAGGAGGGGCAGGGCACCAAAGCATTATGGTTACTGTAGGAATTCAGCAATCCAGTCAAACCCTTGTCAAACACATAGGCCCAATCCCAATTGCCTCCCTCAAGCCCTGAGCCCTGGACCCTCATTGACTTTAATGACGTCAGCTGTACGTGCTTGAGGGTGAGAGGCTGCAAGGGCTCCAAATTGTTGTGAAAGAAATGGGACAGCACTTTGAAGATGAATCCGCCATTCATGACACTTTGCATCACTTCATAAAAACTGTCCTTATTCACAGCCAGTGCCTACCTACATGCTTGGCCTATTTATACATGTCTATTTTAGTATTTAAGTTGATCGTTGTATTATTAGTTTCATAACACTTTCCTGTGTGATAGGGGTGTAATATTCATATATAATATTCATTATAAATTGCATTTCCATATTCTTTTACTTTGCTCATTAGTGTTTCCCTTATATTATTGTTATTAAATATATAGCCTATGCTTCCATTCCGTCTCCCTTTGAGCACAGTGAGAAAGCACTATTGTGTTTGTTGACATTCTAACCGCGATATATAACTAATTTGCATACTTAAATGATCGGAGGATCCCCTTCATTCCCCTGGTAACGCTATGAACTGTGGGTAATTTCTGAACCCGCCATGATAACGCAAGACAATGAGGCAATGTGACATGACCTTCGGGAGATATGCCAGGAACACACTTACGCAAACACATGGGAAATTAACTTTCCACCGAACTTCCCCCCCCCCCCTGCAGCTAGGTATCTTTGTTCCTCCCCCCGCGCAGCTCATCCCTTCGATGGCTTGCGTAGGAAGAGAGCTTTTTTGTGCCTGGCCCAAGCCCCCGCCACCCCCACCCAGAAACGTGCCTGCACAGCCGAGTATTATCATCTTACTTGAAATGTGATGTCTTCTTACCCACCCTCCTATCCTTTTTCTTTTCTGAAGATGCAAGTAGACCGGGCGCAGCGCACGCTTGCGACCAGCAGCAATAACTTTGGTCTGACTGATGAAAGATGATTGAAATATCCCTTTAAACATTGAAATGCAATGCAGATGTGCAGAGATGTCATTGAATGTGAGGTATCTTTTTTTTTAGGTATGTTACATTATTCATGAAAAACAAAAGGGGGTATAGTCTGGACTAGAGGTATTACTTAATTCTAATTCCAATATATTATTCACACAAGTTACCTTATTTATGGAAAAAAGTCAGAGGTTTATAATCATCTGAAGATTATTCAGGCGAGTGAAAAACACAAGGGGTTATAGTCTTGCAAACTCCAGACATCAATATGCAGTACAGACTTAATTAAGCAAATTACAAGAGCTATTAGTTACTTACTAAGGTATTGCTCAGACAATTATAATGGGGATAACACAAATGAGTAACAGGTAGTGGGGTTAATCTGGACTGAAAAGGTTTCGGCGTAAAGCCTTCCTCAGCGTGTATCTGAGTATCTCTGAGTATCTCAGATACACGCTGAGGAAGGCTTTACACCAAAATGCGTAAGAAAAGCCTGTTAGCAGAAGATCTGAAGACCTCCTCACTCCATAGCCATAATAGATCCTTTGGTTCTCCGGCTTTTGATGATTCCTTCAGCTCTGGGGACGTCTATCTTCCTTTTCTTCCCCCCTCTCTTTTTTTGGTTCTCTGGGCTCTTAAAATAAAGTGTAATGATCAGAGTTCCGTTGGCCTACAATATAGTTTATGATGGAGTTTGATCATGGCTACGATTTCTTCACTGCATTATAAATTCTATTGGTACATACAGTATAACACATCTTCACCTGGATTCACCAGCCAGCTTAGCCAGCAGCTGATTGGCCTTCAGTATATTGTCTGGCTCCTTCATGCGATAATGCTTTTCTGCCACTGTAACGGTATGAGTGAGGTAGTCGGCCACCAAAGACTTGTCTATGTCGCTCATACACTTGGTAGCAGTCTCAAAGACTCGGCGTGTCTCTTGGCTCGTAACTGACCGTCTTCCGACTCTATAATGAAAATTAAGAGAGGACATTTTAATAACATTTATCTCGACACAGCTCACCTGAAACATCTGTTAACCCATGCTGAACGGGAAACCCTGTTGATGTTTTAAGCATTATGTTTATTTATTAATAATGTATTATTACTTCAGCTATTGAAAAATAGCAGATCTACAAGCTCATAGCGAGTGCCGCGCTATTTCTAAAAAATTGTGAAAATGTGGCAAAATCTTTGAATGTATATTCTTTCACAACGAAATCTTTGCTTCTGGCGGGTGCCTGGAACTACATATTTTCAGATGGGAGTCCACGGCCAAATACAGATAATTCTAGGGGTCCTTGGTTGAGAACCACTGATATAGAAACATAGGTATTTCAGAAAACTCTCAGGATTTTGAAGACATTTTTTTATGTCGAAGTCAGGTCTAAATGGGTTAATAGATCATATTCTCGTACTTGTTGTGCAGACGTTTCAGGTCACTGGATGGATTGTGGATCTGCCTCCCTGTGGTGGAGATGAAGAAATAGTTTGCATCGCTGGCCTTCCGCTTGCGCTTCCTGTTGTCAGGCTTGGCGCTCAGGAGTATCGGCCTCACTTGGTTGAAGTAAATGTCAAACCACTGATGGTGGAGAATTAAGAATAAAGATCAATGTCTCCCTTTGAACCTACTTAATACAGAAGAGAGCAGTACGAATCATGCACAAAGTGCATTATAGAGAGCACACAAATGAAACTTGAACATGTCGTGAAGCTACAAACCTTATTAATTATGTTCAGGGCAAAAAGCAAAACATTACCAGTTCATCTACAACAGCTATTCAAACCTAGTTCAGAAAGTGGGGATAGTAGGAGGAAATTTGACTTTAAACATACATTTGCACGGACCACTCAAAGACTGATGTGTCCTTCGATAACAGGAATCCGAACGTGGAATTCTCTGGATGACAATTTAAAGGGTTGTGCAAATATTTGCGAATTTAAAAGAAATGACAAAAATCTAATATTTAGGCAATATGAAGCCGACAAATAGGTTAGCTAATGTGAGCCAATCATTAAAGTAAAAACTAACTTTTGAATGAAAAGGGGGCAGGTATTTATAAGAATTTATTCTTCTTCCTGCTCCTTTTCGTCATGGGTGTATCAGATAGGTATGAAAGACTAATGAATTATGAAAGACAAATGAATTGTGCAAAATAAAATAAAATTGAACAGTTTTCGATTGGGTTCCGACAGGAAATCTGATGAACATACCAGCTCCTGCTTCGGTGACAGGGCAAACATGGCGACTTGTTGAGCTCCGTTCTTGTGGTCCTTTACTCCAATGATTGCATGGCCCGACTTCGTTGTCTTTCTGCCAATCCACTCCTCCACCTGCATAAAAAAGGACATCACACATTTTGCCAAATGGACGATACATTTGTGCTAGAAAAGTGCCAGTGTCAGGTTTCTATATGGATGTGACTGCACGTTGTCAATGAACAAACCAAGACCATGCACCAATCTCACTCTCTCACTGACAAATATATAAATATTTATATTAATTGGCTATAGGCTATTCCCAGCACAATTAAAATAAAGATGGATTGGTCGTGGTCCCTCTAACTACGTATGCACGATTTTGTGTTGGTTACTTAATTGGTTTACTGATAATCAATAATGCTCAAGATTGTGTTGGATATGCATGGACTGCAGCCGTAGAGCAATAGGTGTATGCCGGAAGTCGGCATTTATTGATTTTGAAAACAGTAGCCTGGTGTGTAGTTGTTTAGTCTTTAAATTAATTATTTCGTTAAGTTCACTCTCTCATTTCATCCGGCCGCATTAATAGCTGTGTATTATTGCTTGCTTGTTTGCTGGTGTGAAATTGCTCCCTAAAGGCTGTTTTCTGGGGGAAGAAAACCGGGAAAAAAGCCGACCAAATGTGTGTGTTTGGGGATAAAACCAAAACAAACCTGTGTGCGGGACATAGCACCTCCATTATTAATCAAGCTCCCTTATAGCACCCTCAGTAAAAATTGGCTATAGTTTCTGCCTGGCAACAAATTCTGACATTTTTGTATTTTTTTCAGAGTGTGGGTACCTCTCACAAAGTTTGAAGCCAATCGTATCTAGTCAGGTGGAAATGGGCATGGCAGCATGTCATGAGCCAAGAAATCAGGAAGTAATAAAACAGAATTGTACTGTATATGACCTACAGTACGGTTTATAGGCCAAAGTGTGAAGAGACCTGTTATAGGAAAGGGACGATTCACTTACCTCCTCATTCGATACCATATCAATATCTAGGGTGCCAATTTATATTGCGATTTGATTCGATATTGCAATTTTTTCCGATTGTTTCCAAAGTTACTTTGCTTTTATAGTGCTAGACCGTTTGGAAAATATATAAATAAATAAATAAAATATTATGAACATGCGATTCCATGTTAATATCGTGGCATTTTTGTGATATAATCATTAATCTTTATTTTTTTCCCACCCCTACTGTTATAGTGCCACCATAATCTGAACAATGTGGGCGTTCCTCCTTGGCCCACGGGGAGTGTGCAATGCATGCAAGTTTCATGTGGATCGGTCCAGCGGTGCCTGATATCAGCTGTTCACAGACACGGCCCGGGATGAAAACACACCATCGGATATAAATATCGCAATCAATAAAGAATAACATAGTAATACTCACAGTCATGCCCTTCACCACACCTGGTCGTTGGAGGTGTTTGAGGATCACCAGTGCCTCCAGATAGTAAAGCACGAAGGCACACTCAGCCACATGCAGGGTTGTGCTTTTCTCTGGGTAGACCTTTCCCAAAATGATCAAGAAGTCCTTCTTTGCAGCCCTCAGCACAGCAAGGCAGTCATTTGGTGTCAATTTGTTTTCCTCTATCAACATGTTATACCTATATGAAAAACAAGAGATACCATGATGTAATCACTTGAACCATAGTGTCCCTTTCCTCAGTGTCCTGGGGTGCACCTTCTGTGAAAATAGACAATCTACAAGCTCACAATGACCCGTTGAGAGCTTGCACATCAGCAATGCTTTGGCAAAGATGACAACAAATAGTACAACAGTAGGGTTATCGAGCATAGCGGTCCATGACGTCATGTTCAAACAATCAAGACAAGAGGTGATCAAGAAATAAATGTAATCATCCATGCTGGCACAAACATCTCGGTCTAAAAGTGTATTGATGCCTGCCAACCATCGCTGCTCGGGTAAACAAAAAAAATGTGACGGTACACATATTAACCAGTTAGTTTCTGTAATATTATTTTATTCGGAAAAAGGTCAATTGCCTTCAATCTAGTAAAAGATACTGGTTCTCTTCAGAATTAATTGTCATCTCCCGTCTTTCCACAAAATAATAGAAATGTAGGTGTTATGGTCTGTCACTCCACAGACCATGTCTCCTCCCTGGCCACTCCCTCATTCCATTCCCTCACACTGCACACCTGTCCCCAACTCTCATCAGCCCTGCAGTGCTTCCCATTACACACTTGTGAACCCTTTGCCATTATCCTGCTGCCTATACATACTGGACTCATTGCACACACAAACTGTCAGTACATAAATTCATATTCCGGTGCTCTTGGTGTTCCTGTGTTCGTCTGTACCCGGAAATCCTCATACTGTAAGGTTTTGCATTTTCTATGTTTTTTGCCTGGTGCTTTGTTTAGTTTTGTGCTTTTGAATTGTTTGGCCTTTTGGACTTCCTTGAGTTAATGCTTGCTGTCCTATTTTTGAGTGTAAGCTAAGCTGCCATTTTTGCTTCAATAAAACAGTTTTTTAAACTACCTTTCTTGTAGCTCTGCACTTTGGGTTCAGTTACTCTGCCACCGCATAACAGTAGGCTCGATAAGAACCCGGCTCGATAAGCCTGATCGATAAGGTGATCGTTATCAATAAAAACTAATGAGCTCCATCCCTATAAAAACAGAGACGTATTTGTCACCGGGGACAGGGGGGTCTCGTCCCCTCGTGGGTCCCCCGCGAGCCGGTTTGGCCCGCATCACAGTGAGCCAGTGTTTGGTTTAAAAAGGAAAGAAAATGAGCCTAAAACAATGACTGTGTGTTGTTGTGGCTTTCCTGCTGTCCAGCTCATAAAATTAGCAGCTGTTGTCGCTTCGAGGCTGCTGTGGTAAAGCTTGGCTTGGCTGTGGCCAATACAAGCTTTTTTTTCAACAGCTCACAACTAAATACAACCAATGATCACATTTACAAAATGTAAATCACTCCGTTTTACTGAGAATAAGGTTAGACATAAGGTTTTTTCATTGAAGTGTATATTGGTACGTCTTTAAATGTTCTGATGAATTGAAAATGGAGGACCCTGATGTAAATACATCTTAGTGCTTTTATCTGGTGATCTCTTTGCTCACTTTCTTGGAGGAGCTTTTCTGGAGAGCTCTGGTGAAATGAATGAAGTGCACACAGTCCTCATAGAGCTTCACATTCTGAAGCCTCAGGTCGGTGGTGTACGTGTGGTACTTCAGGAATCTGTCCAAGGAGGTACCAATATTTGATGGTGTTAAGTGATATTTCTGGTTACATCTAAATGTTTTGTTAGACATTCAAATGTTTAAATTCTGATAATAATTGCAATAAAGTGTTTGTTACATGAAAACGCTTTAATGAACAGAAAATACATTTTCAGGTGGGCATATGAATTTCACTTGCACTATATAAAGCGTGGGTCTGCAAAAATAATCCCTGCTCTAAAGCAATCGTTATTGGAAGAAATTGCTATTTAATATTTAAATATACACAATAAAACAAAAGAGATTAAAGGTACAAAATATCAAAAATGTATCAAAGTCAATGAAGTTCATATACCATATTAACTGCAGGTTTCCCAAGTTATCACAAGAGGGCCAGTAATTCACACCAAATATTACCAACCTTTTCACGCTCTTGATGTAAGTCAGCTGAGTTTGATGTTTCAGTTTTGCATCATCGAGCTCACAGAGGTACTTTCTGGTCTTTTCCTTGTTCCTGACAAATTCAAGGGACACTTCCCGTGGGTTCATGTAATAAAGGAAACGGGCCACATTCTGAACCTGAAAATAAAAGCATGTTACATTGGTAGCTTCAGAAGCTGCAAGTGTCAGGTGTCAGTTTGTAACTTTATGTCGCTGGCCTCCATTGGGACAACAGTAGGGCTGATATGGGAGTGGGGGTCCGTGCAACTAGGACTGAGGTGAGATGGAATGGATTATGCTAATATTCCTCACCTCCTGTTTATGATTAGACCTATCGATGTCCACCTTCAGGTATGTGCTGAAGCCCTTCAGCAGTGGATGTTCCAGAGAGTGCTTCTTGTACAGACCCTTTGCTGCCATCATCTTCTTGGGCATGGTCTTCCACTTCACGTCTGGGCAACTGCAAGGTGATACGGTATCAGATGTCATGCACATGCTCCACAATCCACAACGAGCAAAACATGTGAACATCAGTGAAGTAGTAAAAGTGTCACTGCTGAGAGGTGGAGCCAGGTCTGTGGAGTTCTCGCTGGACATCGGTCACCACCATGCGGCGGCGCTGCAGCTCCTCAATCATACTTGAAACAAACAATACAAATACATATTACAACATTATGAGTAAATTAACTGATGCCGACCAAAGAACATGGTTGACATTAGCATGTGATGTACTGTATGTGTACAAATGTGGCCATCTGTGCACAAATCAAATATAATTTAAGACTAGATATATTCCAATTATATGGCCTCAAATGTGATTACAAGCCAGGATAATAAATGCTTTTGTTTTTTAATACATTTTATACCACAATATTTGCAACACATTTTTCACCCATAGTGCCAATTGCCTAAGCTGTAAATCCTGGGCGCTACTCTCCCTCTACGAACCTGGGGAGAGCCCTGAACTGAGCTCATGCATGAGGAGTGAGCAGGGCGCTTCTTATTACGCATTTCCCAGATAGGACGTAGTGAACGCATTATTCCAGTTCCTTTCCTCTCCATCAGGCAGCCCCTGACCGACCATGGGGAGGCAGTATAGAGACCAGGATTACTGTATGTTTTTCGTGAGGGTAGGATCCCAAAGTGGGGTCCGGGGACCCCCGGGGGTCCTTGAGGGAGTTCCAGTGGGTCCTCAGCTAAATGATAGTTTGGAACAAAATGGACCCTTATGGGTCTGTAACTCTGAGAGTGTACATATGCAAATTAACCCTTAGGGTCCATTTGTACACTCTCAGAGTCAAATTAACATTGATTTTACAATATGAATTGGGGGTCCCAGAGATAGAAATGCCATTAAATGGGGTCTGTAGACTAATATGCATATCAAACTGGGGGTCCTTTTTTATATAATTTGAATCCCACGGTTTTGCAACCCATTTTTTTCACCCAGTGTCAATTATCTAATGTAATCCTGGGGGCTACACTTCCTCTGCCAACCAAGAGAAGGAGATGGAACCCCCAGGTAAGAGGAGGAAGAGGCGATTGAGGCAATGGCAGGTGACATGCAGGTGGTCCCAGTGGAAGATGTAGAAAGCGGAACCAGGTGCATGGAATGTGGCGACCCCTGATTAGCCCAAAGAAGAAGTTTGACTAAACTGTGTGTCTCCCGTAGCCACAGCCTATAAGTGATGAACAAATGCCCCGTACTTTTTGAGCAGTCGGGCTGTGCACGTCTTCCTGGCCGCATAAGAACATCCAATAGCACCCCACTAACAATGGAGAAAATGTCAATATTGTGCAGAACATGGCAGAATAATGTCTGACGCTTTCCCTGGTGTAGTGTGTACAGTCCCACCCTCCCAATCTAAGCAGTTAAGCGTGTGTCCCATGTGTATTTGGCACACGCATGTGTATTTAGTACATGAATCACACAACTATTTGTCATGATTGGAATCTTATTCTTTCAGCTACCTCTCATCAGGGGTCACCACAAGAAGTCATCCGTTTCCATCTGCTTCGGTTCTCTGCATCGTTCTCGGTCACTCCAGTCCTCTCTCACCACAAAGCCGTGCCTTTTTGGCCTCTGTTTAGATTTCCTGTTCCACCTACCTGCTGAGTGGATCAGCATTAGTCATCATTTTGCGAAGGTGTTCGTAACTAAACACCCTGCCATTCGCCAGGACCTCTTTAGCTTCCTTTCTTGCCTTCCGCACCGCTGCTCTCCACAACTCCGGTGTTCCTCCATATTTGACCTTCATGCAGACCCTACGCAGATGCGTTGACAGGAATCCCTGGGTTTTCTTGCAAACAGGACATACCAGAAAGTACCTGTTGGTTTAAAAAGTAAATGATGAAAACATTTTATGCCACAATGCAACTCCAAGTGTTACAAGAAATAAAAAGTTGAATTTCTGAAGTGCTAATGATTTGCCCACCTTTGGAGATACATCATGGCAAGGTAACTACATAACCCAAACCTCTACCAAGTTGCCGTTAAGTGTACACTGGCTTTTGCTTTATGGGATACACATGATGGATTAAACAACATTGTTAAGTGTATAATTTGAAATACTTACACTGTATGTTTTAAAGTTTAAGATGGAAGTTGAATGTCATCATAAAAAAGGCTCACATCTATTACTGTTTGAATGCTTAACACAAACAAATACAATGAAGCTTACCTCTTTCTCGGATTCATTAGCCTTCCTCATAGCACTTAGGGACAAAAGAGGTGTGTGTGTGTGTGTGTGTGTGTGTGTGTGTGTGTGTGTGTGTGTGTGTGTGTGTGTGTGTGTGTGTGTGTGTGTGCGTGTGTGTGTGTGTGTGTGTGTGTGTGTGTGTGTGTGTGACACTGTTAACGCCATAGTAGGCTATACCTGGGCTGCGTCCGAATTGCTAGGGTTGTTCCCTACTCCCTATCCCCCATACGGGGATCCAGACTCTAGTGGACTCTATAGTGATGATTTCGGACAATACTCCCTGTATGGGGAGCACCGACTCTGACGTCAATATCGATAGAGGGCGCTGTAGTTCCGCGGGTTCATGTACTTTTTATTTGCATGAAATCCCCATTAGGTTTTTTCAGATCGCCTCATAAAGAACTGTTTGAAAAATAAACAAATCATCCCGGCCGTTTCACTCATTTGGATATGAAGAATCAATTGACTACAAGAAACCAATCAAAACGCTGCTGCTGAATTTCTGCTAGGAACAGACTGTATCAAATAAGTGACTGCAGGCTGTCACCTCCCTGCAAGGACAGTTTGTAAAGTTATTTTTAAATTCATGAATGAATAACAATGGGCCTATGATTATTATTAATATTAGGCTATATCCATTATCCAGCAATATGAAAACAGTGCACAACCTTGACAATATATGAAAATATCAGCAGCATGATTGATTAACCACATGAACCCCCGCTAATCCTGGGGCGGGGGGGATAGGCCTACCAAAAATAGCCGATCTATAAGCAACGCGCGACGTCCGTGTTGTGAGCTTGTATACTTTTACTTGGGTACTTTTGGTAAAGAATTACCAAAAGTAGCCGATCTACAAGCTCTGCTCACAATACGGACGTTTGGTGTTAACAGAAACAGCAGTCCAATAAATGACTGCCTACACAATGAAGTTTTAATGCATTTATCATTTGTGATAAAGAATCTCACAAATATATTCTACAGCAAGCAACTGATTCCTCTCCTAACGTCATGCGCTGGGCCTGGGTGATACAATGAATCAGATTAGTAATACTATTGCAAACGAGTAGATTTATTATAAATAAAATAAAACAATTTCAAATAAATGCACAGATCATTTGTCTCGAGATATGTAGCTTCGAGATCCGCCAGGGAAGAAAAGAGGGGAAAACGAAAGTTTAAAAAGTACATTTGTGTTGATTTCTTTCGCTGGTTCAACTTCTGCCTCTTCTGAGTTGGAGCGCAATGAGCGCATGCATGCAGAAGCAGCGCACGTGCGCAAACGCGTGCATGTGCGCTCAAGAGCGAGCTTGCACAATGCATTATGGGGCAGATTTGCTTCGCTGTGTTTTTGTAGTGACCATCGGATGCTCCCTACAATTCCCGGTGCATTATGGGATACTTCAGTCCACTACGTTAGGGTGCAAAAATGCTCACTACATATTCGGACACTATAACAAAATGGCGGAACCTCAAAGTAGTGCACTATATGGGGCATAGGGAATGATTTCGGACGCAGCCCAGGGCTGCGTCCGAAATCATTCCCTATGCCCCATATAGTGCACTACTTTGAGGTTCCGCCATTTTGTTATAGTGTCCGAATATGTAGTGAGCATTTTTGCACCCTAACGTAGTGGACTGAAGTATCCCACAATGCACCGGGAATTGTAGGGAGCATCCGATGGTCACTACAAAAACACAGCGAAGCAAATCTGCCCCATAATGCATTGCGCAAGCTCGCTCTTGAGCGCACATGCACGCGTTTGCGCACGTGCGCTGCTTCTGCATGCATGCGCTCATTGCGCTCCAACTCAGAAGAGGCAGAAGTTGAACCAGCGAAAGAAATCAACACAAATGTACTTTTTAAACTTTCGTTTTCCCCTCTTTTCTTCCCTGGCGGATCTCGAAGCTACAGATCTCGAGACAAATGATCTGTGCATTTATTTGAAATTGTTTTATTTTATTTATAATAAATCTACTCGTTTGCAATAGTATTACTAATCTGATTAATTGTATCACCCAGGCCCAGCGCATGACGTTAGGAGAGCAATCAGTTGCTTGCTGTAGAATATATTTGTGAGATTCTTTATCACAAACGTAGGCTAAATACATGCATGTGAGACACATATTAATTGTGTCCGAACATATGTTTTATTAATATTCATTCATTCCTGCCATGAATATGCTATCTAACATTATTTCATTGAATTGCAATAAATTGCAACTTCATTGTGTAGGCAGTCATTTATTGGACTGCTGTTTCTGTTAACACCAAACGTCCGTATTGTGAGAAGAGCTTGTAGATCGGCTACTTTTGGTAATTCTTTACCAAAAGTACCCAAGTAAAAGTATACAAGCTCACAACACGGACGTCGCGCGTTGCTTAGATCGGCTATTTTTGCCGTATCCCCCCCGCCCCAGGATTAGCGGGGGTTCTGTTTTCCCATAACAATGGGCCTATGATTATTATCAATAAATTAATATTAGACTATATCCATTATCCTAAATAACCTTTTTATCATAGATATATAGGCCTAAATGCCTGCAAACATATTTTCATTAACCTATTTTTTCCTTTATTCATTCATGAATTTAAAAATAACTTTACAAACTGTCCTTGCAGGGAGGTGACAGCCAGACTTATTTGATACAGTCTGTTCCTAGCGGAAATTCAGCAGCAGCGTTTTGATTGGTTTCTTGTAGTCAGTTGATTCTTCATATCCAAATGAGTGAAATGGCCGGGATGATTTGTTTATTTTTCAAACAGTTCTTAACTTCTTTTATGAGGCGATCTGAAAAAACCTAATGGGGATTTCATGCAAATAAAAAGTACATGAACCCGCGGAACTACAGCGCCCTCTATCGATATTGACGTCAGAGTCGGTGCTCCCCATACAGGGAGTATTGTCCGAAATCATCACTATAGAGTCCACTAGAATCTAGATCCCCGTATGGGGGATAGGGAGTAGGGAACAACCCTAGCAATTCGGACGCAGCCCTGGTCAACACGTCACAGGGGGGAACTAAATAATGCACAGACCGGTCCGCCCTCCTAATGATGCCTTCTGAAACGGAATCTGTGTAAATGGTTCCTACTTTGACAATGAAAATAAATATTACACCCACATTAATTATGCTCTTGTTTTTCTGTAAAGTTGCTTGTAAATATTGTTTGCAGGGTTGCATTTTTGTACGGCTTGTTCCTGAAGTGTAGTTGTTCATTTGGACCTCCAGATTAAGTACTTTTCCAACTAAGGATCCTAAAAGTATTTTGTGCCAGGAACCCCCATACAAGATTTGTGTTGTTGCTAAAACGTTTCAAAGCATATTCCACATTGTCATGATTAGAAATTGATAATTCAAAATATGCTCTGCATGGACACTGGGCTCACTTACTTCCTGGACTACATCAAGGAAGCTCTGAGAAGGAAGTGAAGTGGTCACGTGACTGGGCTGCGCCATGACACTTTCATGGACACATTCATGGGAGCCAAACTCACACAGGAAGTGCAATGAATACATGGCAGTGAATGGAGCCGGCTGGACCAGCTCATAACAAACATTATTCATGAACAATTGAGACCTTTTGTAAAGTAATCACTTCTGGAAAATAACAGAAGACATATCACAGGTTGTTTTCTAATCACTTACTTTTCGATGTGCACAGAGTGCACAGTATATAATTTTATCTGAGGATCTAAACAGCAGCAGGTATCGTTTCTGGCTCCGAAGTATCGCGATATTTGCCAGACAGGAAACGGTGGGAAGTCTCGCGATACTTGGTGCGTTCAGAAATGTACTTTGTACTTTATGGTATCTCTATTTTTATAGAGATACCATACCTCTATAAAAATTACACAGTGTAAACATTGAATAACAACACAGCAGACAATAATGTGTTACATGTCTTCTGTTATTTTCCAGGAGTGATTACTTTACAAAAGGTCTTGTTCATAAATAATGTTTGTTCATGAGCTGGTCAGTGAGCTCTCATTGACTCCAATGCATTCTGCCAAACTTCCGGGTAGTTTGGCTCCCATGAAAGTGTCATGGCGCAGCCCAGTCACGTGACCACTTCACTTCCTTCTCAGAGCTTCCTTGGACTAGGGGCACGGTGGCACAGTTGGTAGTGCTGTCGCCTCACAGCTAGAAGGTCTTGGGTTCGATTCCCGCTCGGGGCGCTGTGGGTGCTGGTGGCGTGTTTCCTCCTCTGTGTCATCAGTGCCCATACCCGAAGGTGGGGTTGGCGAAAGGGCCTTTCTGTGTGGAGTTTGCATGTTCTCCCCGTGTCCCCTAGGGTAGATACCCTCACAAAAAAATGCAGTAATCCTGGTCTCTAAACTGCCTCCCCCTGGCCAGCCGGGGCGCCTGATGGAGGGGAAAGGAACTGGTTGGAATAACGTGTTCCTTCCATGCGCTACGTCCAACCAGGGAAACTCCCCCCTGTCAGGTGTAAAGGAGCAACTTGGACACTCAAGCATGAAGGAAGCATGAGTTAAGTCTGTTGCTCTCCCCAGGTTGGCGGAGGGTGTGTAGAGCCCAGGATCACATTAGATGATTGACACAGGGGTGAAAAATGGGTTACAAAATCGTGGGATAAAAAAATATATTAAAAAAAAAGGGCTTCCTTGGACTACATGTTGTCTCAGTAAGACAGCCCTCCCCCTATCCACAAGGAGGAGCAGTGCACCAAAGCATTATGGGAATTGTAGTCCAGGAAGGAAGTGAGCCCAGTGTCGATGACATCAGAGACACTGGGCTCACTGCTAAAATATGTAACACCACATATTACACACATAAAGTCTCCCAGGAAAATGTTCTACATCTTCTAAACGTCATTAACATATGCAAAGTGTCCCTTTAACTTTTAAACTCAATGACTTCCTCTTTCCATGTGTTGTGCGTTAGTAGTCCGACATACGTGGCCGGTTAAGACTCACCCGTGGCATCAAGTGACATCAAGGCCAAGAGAAACCTGTCCATCCATGGCCCCCCTCCCAGGCCCGGTTTGGCCATCGGGAGCACCGAGACGATTCCCGGTGGCCTGCCTCCTAGTAGCCTGGCTGTCCTGGCTGCCAGCAAAAAATAAATCTCTCCTAAGCTCAGGCCAGGCCAGCCACAGTCAATTTCAATTCAATTCAGGCAGTGTTGCTGCAGCACAACTATACGTTGTGTGTCTTGTGTTAACGGAGGGAAGAAGTTCATAATATAAATAACATCAGATGGTACATTTATCATGTGAAATTACTGTAAAGGCCCTCAAAATGTCCCCCAAGGGCCCCCAAAATGTTGGCGCGCGGTGTGGCCTGCCAGGGCGTATAACTCCCGGCCTGATTTGGAGTTCCACTCCGGGCCAGCCCCATCCTGTCCCTGTGGCCTGCAGGGCTGGACTGCAATGAGAAAAAGGTGGCATTATATCAGCAGCCAGGTACAAAAGAAGGCTAGTGAGATCAGGAGAGAGGTCCGGTGGTGGGCCAGAAAACAAAACTCTACCCCTGAGCCACTGGCGCCAGACACCTGCACCTGAGACCATTAATTTTGAACACATACCTACAATAGGCGGAAATGTAAATCTATATAGAGTGCCTTCTTTACTTTGTAGTGACTCTGCCATGGATTGTCATAGCAACACATATGGGGGCTTGAATGGAAGGTGTGGTTCTGCTGAATCCAGCACTAAACGTATATGGTTTCCCAAATGGGAGGAAATAAAGCAGTACTAAATTAAATCTACAGTATCAAACAGATTCGTTTTATTTTGACTTCACTTATGCAAGGGTTGGAAAATAACAATTTCCCTAAAATATATGATGAGAAATTGTGAAGTATATACAGCTTAAACAATAGTAGGCAAACCAAGCTCAATGCTCAATGTTAATGTTATCCTCATACCAGCAAGTCATTCATTCATGTAGAGTTGATATAAACATTTAACATGTTTGCTTAAGGTAAAGTTTATTTAGCTCCACCGCATCTACATTGTATTGCCTATGGCTTTCTTCATAAACCGACAGGTAAATCATTGCAAACATTTTGGAATATGAAAAGATTGGAATGATGGCAAATCAAGTAGCTATCTGACCTATAGCTTTAAGTTCCATTTAGTGTAACATACTAACAGAGCATGTCCAGTAGCCATTGACAATAGTAGAACCCTGACACTGTAGACCTTAGGGCGAGGAAAGGGCGAGGTCACGTGCACGCATCGGCCTGGGTGACATTAGATGGAATATGGAATTAATAATGTACTGGCCATATATCGAGCGTGTCTTCAGTATACAGGGATTAATGAGGTCAGAACAACAAACAATATGGAACGTCAGCTCAACGGGTCAGCTCCATTTATGGAGATCTGAGCGTTTGAGGTTTGAGGTCAGATGTAGAGTTGCTGGCCAATATTGATGACATTAGGGATGTCATCAATCAGGGCATTCCTATATATGGGCTTAATATTGATCAGGGATCTCCATCCCTGATGATGTCACGTGATGTCACAAGGTGACTAACTGACTGACAGGACATTCATGTTTTCATAGTAAATGTGACAGCGTGAATAGCGGTCACTATTACAACATGGTTAAAAAAACATCCAAATAATGGAGTTGGAACAACTGATGTTCAGGAGGAGGAGAAACGCGCATTGGCCCCGCCCTTCATGCCACTCTCCTCCCTCCACGTCAATCTACCTGTCCCCTTTTATACCTGCCCAGTACCACCCAGAATCCTCCTTGCTTCGCCCGCCTCGCTGCGTCGCACACTAGCCGCCTTCCTACAGGCTTCTCGCAACCCACCCCCACCCCTTCACCTCCATAGCAGCTCCTCTCCCCGCTCCCCCCAAAGGAGCTACTACATCCACCTCGCCAAAAGTGGATCAAACGATTAAAACAAACTATCTCCCCTCCTTATCAGGTTCCTGCGGGGGGATATCGTCCATGCGCACCGTAAGACGAACGCCTTACGACGAACGCCACACGACGAGTGCCATTCGACCTCCTCCCCAAAGACTCCAGGGTCGGCGACCCCCCGGAACCTACACATCCGCATTCATTCATCCCTCCTTCATCCTTCCATTTCTTCACTGTCAATAAATTCCTTAAACCTCCCCAATGGCGTGTTTATTCCTACTAGTGAACAAATACAAAAAGGAAAGTGACACGATCCATAATGTCAAAACTTCTGTAGTAGAAGACCTTCAACACTAAATGTTGCTCAACAGAGAAATGATGATGATGTTCATAAAAACCTGGCTACATATACCAACACTATGCTCTCGTAACCTGATTGTATGAAGATACATATCATACAATACAGTATATAACCTCTGACTGGGAGTTATAATGACATACTGAAGACTCTGAGCTCTGAGGAAGATGTGATGATGGTCTAAACAGATCCTGGAAACTGAAGGAAAATCTCATACATTACAATTTGAATTGTAGATTGAGCTGAAAGGTCTGATGTGGTATGCTCTGAAAGTGTGCCCGTGGAATATGCACTGATAGAAGCTGCACGTCCAAGACAAAACAGAGCTGTAGAGCTTCAGATAATATCTGAAGCTCTACAGCTCTGTTATATTGATGAAGAAAATCATGGACCATGTGTCTTCAGTATGTAATCATAACGCTTAGTTTAGTGTCATCACTTTCATTTAATTAAATTAAAATAGGTGAACATTTGGTCTGCTGTTCTGATTCTTTGTTTAGTCTGGCAGCTGCTATATTTCCTTTAGAGGTTTAAGGTAGCTTTTATGATGTTTATATAATACAAGAGACGATACAACTTCATCAACCTTCCTCATTGTCTCTGTTACTATTATCAACCTTATTCAGTCTTCTTGATGAGACGGGTGCAGGCATACTCTCACTCTCAACATTTGCAACTTGTTCTGACTGGTGTAGTTTGCTCAGCAACATGATACATGATAAGATATCTTTAATTTGAAGGATAGTATATTTTCTGTATTTGGACCCAGGGTTTTCATCATCATCATCCTCATCATCATCATCATCATCTGTTGAGCACCATTGCATCTGCTTTGGGGTTTGTGACATTATGGATCTTGTTTCTTTACTTTTTCTAAATGTTTACCACAGATGATACAAATATTTGTATCCAATGTTTGTACATCACACTCCATTCTGGTATAAAAAATATCATCAATCAACTATGTTTTGACCCGACCACACACTATTGTTAGGTACAATGCACAGTAAGCATGCTGTTACAAGTGATACTAATTAACCATTCTGGTGAAACACAGTCTGGGCTTTGCTATTAGGCTACTGGACAGGATCTGTTACACTAAATGGAGCTTAAAGCTAGGTCACTCCAGCTAGCTAAATAGATACTAGACTTCACAAGGTTCTTCTCATCTTCACATTCCAAAATATTTGCTGTCAGTTTATGAAGAAACCCATATAGGCAACACGCAAGCAGATGGACCCAAATACTGTAAAAACTTGACTGTAACCAAATTATTATGGAAAATTATATTGCATGATGATATTGATATTGCATTGTTCCATAAGTCTTGTCTTATTAATACTGGTAGAACTTAAGAGGGACACAGGACATGGGGACAACATGATAATTGATTGTGTTTGTTTTGTATAAGAGATGTGAAAAGTTACTGTACATTGCTTTTCTAAATAAAGTAAACAATAAAAAATTAAAATTGTGGAGGGCAGAGATCCAGGAATCCCGAGTTGGTGTTTGCTAGACTCTCGCAGTAACTAATGACTTGCTGTTATGAGGATAACATTGATCATTGAGCACCCTCATCCAGGTGTGCTATCTAACAGTAGTTTTTGGAACTTCTACAAGTCAATTTGTTATAATTATTCCACCATTGATAAGTGAAGTCAAAATAAAACTAGAAAGGTGCAATTCTGGGAAATATGTTAGTGTGGTTGCACTGACGTGAGTCACAAAGCATAGGGACCTGGTAACTGAATTCAGTCTTACCGTTTGTATTCTTTATTGTGATGCCATGTGAAGCATGACAACAGTGTGTGAAGCATATGACAAAAAGCTTCACTTTTCTGTTGTGCAAAAGTTAACAAATATCACACCTGTGTGAAGTGAGGGGGGCTAATATATTAAAGTCTAACTCATGTTGGTGATGTAATGGTGATGTAAAACGGTGCCAACACATTAAATGCCATTAACAATAAAGAGACAATATGACGTAATGAGGGACAATATTAGATTCATCCTTCATTGGCAATGGCGTTTTTAAAACAAAAATTGAACAAATAAACATTAAACATCCCTCAAAAAGCACCTTGCTGGCAAAAAAATATTGGACAGAGAACAATATGGGTGTCGCTAGACTCTAGACTCGAGCAACGACACTAACTAATACTGTCGATTTCATTAGGAATGTTTTATTCCCCCCATTTGGGACACAATTCACGTTTAGTGCCATAACTCCACGAGTATGCAAGCTACAATTACACAATTGGTATTGCTGGATACAGTAGAACCACACCACTCTCTCTCTCTCTCTCTCTCTCTCTCTCTCTCTCTCTCTCTCTCTCTCTCTCTCTCTCTCACTGAACGGCCCTGCGGCCTGCGTACCGTAGCCTACTGTTTTGAATGTGCACATAATGCAGGAGACGGCAGCACGATGCATTAATGAAAAAGACAAGAGTGGTTCCAATCACCTGATGTATACATTCATATTGTAGCCTAAGCCTATACCATAACCATTTGACTATAGGCTATAAGCCTAGCATTCCATCATTAATCTGTATACAGTAGGCCTACAGCTGTAAAAAAAAATGTGTCAAACACTATGCGGCCACCCTTGCATGGCGTAGACTCAGCAAAGTGATGAGATAGGATGCTTAACACATGTCCGGTGTGGGCGTGTTATAACATGGTCAGAGTGACACACACACACACACACACACACACACACACACACACACACACACACACACACACACACACACACACACACACACACTTGATCACATACTCACCACTGCAACAGGATCCCCCATCTTTACATTTTCACAGCAACACTAAGCCATTTTAAACACACAACCATGCCAAAAGCCCTACACACACACACGCACGCGCGCACGCAGACACACACACACACACACACACACACAGCCATCCGTCGCTGTTTATCATCATTATGTGTGTGATATTCAAACCAACTGTAAACTTTTTCAGGAATAAAAATAAAGTGCTGGCATTTCAAATAAGATAACATAACGTAGGCTAGCCTTAAAATAGGCACAAATGCATGCATATTTGTCCTCAATAAAACACGATTGTTTATTATTATTATGGCAATTAGGCCCCATGTATTATTATGCTGTCACCCACTTGGGCCACTTGTGGGGTGAGACCCACAATTCCAAAAGACATTTGAGCTTTACTTTCGTTCTGACTTATTGTAGCTATAGCCTATGTAAAAATGCCTTATTAGCTACACATTGTACACAATTAAACCAATGGACCCTTATGAGTTAATTCGGTTATTATAGCCTATCAATCATGTATCTGGCATTGATGCCCAGACTCCTCCATCATGTTGAGAAAACAACAGTGTTCTATAAGTTTACTTACCGTAGCCGGTAGTCCAGCAGCATCTTTCGCGTTGTGGGCTCTGCTGCATATCGATCAGTCAGTTAATAACAAAGCTTATCATTTTCCCCTATCCCTCAGTCTTTCAGATATACCACTATGGAAATGGTGCTGGGGTCCATATATCCATGATAACTTCATGTTTAGATCGTCAATTAATCCATCCGCTCCTCTCTCCAGATCTCTGATTTTCAACTGCACCACGATGGGGGAGGGTTTCGTCCAAATCGCTGTCCTTTTGACCCAGCAGACCACGTTGCGTTCTGTTTACAACACTGAGGTGGGCGGTTCTCAGCAGGCCAGCTCTGATCTCGGCAGCCAACCCCCCCCCCCCCCCCCCCAATGCACAATTCCTATATTTTTTGTAAGATCGACTTCTCTATAGTTACAATTTTACAACTTTTTACACAAGTCTTTATTCCCTTTCAATTGTACCATTATTTTTGTTTTGATTGCAGTTTCAACTTTTACCGTGGCGAATGATGTATGCCAATAAATAACGACTATTTGGGAAGAGGGAGAGGCTGTGTGTACGTGTGTGTGTGCGTATGCTTGTGTGTGTGCGTGTGTGTGTGTGTGTGTGTGTGTGTGTGCGAGAGGCTGTGTGTGAGCGTGCGTGCGTGCGTGTAGGCTACTGTCTGTAACTTACTGCACATGTAAACAGAGCTGCTATCTATCTTTAAACAAATCTTAAATCTGAGTTTTTGTATACTAGCCTATATTTAAATAGTCTTGAGAAAATGCTATATAATTGTCCCAAAGTGACTGCAAAAACATGCTGCTATTTGTATTAAAACAAAGCTTTATAGCCTACGGTGTACAACATGTGTATAATGGTGTAATGTGACATAGCTCTGTTTACAAAATGCTGTACCTCATCCAACTGGAGTAGCCTATACTTTCCACATGTTCAACTGTTTTTTATTGTATTTTGACACTTGCTTTGGAAATGTAAACGTATATGTTTTCTCCTGCCAATAAAGCTCATTTTAATTAAATTGTGTGTCTGTCTAAAGCAGGGTGACGTATAAAGTGAAGTCAGGAACATGGAAGAGGTCTATAGGATTTAAATGTCAGCATCTAGTATGCAGAAAGAACATAAAAAGAAAGAAAGAAAGAAAGAAAGAGAGACAACTTTCACCGAGCAGTGCAGGATATTTCAGTCCAACTGGTAGCCTTTTAAAAATCTGACTTGTCTGAACTGAGTGGTGCAGGTGCTTTACCTCAGGCACGCACACACGCACGCACGCAAACGCACACGCACGCACACACGCACACACGCACGCACGCACGCACGCAAACGCACACGCACACGCATGCACACGCACACACACACACACACACACACACACACACACACACACACACACACACACACACACACACACACAATTAAATTCAAAGGGCTTTATTGGCATGAGAAAACATACGTTTACATTGCCAAAGCAGAAAGAACAATATACAACAATACAGCAATCAATCAAAACAAGAATGATATGTACATTTGAAAGTCAGAATCTTCAATAGATCAATTTCTACCAAGATCACTTGATGCAGGTATAGTGCAGGAATATACACAATGATTAGTCTTTAGGGTGGTTGTGTTCCATTTGATATCCTTCTCCTATCACAGCAACTCACATATCTTGCTGTATTTCTTTGTTGTACTTCGCCCAGCAGATATGGGAGTTTTTTGTTTGTTGTTTTTTGTTTTCAAAATCTCCGTGTGTGGTTGTAATCTGTGGGAAGTATGTGTCTCTGATGTCTTGGTACAATGGACATTGTAGGAAGTTAGGTTAGGAAGTGTAGCTCGGTTTCCACTTCACACAGTCTGTCTTCTCTCGGGATACAGGTCTGCCTATGACGGGCTTTCTCGATCGCGAGACTGTGCTCACTGAGTCTGTATCTTTGTTTTGGGCCTACGCTGGTGATCACAATAAATTTGTAAATGTATGTTTCTTCAACAAATGCATGGGAGCCGGTGTAATTCTGTTTTTAGGCAAAGCGATGCATGCCTAATTATTATATTATGTTCATGCCATATACCAAAACTCTATGTGTGTGTGTGTGTGTGTGTGTGTGTGTGTGTGTGTGTGTGTGTGTGTGTGTGTGTGTGTAAAGAAGAACTGGGAGGCAGAGGCGTGGGGGGTGTGCTGCCTGCATGGGACAGTATGTGCGTTGCAAGTCCTCGCGTGTGTGCTTTTTTCGCGTGTGTGCTCATCTTCAGACTTAAAGGACCACTTCACCACTTTTCAACCTATCTTCATATAATAATCATGGTAAAATGGCATGATATGTTTCTGCTCAGTCTGTGTCTCATAGGGCTGTGGGCAGTTTAGAAACCGTCCTGCAGTGAAATCATCATTAGGCAGATTTTTTTTTAAACAACATCTTTTTTACAAAAATGTTTAGATTTTCATTATCGTGAGAACGATGGCTTCCATTTTCGCATTGCAACTTTTCAGGACTAGGAAGCCTGCAGTTTCTATTAGCTTGTATTCCCCATCGATGATGTCACTGGAGGATGGTTTCTGAACTGCCCACATCCCTCCTATGAGACAGACCGAGACAGACTTTTCGTCTTGAAAAGTGGTGAAGTGGTCCTTTAATGCACGGTCAAAGTTCACAGCAGAAGCAGCCCACTCCATGTTCAAGCCAAGGTGCCCCCAATCAAGAGGAATGTGAAAGTGCTGCTTTCTTTCTGTGTCTTTCTGTGCCAAGTGACCATGAAGAGGGTGAGAATTAAAACTTTGTCACATGTAGGCTACTAAAACATATCCACTTATGCACTACAGTGACCACTTAATGATGTGATTGGTCAGAAGTTTGTGGCAGTATATGTTTTATTTTATCTTGTTCCCGTATTCGGCCCAGGCTTCATTCTGTCAGCAGTGGAATCCATTATATTTGTAGGTACCTCTGTACCCCTGTATACCTCTCTAGTGACCATGTATACCCACTAAAACCGGGAAAGCATCAGTGCCATTTTAGCTTTTAATCACTTTAAAGATGGAGTGCCACCATTCTTTTCCACCCTAAAACATGATCATCAGGTATTATTACAATATAAGGGGGAAGAACTTTTTCCAAAAAGTGTACAGTATTTGTTAAAATCATGCTTTTATGTGGACACGCCCACCAGTTCATTAAGTATGCCTGGTTTGCCTGGTGGGTGGTGATGGGTGGTGATCCACCTGAACTGAAGCCGCACCCACAGCTGTAGAGGGGTTAGGGGAGGGGTTAGGGGAGGGGCTGATAGTGTGCTGTCACTATATTACTGTTTACTTCATTGGCCTGTTTGACTGTCAAGGGTTCAGCCACCAGGAAGAAACCCTAAATACAAAGTTAATACACCATTGCACATAAAAACAACTCCAGGGTGTCTAATGAAGTACTGTCACCTCATAGACACATGAAAAACTGCATGGAGAAATACAAAAATTGTGGCACTCCATCTTTAACCATTGTTTTATACTTTGGTTATACAAAATTAGTGCAGCACTATGAACCTGTAGATCTACTATTTTTTTTAAAGCATGAGAATTATTAAATCTAATCTTTGGTTTATGGGGGTTCTGTGGAATAACATTTTTGAGATGGGGGTGGGGGGGGGGGGGGGGTCAGAAGCCAAATACATTTTGGTGGTCCTTGACATGAAAAGTATGTTGCTATGTCAGAGCACCACTGACATAGCAATATACGTCTTTCAGAAAACTGTTGTAGAATCGGCCTCAGGTCTTAAGCGAGATAAATATTAAGAAAAGACTAACCGACCATTTGTCAGTGTATACTACAGAGCTAGTGGCAATAATTCTGGCCTTGCAGTGGATAGAGGAGAAGGGAATTGATACACTGTTATTGCGTCTGATAGCTTCTCTGCACAAGAAAGTATTAAGTCAGGCAGATCTGCATGTAGAATGGACCTTCTTAGTGAAGTACATATGAGTATGTATAGAATAGGAAACAAAGGTATAGTAACATGGTTCCTGTTGTTTCCAGCTCATTCTGGAGTTGAAGGAAATGAGCGAGTAGATATTCTGGCCAAGCAAACACTAAGAGTGGAGCAGGTAGATATGCACGTGCCATTAAGCAAGAGTGAAGTCAAACCAATTATTAGAGTATATTCACAGGCCATATGGCAGGAGTATTGGGATGATGGGGAGGTTGGAAGACACCTTTATAACATCCAGAGGCAGGTTGGTACTGAGAGGGTGGTGAGCTGGAGTAGGAGGGAGGAGAGTATTATTACTTGCAAGAGAATTGGAAGGTCTTAACAGCACGCTACATATAATAGGGAAGCACCCGACAGGAAAATGTACAGAGTGTGGAAGAGAGGAACAAGAAGGAGGAGGAGAAGGGCATTAGGACCCTTCAAGTAAATGGAGCAAATAATATTATGGACTTCCAGGACATAGTTAGAAGGTACGGGATTGATATAGGCATTCTCTGTTCTTTTATTTCATAATCAGATCTGCTTGTAGAGCCTATGGGGTTCCCTGGGGAGCAGAATTAAAGGACCATCCCATTCTTAACTTGTTTCAAAATGCCCCTAAACGAATCGTGTCATATCTATATGATCAACTAAATGCCCAGAAATATGCCCCCTCTACAGGAATGGAGGCCTGGAATAGGGATATAGCTGATGAAGGGCAGGAAATAGATTGGGAGGTCACTTGGAATATGGCTTGAGCATCAAAGAATCCAAATCATCAGTATACACTTTAAGTTTAGTCACAGAGCGTATGTAACGCAGAGAATTAGGCACCGAATGGGATTGGCATCTGACCCATACTGCACATTCTGTGTCCAGGAACTCTGGGCTCATTTGTTCATATGGTATGGGAACGTCCGGGGATCTACGAGTTTTGGGGAAGAGTTAAGGACTTTGACAGATCTATTGGGGGTGCAATTTCCGATGGATCCATTTGTACACCTGTTAAACGATGATTCTATGTTACCTCTTGCAAGGTCTGGTTGGCTGGACTTACGGCAGCCAAAAAGATCATAGCCCAACGCTGGAATCCCCCACATGATGATTCAAAAACACATTGGCTGCGAAGCTTTCTGGACATTGCTTATCTGGAACTGTCATCGGCAAGGATTAATCAGGCCCAAAATTGCAGAATTTCAATGTGGTCAGACCTAATATCGGACCTGAAAGACTTACTGACCAGGTGATATTGTAATGGATGTGTTGTGGGTTGTTGGGGGTGTGTGTGTGTGTGTGTGTGTGTGTGTGTGTGTGTGTGTGTGTGTGTGTGTGTGTGTGTGTGTGTGTGTGTGCGTGTGCGTGCGTGCGTGCACACGAGTATGCGTGTGAGAGTGAATGTTTTGAGTTCAATTTTGTATACTGTAAAATGACTATGCTGTGTTCTTGTTCAGAAAACAAATAAAAAATTGAATGAGAAAAACAAAACAAAAGTACAAAAGTTTACAGCATGCCACAAATGCCATGTCTTAAGCTTGTAGCTCTGCTATTTCTGCCATTTTAGTAAAAAATGGTACAGACATTTTTCCAACATATAAATTATTGACGATTATGCAAAGAATAAGTAATTATCTCAAGTAATTGTGATTAGATGATTAGCTAATAATTTGCTACATACTGTATAAGCCTATATCTGCCGGTCGTCAAATTCTCGAATTATGATAGGAATGAGACAAACACTAAACACAATCTCAGTGAATTCAAGGTTTCGAGGTGTGTAATTGTTATAATATGTTTCCTTGAAACTCGTACATATAAATAAAAGTTAGTTTTGTCCACACACGGGCGACAAAAAACAGCTGAACGGATTTAGATCTTTGCCAACATGAACACAAATGCATTAGTTTAGTGGTCGAGCCAGGGACCACCAGTGGTCCTTGAAGGTGTTCAGGTGGTCGCCAGCTAGCGTTGGTAACCAAATGGACCCTTATTAGATATTTTACTCTCGATTACTTAATGCATTACTTTTACTATTACTATTTACAAGAAGTCTATAATTAGAGAATGTAGAATAATTGTTATTTAGATCAACGTCTGTCTGTTATCTCTACTAATGGTTATCAATACAGCATGGAATTGTGGACAAAATCTTATCCAACGACAACAAAATATTCTTTAGGTTTGGGTATGAGAGGCTAATAAATGTCATCAAATGGTGGTCCGTGGCTCAAATGCTGAATACATAATGGACCTTGATATGGTCCCTATAGCAGGTGTTCCCAAACTTTTTTGGACCAGGTACCCCTTTTGGGGTAGATATTTTTCCAGGTACCCCCTCATCCTCGCAACACGGATAACAATATATTTACAACCACAAGCAGTGTTTCCTGCAGGAAAAAGCTTTGGCATGGTGCTGGGCACAGGCCGCAATTTTGATTAATTAATTCATTTGATTCATTAATTAATAGGATTAATACATTAAGATTAATTTGTATTATTGCTCTTGTATTGCTATTGGAGACACTGGGGGGACACTGGGCAGGCACTGAGGAGGCACTGGGGAGACACTGGGGAGACACTGGGGAGGCACTGGGGAGACACTGGGGAGACACTGGGGAGGCACTCAGGGGCACACTGGGGAGGCACTGGGAAGGCACTCGGGGGCACACTGGGGAGGCACTCGGGGGGACACTGGGGAGGCACTCGGGGGGACACTGTCTAAATGTAGACGTCTAAATGTATACAGACGTCTAAATGTGTACGTCTTCTCTTATGGGGGTCCCTGGCATATCTTTTCAAATGGGGGTCCACAGGCTAAGTAGTGTCAATTTGGGGGTCCTTGACATGAAAAAGTTTGGGAACCACTGCTTTAAACACTTTAGCACTTTATGAACATGAACAAAATAGATGGGTCCCCCCTGGAACTCCCTCAGGTACCCCTGGGGGTCCCCGGACCCCACTTTGGGAACCACTGCCCTATAGAGTCTATAGATCAGTGCATACTTAGGATTGAATGATTCGAGACAAGATTATGATTTTTATTATCAACAAATTATTTATTTTATATTTGGACGTCAACAATATTGTCATCTCTCAGTGTCATTGATTGAAAATGTTATTCACAGTAGAAAGGGTACAGTTCAAAGGAAAATACAGGTCAATGCAAAGTCTGCTATATTTGAGGATATAACCAGGAAAAGCACTAAGGCTTGTTTGCATCACAGGCTATTTTCAATTCATCAGAATTGTCAATTACAGTATGTGCATCGAAATAATTCATAATTAATTATGTATGTTGCACACAGTTAATGTCTGTTGTGTGTGTGTGTGTGTGTGTGTGTGTGTGTGTGTGTGTGTGTGTGTGTGTGTGTGTGTGTGTGTGTGTGTGTGTGTGTGTGTGTGTGTGTGTGAGCAAACTAGAGGTTACACATTTTTGGAACAATTGGTCCATTCTGTAATCTTTATATGTACCTCTCAGTGTCTCTAGCAGTGTTTCCATGTCTGCTTATTATACACGACCTTAGGCTTCATTTCATTTAGCACATTATAATCAATACAAAAAGGAAATATGTAGAATACAAAAACAAGAAAAAGTGCAAGGAGGAGGCAAGAAGCCCAAAGGGCTTATGCGAGGCCTCAACCTGAGTACATCAAAACATTTAAAGTCTAAGACATGATTTGAAAACAATATTCATATAATTTACAGATTACATGCTCTGTCATTATTTGGTAGTTTGGACTTGTTTCTGAAGTGTGTAGATGAATATTGTTTTAAGGACAACTTTCTTTTTTTAGGTTGTTTTAGGTTGTTATTAGAGAAAGTAAAAGATGATTGTAATGTTTTTTTCTTTTTACATTTTGCTGCTTTCTTTTGTTTTACTTACTTTTACTTTATTATTATTTACAATAGTCGTACTAGACCCCATGGAATTAGCTACATTTGGCAGTATAGTTGTTTTCCATGTGTCTGACCAAACAACTGACTTAGGGCCTGCCATATTGTCATGTCCAAAACAGATCTGGATCCATTGTAGTAACAATATTTCTTAGTCACAAGCTCTTGTTCAAACCCACATTCACACTTAACCACTTTGACATTAGTTTTGTATAGTTTTGGTAGATCTGTATTTTTTGCTTATTTTGTACAACACTTTTGAATGAGAATGTATATTTTGTAAATGAATCGGGCGGCAACCTTGAACTCCATATTTTAAATAGTAGGCTACAAGGTTGCTGCCCGATGGCAGGTCTATTTAGTTTGTAACTATTTCAAGCATTTAGCTAGGTGCCCCCTGGAATCCCTTCAAAGACCCCTGGGGGGACCCCAGGTCCCACTTTAAGAACCACTTTTGCAGTTAACACAAACTGAGAATTCAATCACAAAATGTCCCAATGTTGAGGTTAACTGTGGGCAGTGGCGGGCAGAATTAACTCTGTTTACTAGGTAGTTTTTTCTTCTTTCTTTTTACTTAGAGAGTGTTAAGGCTCATACATAGTCTGGATTTTCGGTGGTTAAGTGACCACCGAACTACAACATGACGTCACAAGCCGCGGTGAAGAGCAAACCACCGCCACCGCTCCAGCCCTTCTCTCTGTTTTTACTCACCACCGCTCAACCTTATTTCAGCTCCGGTGGTCAGCTCACCACCGGAGCGGTGGTCACCTCACCACCGAAAATCCAGACTATGAATAGGCCTTTAGTCATTTTCAGGGAAAGGCCCCTTGGCCTTTGGCGTTCAAATGTTTTGTGGTGCACTAGCCCCTCCTATGCCCAGCTTTGTGTCACACAAAGCAAAGTGTGTGTACCACATAGTAATGATTTGATTGGCTGAGCATGGAATGTGATAAGAGCGCCCGTCGCTTCACACACATGTGATTGTTAGGATGCAAAGGACAAATACCAGGGCCAGAAGGCCGTCAAATAGCCTATGCTGTGACTGTGAATGTGATTTTAAGTCCACGAAAATGCTCTAGGTTAGTTACTGTAAAACAAAGATAACTCAGAGTTGTGAATGTGAGTTGTTGTGGTGAAGTTGTCCTGAAAGCTTCTCTGCTGGCTAGGATTTTGCACCGCAGGCGCCTTCTACAGGTACCAATGTACCATAGTGCATTACCAGGTAGGTACATTAGGACTGGCTTTCTGCAGTCTGTCTCTCTCACATCCGTCTACCCTAATGGAAAGGGGGTGGGCCTACATAAGGACATGGCCGTTTATGCATCCGCCTTCTCCTGGAAACCACTCCGAATAGCACACATCTTTCCATGCACAGAAAATCCTGAATGCCACCCAAATCCATATGCACTGTCTACATTGCTTCCACACAACTGTCATAGTTTCTGTACAAATATTACTTTTGTCTGACACACTGTCATTGCGCAACATTTCACTGCACAACTACGTCACAAATTCTCCCTTTTCATTGCGCACGCACGCACGCACGCGCACACACACACACACACACACACACACACACACACACACACACACACAGGCGCAACAGTACAGGACAGTATGCTACAGTAGTACAGTGTCAGTGCAGTATGACAGTCTAGTACAGTACGGTAGTACGGTACAGCACAGTACGGTACAGTATGCTACAGTACAGTACAGTATGGTGCAGTATGGTAGAGTATGGTACGGTACAGTATGGTATTGGATGGAGCCCGCACACCACAGGTATAAGAAAGACGTTCTTTATTGAAATACTGACAACGTTTCGATCTATTTGATCTTCATCAGGTCATGTGAACATACACAAAAGTTTGTACTTTTATTATACTTTTTTACTACCAATCAACCAATCAAAACACCACATTTTGGTGCCCCTCCCATCACTGCAGGTGTGACACGTCAACCCTGAGTGAGTAGGTGGGGACCCAGACATATTGATGTGAATATAGTCTGTTCTAGTGCACTAATTAAAAACAGTACAGTATGGAACACTACAGTATGGCACAGTATATCGTACAGTAAAATACGGTACAGTACAGTATGGTACGGTACAGTACAGTACAGCACAGCAGGGGTTCTCAACATTTTTGGCTGGGGACCCCCGGAAATGCTTTGGCCATGTCTCACGACCCCTGCCTCGGCCCTTCCCCACCACCAAACTGACTGCAAAAATAACCTTAATAATAGAGAAAATATATCATACATGGGGTGAAGTATGTGACAAACTGACATATTGAGCCTACAACACACAGTATGGCATCCCCATACCTCTACCTTCACACCAGTAGATCCTGTGATCTTTTGTGGCCAGATGTAATTTCTTGCTGGGGTCTATAGGACTATAGCAAATATTAATAAAGAAATCACCATAACATGTTTGTCAAAAAGACATATATTTTACTTTCTCTAATAACATAAAACATGAATGAACCTTGGTTGAAAAAGAATAACTAAAGTTGTCCTTTAGACTGGACCACTTCACCACTTTTCACTCTTCACATATAATAATCCTCACTAATAATCATGAAGAAAATGGCACAATTCTTTTTCTACTCGGTCTGTGTCTCATAGGACGGCTGTGGGCAGTTCAGAAACTGTCCTCCAGTCACGTCCAGTGACTTCATTGATGGGGAATACAAACTAGAAACTGCAGGCTTTCTAGTCCTGAAAAGTTGCAATGCGAAAATGGAAGCCATCGTTCTCACGATAATGAAAATCTAAAAAAAATTGTAAAAAAAATCTTGTTTAAAAACAATCTGCCTAATGATGATGACACTGGAGGACGGTTTCTAAACTGCCCACAGCCCTCCTATGAGACACAGACTGAGTAGAAAAAAATCGTGCCATTTTATCATGATTATTAGTGAGGACCTATTATATGAAGATAGGTTGAAAAGTGGTGAAGTGGTCCTTTAAGGCCTATCCGGTTGTCTGGGACAAGTAGGCCTACATTAAAATTGTAGGCTACTTGTCCGTTGGAGAAGTGACTATTGATTTCACTTTTTCTGTGACTCTCCTATAGCAGCCAACAATATTGTGTGGCTTTCCTAATAATCACCTTCCCAATTTTGTTAATAGCGCTAGAATGTCTGTGATATCATCTTACATGCATTTCATGTAGCCTAATCCAAATACAGCCATAGATCGGTCCCAGTCTTAAGTTGAGTAGCCCTGCATAAACACACATTGATTAATAGTTTTGTTAATTTAAAATCTTCATATTAAATGTATCCTTTTGATTATGTGTTCATTCCCTTCTGGGAGCAGTAAATCAATGGCTCCATCTACTGGTGGAGTGAATCATCTACATCTATACTAATAACATGCAATTGTGTTTGTAGCACCTGTGTCTTTTCTGCTGCAGAGTTCAGCGAGCGAGCACACACTGACACACTGTCTTTCACTGACTTGAGTGAGTAAACCTTTATATTATGTATTCTTTATCTGGCTGTTCTCCTACGTTATTGTTTGACAAAAGTCACAAAGTAGTGGATCAGTTTATTCTGTCGTTTGACAACATGCGAAGAGTTGTGTGCAGTATAGTGTTGTCTGTTGTGTAATGCTGTGTTGTGATGTAGGCTACTTCAGTTGATGAACATTGTTTTAATCATGTTTACATAAATGATATCCATATATTACGTTTGTTTACTTGTCTTAGAGTGTCTGTGTTTACAGACGTCATCGTTGTTTTGTACTACGTATGGCTGGCTAAGCCTATATGGTCATACTGTAGTATAGCCTCAAGGACTATTTTAATGGAAACGTATAATCAATTGCATGGACCATGAGCTATGCTAAGCATTAGTTGGCGGTAACTTGTACACATTGTGTGTGATTCTTCATTACATTGTAGGCCTGCTGCAATTCGCAACTGGCCCCTAGCTGTACAATCTGGATAACCCCTTCCCCCTTAATAATGTATGTTTATTTTCCCTTTTTTACCTCCTTACATGATTTCCTGTTTTTGAGGGGCTATAGGCCTATACAGGTTTAATTAATAGTTGGTGTTCATACATTGCCTGCCAACTTTGCCAAGTGTTGGCTCTGGTCTCGCATGCATGGGTTACACATTTCAGTAGCCCCTCTCGGAACCCTACATAAAGCTTTTATGAAATTTGATTTTCGCTTTAGGTAGGGTCCCTGGTCATGCTAAGATTTTCCAATGCGATTGTTGGAACGCGGATATACACAAACTCAACCTTTCTTCGATCGGCGCGCTATTACCGCGCTTTTTATTGTGTTTGTTTACGGATGTGCGAACTATAAGTACCTTACATACCTCTGATCAAATCTCCTGTGTCGCGGAAGCCGTTAAGTATTTTTAATCCATGTTTGATTAAAAATGTCGCTTTGATTTCTTCTTGTTTATTTACCGTTTATTGTACCGCCTCCCGATGTGCGGTTGGCTTTGCGGGCTATGTCCCTGCCTCTGATCTGCTCCGTCATAGCTGTAGCACCACTAGCTAGCTAGCCAGATAGGCGGTACAATGAGGTGTCAATAAACAAGGTAGGAAGAAGCGTCATTTTTAATCAATCATGGATTAAAAATACTTAACGGCTTCCGCGACACAGGAGATGTGTCGGTATGGTATGTAAGGTACTTATAGTTCGCACATTCGTAAGTCAATACATGAATAAACATGGTAAAAGCGCGCAGAAGTCCGTCTCATGGCGTGTTTACATTGTATTTGTGTGTGCGTAACTGGCGGCAGCCCAGCGTGAAACAGGACCCAATGGGTAAAGTCATAAAAGTGTCAGAAACTTTACTACATTCGGGTTCTGCTTGCGGGGCTAACATTTCAGGTGAATTTGCACACACCCTTACGCCAGGGCTCCACTGGGCGCGTTTGGGCGCAACGCGGGCAGTGGATCATGAGCCACCCTTCATTGATTAAAGGACCACTTTTCAACCTATCTTCATATATGGATAATAGGTCCTCACTAATAATCATGAAAAAATGGCATGATTGTTTTCTACTCAGTCTGTGTCTCATAGGAGGGTTGTGGACAGTTCAGAAACCGTCTTCCAGTGACATCATTGGGCCGACTTTTTTTTAAACAAGATTTATTTTTACAAAAATGTTTAGATTTTCATTATCGTGAGAACGATGGCTCCCATTTTCGCATTGCAACTTTTCAGGACTAGAAAGCCTGCAGTTTCTATTAGCTTGTATTCCCCATCGATGATTGGAAGACGGTTTCTGAACTGCTCACAGCCGTCCCATGAGACACAGACCGAGTAGAAAAAAATTGCGCCATTTCTTTCATGATTATTAGTGAGGACCTATTATATGAAGATAGGTTGAAAAGTGGTGAAGTGGTCCTTTAAAAAGGGAACATTCTGTGACGGTGACGCTGACGCGACGCAGATGCGCCCAGTGGAGCCCTGGCGTTAGTAGGCTTTGTTGATCTACAGTGGATTGTTTACCTGGTGGTTTCTAATAGCAGGCCTATCAAATGTAATAGTTTAGACAGCTGCTGTACTCTTATTGGTTCTAAAACCTTTTCATATCAACAACCCCCAAATACAATGTGGTGATCTAATCGGACACGCCCACAGCGTTGTGAGCTTGTAGATCTGTCATTTTACAATGTATAGGGTTAGGACTGCTTCAATGACTCCCTCTCTGACATCACTTGTTGACAGACGATAGGATGAGGAATGTGATCGTGGCAGCATAATTTTACAGGGGTCTTCAACATTTTTCTGGCTAAATATGAAGCAGGGACCCCCACTGCTATTGTATAAAACTTGTTTTCATAGATAATAGCTGATCTACAAGCTCACAACCAGCAGCCCTGCGACATGTTGTGAGCGTCTATCTCCCCCCCCAGCTAATGTTCACTGCAATGCAGAATAGGGATGCTATAGCGTTCAAGTTGTTAATGTAAAACAATATCCTGCACCCTTAGCCCTGTAAGACACGGACACGTACTTGCAAAAAAGAGATTTCAACCTTACTACTACTTTGTACTACTAGGACTTTGCAGAGGAAATTGTTAAAAAAGTTTTATAATAATTATTAAAATAATAATAAATTAATAATTCACATTCTGTGGATATCTTTCACAATAATACATAACACATGTTCTAGACATTCTAATGATAACAAAAAAAAACATATATTATCCAGAAAATTTTTATTTGTGAGAATTTCAGCCTCTGTGGGGGGTATTTATATGCAAATATCATGACCAATGGCATTGGCACCTCAATGATGAGGTGAAAAATAACAGAAAAAAAATAATAATGATTAAGTAATTCACTAAAATAAAAATGTTACCGAAAAGCAACGCTGGGTCTTACAGGGTTAGACTCACTCAAATTTGAGATTGGACACAATCATGTGATGTCACCCTCCGGGAGTCCTGGGGTGCAGTGCTGTACTCTGGACTCATAAAATGTCCCTGGGACCCATCTAAAAGACAACCCGTGGGTCCCAGGACCCCGTTACATCTATCTGTGCTCACTGAGGCTCCAGTTCAGCTTCATGTTGCCCTGTTTTGACCCTGGGGTGGTTTCCTCTGTCCAAATATGTGTGTATTTGAACCTGGGCGCTTGTGCTAGTTTCCCCACATACCTGCATGCATGCCCCACCCAGTTATTATGTACAGTATGTGTCCCTGTTATGCCCGTATATGGAGTTTTTTGTCAAGCATGCCAAATGAGGCTTTTTGTGGCGGTTCTGGACAACCGTGGGTCTGCCCGACTCGACACCGGACACTGCATTCCCTGTGGGGGTGTGGAACGCGTGTGTCAAATTTAAAGTCGGTTCCCGAGTTACATGGATTACACACGTACGTACACACGTACAGAGACTTGGTGCATTTAAGTCTCTGTATGTCTGTAAAAGAAGTTGAAAAAGCCTAATGCATTAAGCCATAAGCATCTATTTATAGATGCTTATGGCTTAATGCATTATGCTTGTTGGATTTCTGTTTTATTCTGTGAAGGAGGAGCAATCTTCATTCACAACCATGTCCAGATGTGATGCATGCTTGTAGTGTTTAGCACATCTTTTCAGTTGGGGTCAGTGTCAGTTGGAAACTACATATGAATTTGGGGGTTACTATGAGTGCAATTGCGATATCTAAATATTTAGAATACTTACATAGTTACATTCACGTTGCTTTATAATCAGTAGAATAATCAAGGTTACTAAAACTATACCAACATTTCTGTATTTAATGTGTCTCTGCTGTTGCAAAATGTATTTTTTTTCAGGAAATTAAAAATATACATTTTTCAGGGGAAAACAAATCAAAATTAAATATTATTATATTTTTATATTATATTGTCAGATTATCTGAACCTCTTAGCTCAACCAGAAGAGGGCACTGTTGTTTAACCAGTTACTACTAAGACAATATCAATGAATAACATACTTTGGGGGCAGTCTTGGACACCCAGGTGTGTCTATTTCAGGGCTGGACTCACTTGCTCCGGTTGCTTGTAAACCTTGGTTAGAACGAGCTTTGCAAGCATTGCTTGCATCATCTAAGTGTCTGCAGTTCGATGTGAATAAAAAGTCAGTTTAGCTTTAGATGTTGTAAAGCTGCCACCAACTTTTGCATGCTGTGTCCTTGCTTGCGCATGCACATCATTTTATTATATTATATATATATATATATATATATATATATATTATTTCAATTTCTTTATTTGAGTCCACATTAATAAAATGCATTATCAAGGGCACACACAAAGAGAAATGCTATTTCATTTTCAGGTCATTAACGCATTTCTTGTGACGACAAATGCATCCAAAATGCAATAGCGTTTACATTTAATTTACAGATGTGCTCATTTTATGACACAATTGAAATTTTAAATAAAATATAATTTAATTTTCAATTTTCCAAAAATGCCCTGCTAATTAGTGGGAAATGAAAATGCGATGTGCTTAGCTTTTGCTTCATCTCCAAGTGTGCTCATTCTATGACCGAATGAAAAAGAAAAAGCAAATCATATTGCACTTTCATTTTCATATCGTACACAACCAAATTTGAAAATGAGAATGCAATGTTATTTTCTTTATCATTCTGTCATAGAATGAGCACGCCTGGAGATGAAATGTAAATGCTATTATTCTCTTAACGCATTTCTTGCGACAAAAATAAATCTAAAATGCAATAGCATTTACATTTAATCTACAGATGTGCTCATTCTATGACACAATTAGAATTATAAATGAAGGATGATTTGATGCCCTGCTAATTAGTGGACAATATAAAAAAAATCATATGAAATAAGAAATGCTTTTTAACCTTCAGATAATGAACGCATTTAATGACCTGAAAATGAACATTTTGACGAAATGACTTTTCGTATTTACATTTCATTTGAATTTTGGCAGCTTTATGTTCCATACACACGTGCATACAAATACAGTTTTCAATCCACATGGCCGTATTGACAATACAAATACTACATCATTATTATACATCTTCATTTGAAATGTAATCTAGATTGACAAGACATGTTGTTCTCTTTTGCACCAGTATACATCAATAGCCTAAAGATGTTGGATCCCTGCCATCCAGTCAAGGTCTTAGAGGGCCTCAACAGGCTACGACTCAACTGTTCCTTGTGTGATGTGATTTTGAGCTGTGGGGGACAGGAGTTCCCCTGCCATCGAGCCTTACTAGCCTCATTTAGCACCTACTTTGAGGTAAATGTACAACATACATTTAGCTGCTGTTGTTCAGGGAATGACCTTCATTTCTGACTTGGCTTCCACCTTAACCGAACTAACTTTACCTTTTCAACCTGCACAGGCTATGTTTAGATCTGTCCCGATGGAGTGGACACAGGAAAAGCTCCAAATCTGTGATATGGAACCTGAGGTGTTGGACACATTGTTGAACTACGCCTACACCTCGACAGTGTCCATCTCCTTGAAAAATGTGCAGGTAATGTATGATCTCTCTAGGTCGTCCTCAGACGAGCCTTCCATCGTCGCTTCCAGTCATCTCGGTTCTCCATACATCCGGCCAGCTCGTTGGTGCTTTGCGCTCCTGCATCTTTCTTGAGTACATCCATAAATCATATCATCATAAACCATATTCATTGTCTGTGTTTTTGTCCTCTGCTTACACATAATGTTTTTTTTTTATCTAGGCCCTGCTGGCAGCATCCACATTGTTGGATGTCACAGCTGTTCAAGAGGCCTGTCTTGACTACATGGGGCGTCACTTGGAGAAGGTACCAAGACTGAATTAATATTTAGACGATTTTTATGAACATGGCTAGTAGTTAACTTGTATTGCCATTTTATTTAGCGAATGCAAAGTCCTTAAGCCAAACGGTTGCCTCCTGGTCTGCTGTGTGGAGGGTAATTAATCCTCCTTCCAGTCTTTGGAGAGGACAAACTTCTATGATGTGCTTCATAGTTTGCACACAGTGGGCTTGGGCTACTGCCCCATTTGTGGAAGCTGGCCAAGCAGGGGCCATGTCCAGTCCTGAATCTATTGAGCGTAGACCAGAGTATATATAGAGTATTGCCATTCATATTCATTGACAGACAATTGCATCACATTGAAAAAGTCATGTTTTTAACTTTACTAAGTACTATATAGCATATTATGTCAGTTACATAATAAATTATAAAGTTACGTGTTTAACGCATTCAGGACGGGAACCCCATTTTGGTATTTGATGCATTATGTTATACTTTAGCGCAGCTACGAGCTTGTGGAACTGCTATTTTGGAAAGATCTTGGAAATGTGGTGCAAATCATAGAATATGTATTCTTTCAGAGCTAACGTTTTTAACTCAAATATTTTAGCATGAACGAAAATAGAGCCCATTATCTATTTCTTTATGATTATACTATATGCGTCTGTGAAACATCATGTGACTTTTAATTGTAATTTCAGATGATCGTGTCTTCCGCCTAGCAACATAGAAACTGTCTGGTGTAATATTAATCACATGTCAACAGTTGTTTACTTTGTCTGATAATTTGTCTGTAATCTAGATGTAGAGTTTGAGAATACATCTTAGACTTAAACTGTTTGTTGTTGAGAAATCCTACTTTTTAATTATGGTCCCATAAGGTGGTTGTAGCACACTGTCATCAGAGTATTATCTTCATTAAAGGTGACATGCCCCCCCCCCCCCCTTCCCCCCATGTCATATAGGCTGGTCTAGCAAAAGGACACATGGATGGAATCATGAGTGAGATGTTTGTTGATCCCAACCATCCCAAAAAGGTCTTACTGGGCCTAAGCAAGCGGTGGCTCAAAGGAGACTTGTGTAATGTTATTCTGTGCTGTGAGGAACAGTGGTTTCCCTGTCATCGTAGCGTACTGGCCTCCTTGAGCACTTATTTTGAGGTAAATACACACATTTATTGATATGGGAATGACGATTTTTGATCTGGTGGTGTTATAGGGGAATGACAATCAATCCTGCCTTGCTTTCATGTGAACTGGATATCCAATCACCTGTTAACACAATGTACATAAAGGTTTAATACTCCAACCATTCACCTTTCCAACCTGCACAGGCTATGTTTACATCTGGGATGATGGAGTCAACACAGCAAAAAGTGACCATCAGTGGCATGAAACCTAAGATGCTAGGCCTGCTTGTGAACTATGCCTACATCTCGGAGGTCTCCATCTCCAAAGCAAATGTTCAGGTACTGTCTTAACATTTATTATTCTTTGTTATGTTTGTATAACAAAAATGCAGACAAAAATGTGTTGTTTCTTTGGTCTAGGCCCTGCTGGCAGCATCAGACTTTTTGGATGTCACAGCTGTTCGAGAGGCCTGCAGTGAATACTTGAAGCGTCACATAGACATACATAACTGTGTTGGGATTCACTGCCTTGCTGAGACCCACTCCTCTGCAGTGCTGGAGCAGCACAGCATGGATTACATCTTGGAGCACTTCAGTGACATCTACCGGCAGGTCAGTGATTCTTTGTCTGTTGACTGTTGTTGACTCGTCCTCCTTCCTTTTAATAACCTATTCAACCTGTTAGCACCACAGCAGTCACAAACCTGGGTAAAATATCATTCCATCAGTCATTTGTTATTTACACCCCCCCCCCCCCACACACACACACACACACACACACACACACACACTGATTTTGTTTCTGCCAATAGGAGGAGTTCTTGTCTCTCTCTGTGGAAAGACTGACGGCAATCCTTTCCAGTGACCATCTCAATGGTCAGGAGGACATGGTGTTTGAGGCTGCCATGGCGTGGTTGATGAAGTTACCTACACACGGGCAGAGCTTTGAAAGCAGAGCGCAGTCATTCTTTAAGGTACAGTAGCTGCATTCTACACTATAACAACCGACAAAAGTTCAGTTCGGCTGGGTCCCCCAATAGATAGCGGAATTAACACAATAGATTTTGCGAGACACTGTGGGAAATTTGTGACAGGTAATGAGATAATGCTCTTAGTTATTGTTTGTGATGTTATGCATGTCTATAGTTAGAAAATATGTGATAGCCTTGCACCAATGTTAGCTTTATGGGTCCTATCATGCATTTTATTTTGGAATACTAGGCACAAATGGCATGGGTCAATATCATAGACTGTAAAAAAAATATGGACAAAGCGTTCTCCGGGTCTGATATGGACGTAAGATGAAGCCTGTCAGTCCTTGAATTGTAAATCGCCATCCTTCTAGATCCGTTTGGGCCCAGCTGGCCATTGGCTGGCTCAGACAACGAGGCGGGACTTCCCCCCTTCTTCTTCGTTGTTTTTTATTTTGACTCGAACGGGGGGTGGCTCCCGATCATAGACTGTAACGGTAGCCACGCCCCTCAGAACATACGCGACTTCATGGTCATAAATGGGGCCATAATTTTCCAAAAAGAATATTATGACATGATAAATGAGACTAGTGACTGGAAGCAGAAAGTATTCATGACCATGTTTATTAAGGTAATACAGTCTAGGTGAAGTTGGGCCCAAATACATGGACCTCTATGGAGCTATGGGGTTTTTGGGCCCAATGACAGCGCCACAACAGGCCATCAAAACTTGCCCCCGTAAAATCTGAATCCCCCACCGCCCACCCCTTTTTCCCCTCACTGTATATGTTTCTTTTCCCTTTTTACCTCCTTTATGATGAATTCCTGTTCTGTTCTTTGACTATATAGAAGTGTCTATTTGTACGTCTCTAAATGGTTTGATGAATTGAACAAGGTGGACCCTCTTGTAAACAAGTGTAATGCTTAATTGGGTCGTCCACTCACAGTTAACAGACTTTGTATTGAGTTGGTGCTTGAAATGTAATGTAATTCTGCAAACTGTTAATAAATATTTCAATCAATCAATCAATCATGCAAGGCTATCACATTTTTCCTAGTACTAGGGGTGTATGACCGGGTCCCCTGGGAGGTCCTGTGGGAGGTGCTGCGGAAGTATGGGGTGAGGGGGACCTTGTTGAGGGCCATCCAATCTCTGTACACCCAAAGCGAGAGCTGTGTCCGTGTGCTCGGGACTAAGTCGGATTTCCAGTGGGTGTTGGCCTTCGCCAGGGCTGCGCTTTGTCGCCTATCCTGTTTGTGATTTTCATGGACAGGATCTCGAGGCGAAGTTGTGGCGGAGAGGGTATTTGGCTCGGTGACCTAAGGGTTGCATCACTGCTTTTTGCAGATGATGTGGTCCTGATGGCACCATCGTTTCCAAAACCTTCAGCTCTCACTGGACCGGTTCGCAGCAGAGTGTACGGTGGCTGGGATGAGGATCAGCGTCTCCAAATCTGAGGCCATGGTTCTCAGCAGGAAACCGGTGCATTGTGCAGTCCGGGTAGGGAATGAAGCATTACCCCAGGTGAAGGAGTTCAAGTATCTCAGGGTCTTGTTCACGAGTGACGGGAAGACAGAGAAGGAGATCAGCCGGAGGATGGGAGCGGCAGGGGCGGTATTGCAGTCGCTGTACCGCACTATTGTGACGAAAAGAGAGTTGAGCCAGAAGGCAAAGCTCTCCGTCTACCGAGCAATCTTCGTTCCTACTCTCACCTATTTGTCACAAAGTGTGGGTCATGACCGAAAGAATAAGGTCGCGAATACAAGCGGCCGAAAAGAGTTTTCTTTGACGGGTGGCTGGCATCTCCCTTAGGCCGCAGTCACACCTTTGAGACAGCCGTCTTATGGTTGTCTGATGAAAAGCATCAGACAAGACAGCTCCCAATGCATTTCTAATGGGAGTCACGTGGTCTCATCAGACAAACGTGTTTCATGGGGGGGGGGGGGGGCGAGACACACGACACAAAACATTCTGTAGTCCACAAGCTGAAGAACAAGGCGGCACCAGACACAAGACAAAAAGGGTTGGGTTTACCCGCCAACCAATAGGAGAGAAGGTCCGTTTGTTACGCCGCACTGGGCGGTCTTTTCACACTCTGAGTCTGCTGTTTTTTTTCTGCATAGTGCAGACACGGAAGAGGAAAGCCTATGCACTTTCGTATTAACGAAAATTATTTTATTGTTAAGTAAAGTAGTTTGGTCTGTTCCAGTAAGCAATTCAACAGGAAAATATAATCCCTGCCCGTCGTGGCCGAACAGAAAATTAAAACAAACGTTATAATTCAAGGTGCATGCATTTTCACTCCCAATGCTTATGATTCTGCCCTGTGTTATGATCTGAGTGCCTATGCTGTGTAGCCTACTTGTACGACTGTACGTGAATATACAAATGTACTAGATATTTATCGTGTACACACCATAGAGTTAAGGTACACACGCACACGCACACCCTGCATTGACAGAATGGACCGGAGCTACTTATAAACTGAAAAAGTCGCTTGTTTAACGTGCCACGGCTGTGACAGCTAGCAACAGGCTAGCTGTCAAACTAGCAACAGGCCAGGGCTGACAGTCCGAATGTCGGCAATCCAGTTAAAAAGCACATCAGTAAAACTGTGTATCCGAACCTTAAAATCCATATGCTGTCTGCAGTGGTTAAAAAACAGGGCTTAAAAAGAGCTTAAAAAGACGGAGCTTCGTCATTGAGCTGCTGCTGTGTTTCAGGGTTGAGCTGCTTAACGTTCGGTGTGCATCGTTCATCGCTGAAACTACGCGACTATATTAAAATTTCAAATACTGTCTCAGCAGAGAGAAATGAGACAAACAATCATTTTGGGCATGAAATGTTATGATTCCCCCCCTTTTTTTTCTCTCATTTTTTTAAATAACATTAACATCGAGGTGTCCACTGCAATCTGTCGTCTCCTCTCCTGAAGTAACGCTGAACGGTCTGACTGCAGATAGGAGAGAGCCGTGCGCCCAGGCGCCCCATGGCTAACAGCCTGAAATGCAGCAAGTCGTGTGTTGTGGTAAAATGGATGCGCTTTATTAAAAATAATGGAGTCGTTGTTAACAGAAAATATTAATTTTCCACAATGATGCCATGCTTAGTCTGCGTACCTGGAGGCTATACATACACACGGAATCAGTGCCAGACTTGGCACCTACTGTGGTAGTGGTACTGATAAAGTGGAGACGCAACACGTTGACACAACCAACGCTAGCTACTAGCTACTGTGTCCCGCAGCTAACAGCGTAAGGACAACAACAGGCAACACGTGGATGTTTCCGCATGTCCTCGCACCGCCCACGCACCGCCCAGATTCCGCAAAGCATTGTGGTCAATTGATGCGACAAACGACAAGACAGATGAAACCATAAAACATTGATAAGACGCTTGTCTGAAAGGTGTGACAGGCGCCTTAGAGATAGTGTGAGAGGGTGAGAAGTTCAGTCACACGAGAGAGACTCGGAGTAGAACCGCTGCTCCGTCACCTGGAAAGGAGCCAGCTGAGGTGGTTCGGGCATCTGGTTAGGATGCCTCTCAGGCGCCTCCCTAGGGAGGTCCTCGACGCACGTCCCACTGGGAGGCAGACCAAGGCGCAGTTGGAGGAAACGCATCGACTCACTGGCCTTGGAACGTCTTGGAATCCCCCAGGAGGAAGTCACTAATGTTGCTCTGGAGAGGGAAGTCTGAAACACTCTGGTTGAGCTGTTGCCCCCGCGACCCAACTACGGATAAGCGGTTGAAGATGGATGGATGGATGAAGTAATGGGTCAAAATGAATAACCCATTTTATTGTGTCAAAATATCCCAGTTATTTTGATCTAGATCGTTTTTTGTGTGATACCTTCCCAAAAATCATTCTGATAATTATTCCTCCCAGTTGATACTGACGACCCCACATTTGCCTGGCTCTCAGACTATACAGTATCCATGGATACTGTATGTCTGTGGACTTCTAAATGCAACGCTCCTAGAATAGTGCCTGCTGTCTATACTACTGTATATGTATGCTGCTTCTAATAATGTTGTTCACCCAATAGCAGGTTGTACTTAATAATTAGTGTGATCTAATGTGTTCTTTAAGGTCTTAGAGCACATCCGTCTGCCTCTTATCAGTCCCTCCTACCTCCGTCATGTGATCAAGTCTCTGGATGTGGTGAAAGAATACCAGGGCTGCCAGAGGTTCATCTCTGAGGCCAAGGAGCGTCTGGCAGTGCCTTACTGTAACACGGCACGCGCACGCAGGACCTCAGGTAATACACATTGTCAGGTCCGGATCCATTCAGGATAGAGAACACAGTCAGGATAGAGATTAAACAAGTGATGACACAATGAAATGAGCAGACAAAATTGGAACTGATAAATGGCTACTCTCTCCTGAGCTGGAGAGACAGGGGTACCTTAATTGTTACTGAAATTGTTACTGAACAAACACTATAGCAATAATTGCTATCAGAATATAGTGATTTAGCCTTAAAACATAGCACTTACCCTACATACATTACCTTTTAATTATACAGCTCATAGTGAAAATAGCAGTTAATAGTAAACATAGTAGATCTACAAGCTCACAACCCATCCCATTGCTTTGTGTTGTGAACATATCGATTTATTTAAGGCCAACATGCCCCTGAGATGCATCCTCTTTTATTGAATTATTGTGGTGTCTCTTTGAACTCTTATATGCACACTGGCTCACCTACTCCTTCTCCCTGCTTGTTGAAGTGATTGTGATGGTGGGAGAAGAGAAGTACCGGACAATGAAGAAAGACACACTTAAGCTCTTTAATCCCCTGAATAAACAATGGAAGAATCTAGGATTTCTGCCCACGAAAGTAAGCGATTATGGTGCCGTTATGTCAGGTGAGGACTATACCACTTGGACCCATAATGTTTCCAACTCTTTTGCCTCTGAATTGAGTTAGCAATGTTGCGTTGGAAATTATACAGCTGGGCGTTTCAAGGAAGCAATCTGATTGGTTGAAACAGCCCTCTAGCCGTGCCCGAAAGTTCCTAAACGAGTGCAAAGGAACATCTAATCAAAACATAGAAATCTGTTCTCCCAGAGCGCGGCAGACTGGGATGATAGGCTAGTGAGTTTCTTGAGACATTTGTGGTCGTACTGTCGTAGTGGCTACATCTGTCATTCTTTTAGAGTATTAAGTTACCCTTAAGTTTTAAGTTTTAACTGTTGTATAATTGCAATATTACACTCTAGAATGTTCTTTACCGCCATTGATGCACTTCTGCACTGCAGCATCACAGGCGTGCATTAATGATGGTAGAGAACACCCTCTCGTGAATAAAATCCTGAATGGAAACCCTCAAAATGCAAATAAGGGCGCTTTCACACCGGACATGTTTGGTTAGTTTAAAACGAACCATTGTCCTCTTACCCCTTTGGTTCGGTTGGTGTGAACATGCATCCGAATTCTGGTGCGGATCAAAGAAACGAACCATGGTCCGCTAAAAAAGGCCGGACTCGGTTCGCTTCCAAACGAACCACGGTGCGGTTCGTTACTGGTGTGAACGCATTCGGACTTTATAGAGGACCAAATACAGTATGATAGCCAAAATAGCTGTCGGGCGTCGGCAGTTGTGAGGCTGCATTAATAATTAGTTCTAAAAGCATGTATTTTTTACGGGGATCACTATATTGATATGACAGCTGACAGTCTGATTTTATTTTAATAGTATACGCATACAGTATATGTCGAGGCGCAGCGCAAATGTAATGGCAGCGTACGAAGTTCACATGCGCAAAAATAACAGATGTAGTTATCGACACGGAATGGTGTACGGTATGGTACACGATGTAAGCTTGTAGATCTGTTTATTTTAAGCATGCGCGGCCGCCACGCAAAGTTATGACAAAGCATGCGATGCATGAGTCTTCATGCGAGAGTTTCTCTTTCAACTCGTGTCCCCTCCTTTTTTCTGTGTGTGTGTGTGTGTGTGTGCGGTGCGTGCGCGCACATGAGGGGGAGAGACCCATATATTTATATGGGAGAGACAGAATTTTAAATATTTAAAATCATCCATGTCGCGCACGGCCGCACGTATAGAGAAAAAGCCAATGTTAAATAAGCTATACACAGGTGGTCTCAAATGATTAATTGATTACATCACTATAGCAAAAGACGTAAAACTAGGTCAACTCAATTAGCTGCAGCGGAGATGTTCTGACTTGAAGCTCAATAACCTACTAACTGACCACCTTCAAGTTTAAACCATAAGATGACATGGAAATGCCCGCCGATTTGATGCGCAGAAATAACATATATCTCGGGTTAAGGTGCACACATGGAAGAAAAGTCCTTTTTATCGGGGATACCTTGTTGTAGTCTCCGTGAATTGTATGCATCAGCAGCAAGCACATTATTGTTCAAACACCTGCTCCTCTGTTCACCTGTTGCTCTTATTTGGCTAATAAAATAAGAAGAAGAATGAATGCAATAGCAAGTTGTTGCTGTCATGTTGCTGTGTTCTCTTCTGTGTGACTGAAGGTTCCCCTCATGTACTTTTTCCCCTCACTATTTGGTTCGCTTAACATGTCCATGTGTCATTTGTTTACATATTTGGTACGCTTTACAAAGTCCAGTGTGAACACCAAACGGACCAAAATCAAAATGCAAATATTTGGTCCTTGGTCCTTGATCCGGAACCTTCTAAGCGAACTTTGGGTGTGAAGTCTTAATATTTTTTGCAAGAACACTTTTGCGCTAGAAGGGGGTGGATTTTGGCCTATATCGGTAAAAAAGGAAATGCACAAATGGGGTATGGAAACACTTGCGGAAAAGGTTTTTAATTAGAAAGCATTGACTCGCATTATATCGCTTTTGAACAGTTGGAAAATAAAATTAAAAGTGATGGTGAGGCAGTGGAGTGAGGCAGTGGTGAGCTAGCGGTAGGGCTGCCCCAGGGTAGTTCAGAAGCTGCACCCCCCCCCCCCCCCCCCACATGCAATTCAAAGGAGCTTCATGCACACCACAATGTACGTTGACATCGCGGATTGTCTGACTCTGCCTCAATGGAACAGTTACCCTTAAAATATAACGCATCTATTCAGCTTCATTGTAACTAAGATATGCGACAGAAATTCATATTTTTTAATGCCCTATTTAGCTATTGTGAAATTGTCAAATGTCCGATGCCAACTGACAGTGCTACTACTAGCAAAGATTAAATTCCATCTCCCAGAGACAATATCCTATATAGCCTGGAAGGACGATCGACCAATAGGGCACCCCTCTGTGGATTTGTCCATACTAAAGTGAATTGTGTATAAAGTGCAGTATTACTTTCAAGTAGTACAAGCTACATTGTCAAGTTCAGTATAGGCATATTACAATGTTTTATTTTACCAAGAAATAACTCCGTTTAACAGGTAACCGGTTTAATTATTCTGCCCTTACACCTTAGGCTCCACTCTGTATGTGGCCGGAGGACAAAATTCTGCTGCTAAATGCACTGGGAAGATGTGGCGCTATGATTTTGAGCTTAACTCATGGATGGAGATGGCTCCTATGACCCTGCCACGCTGGAGCTTCAGTAAGATTGTCAAACTGTGGCATTCAGTTTTGGACCTAATCTCACACACACACACACACACACACACACACACACACACACACACACACACATTTCAATTTCTTTATTTGAATCCACAAATAATACAATTAATTTTTACAAGGAAACAAATATAACGGGGTTGACAGTTCATGTTCACTTAAGGATACACATGGCACCTCCTTCTCCACACAGACAAACTGCCTATAACAGCCGAAACAGAACAGTATTTGGCAAGTTTGGCTTTGATTTTTGTCATGCCAGCTATTCTTAGACCACTCATGGTCAGTTTATGGCCCAGGCTTCCAAATATCAGTATGGCAAATCTACAGCGATACCCCAAGTTTTTTATACTTCCAAGTAATGGTTGATACTTAGAATATTTATCTTGGAATGCCTGGTCCATGTACAAATCAAAGACACAGCCCACCTCCAGAATCAGGACCTCCTTGTGACTGGTGTCAACAAAGACAACATCAGGTGTATTGGGGATGTTAGCAAAGACATCGCATGCACAGCTAAACCAATCTGGTAACACTTGAATGTTTATACATTGCTGCACTAGATGGCACATTCTTTCGAACTGCATCAGACACTAGGTCAACAATCCGGTCGTGGCGAGCAATATACAAGTTTTTGCATGCACTACATCCATTTGTTATGTGTGCGATGGATTCTAGGTGTTGTTCAGAATCATGATGGTTTATACAGAGTGTGGGTGACGGGTGTCGGGATACCAGATTGACAGATTGTACTTGGTTGGTAATACTTGCAGTCTTGCTTTGATGGTGAATTTTAAAACATCCTCCCCAATAGCAGCATTTTTGTACATCGAATGTTCATGCCAATGTTCTTTAGCTTCAGTCTGTTTCTTGCTAAGCAGAACCCTTCTTGCCATTAATTCCTGTAGTCTAGTGTCCGCTCCCTGGTGAGTGAGGGTAGCCTTCACTACCACGCTGGAGTCTGTAATGAATCCATCAGAGATGGGCACATTTTCGTTGTTTTTTGCCCATTTTAGCTGGACTCCTGTCTGATGGCAAAGGTCGTTGGCCGTTGATCTGGCCAATCAGACCAGACCCCGAAGCCCTTGGCTTGTGAGTCTTGTGAGTCCAGTTTCCCAGAGTCTTTCCTCCTAAAGCCCAGGAAGTTATTCTGGTCTGCAGCAGCCAGGGGTACCTTCCTCCTGCGCAGGTCAAGTAGGAGTGATGCCCTGGCCATTTCTCTGATGGTGCCATCATCATTATTGAGCATGTGTAGTAGTACGTGTTGCTGCATAAGTCCACTCTACATTTGGGGCCCCCAGCCCCCCTTCGCCATATGAAAGGAAGAGTATGTCTCGTGTGGAGTGTGAGTTTAGGCCAACCCATTTTCTGGCCAGCTGGACAGTTCTATTTGTCATGTCTCTCAGTGCATGTTGTGGGATGTGTACATAGGTGTTGTATCTTCGCCAGGGCCACTTCTATCACAGCCTTGAGCTTCATGACTATAGGGAGGGGAGGGGGGACAGATCGATCAGGTCGAGTGGACGGAGAAACTCTCTAGTGAGCTCCTCAACTTGCTCCCCCCACTCACCAGCGATGTTGAACTTATGGCCCAGGTATGGGTACGTCTCATTACGAGTGTACACCCTGATGGGTTGTCCCATAATTAGGAAGAAGGGAGGCTTGTCTTTCTTGGCCTTGTACCAACGGTTGCCGCCGCTGCGGCGTTCGTGGAGCACGGCACATTTTGTGTGTTTCACCTCCAGCCCGGACCAGTGGAGGAATTCATCGGTGCGTGCCAGCATGTTGGTGATGACGTCCTCCACACACACACACACACACACACACACACACAGCCACATTGTAACATACTGTAGGCCATGGTTCCCCAATAGGCGGCCCACGGGCCATTTGCGGCCCACCAGAGGACCCTGTCCGGCCCACACCCTGCCTGTCATCAAATAAAATAAATAAATAAATTATTATTATTATTTTTTTTTTTTTAATATATTTCATTATAAGTACAACTGGCTGCTGTTAAAATAACTGCTGTACTATTACCAGCTTTAAGTAAATGGTTGGTTCTCAACTTATTTTTTTTCCAGAGTGCATTCTTTCTTTGTGTGACCCTCAACACATGATTTATGACTCCCAGGGCTACATTATTAGTATCACACCCAATAATAGTGATTATAAAATGGTGCTACGTTTATTATTTAATTAATACAAAAATGAAATTAAAAGCCCCATTTTGGTTGCTGCGGGAGGCCCCGGCCCACAGTCTGATACCCTAGACAAAATATGGCCCCTGGGGAAAATTAATTGGGGAACCCTGCTGTAGGCCCTATTATTTATTTTTCAGATTGATTGATTGAAATTAAATTTGAAAGGCTAGTTGAATTTTAAATCAGTGTCTTGGCGGGTTAAAGCTAATCCGTGCTGCAGGTTAAAAATCTCTCGTGGCTCCCTGTGAGTTTTGGCTTTGGGGAGGGTGTGTGACTCATTGTGTGTCTGACTAAACACAACTTTATTTCCCCGCACATGGTCCATAGGCCTGTTGATGGCGGATGGATATTTGTTTGCACTGGGTGGCTCAGGTGTCGAGGATGAGACGGAGACTGCAATGTCAGTAGATCGATACGACCCAAAAACCAACACCTGGGAGTTCACTGAGAATATGCTTGGGCCATACATGAGGCCATACAGGCTGGTGGTCGCACTAGATGGACTGCTCTATTTTATTGGTATGTGTTTTGTAGAATATTGTATGTAAAGCATACTGCATAACTGAAAATGCCCAAAGACTTTTGGTATTATTACATATTCATCCCCCTACTGACGATGTATAATGTTTACCATGTGTCTTTCTGGGCCCTAGGTTGCAATGCAAATTATGCATACAGCCATCGAATGGATGAATGGTCAAAAATCGCTCCAATGAAAAATCCGTGCCATGAACACTCTGCAGCTGCCTGCAGTCTCAACGGGAAGATCTACGTTATAGGTAAGGTCAGGGGTTGTGAATTTGGGGTCTTTAAAATAAAACCTCCGGTTGAATAGACTATCCATATATCTATAAATGCACCAAGTCTGTCTGTGTGTAATCCACCTAACTCGAGAACCGTTCACCCCACCGACTTCAAATTCGACACACACGTTCCACACCACCACACCACCACAGGGGGTGGAGTGGCCGGTCGGACCCACGGTTGTCCAGAACCGCCCCCAAAAGGCCTTTGCCCGGGCTCTGGACAGGGCTCCTGCCCAGGGTTTATATAGACCTGGCCTGTTCTGACATCATTCTGACGTCTGCAAAGACTCCATAGTTGTGTAGTGTGCACAGCAATCTGACGCCTATGAAAGTGATGCTGTGTGTGTGAGAGACATAACAATCGCTGTACTGTTAATTCTGTTTTATCTTTAGGGGGTCTGGATTGTTCAAGATCCCCGGAAAGAAAAACAATGAGGTACTACAGCCCCCGGACAAACCAGTGGACTCTGTGTACCCCCATGCAAGTGCGACGCCAGAACCCTTCCGTAGCTGCATTGGATGGAAAGCTATATGTGCTGGGAGGGTGGGACGCACACAGCAAGTAAGACAGTGCTGGCTCACGAATGTTTGGGAAAAGGGGGCTTGTTGTCCACAACAGACAATTGTGTTCTAGCTTTTGGTCTCTCTTCATGCACTGTAGGCGCATCCCTAGCATCGAGCAGTACTGTGAAGAAACAGACTCATGGGAAACTGTGGGAGAGATGCCCCGACATGATGACTTCAAGTTCAGCATACCAGGCTGTGCCAGACTGCGGGATGATCATGCACCCACAGAAGATGACATGATTACTACAAGGGTATGACAATTATGGAAATGTATTAGATTTGAGTCATTTCTCATTTCCAGGTCTGGACCAGTATGAGAAAAAATAATGGAATAATAAAAGAATAATAGAATAAAAAACAATTTTCTGACTATTGCCCCAATTTGGCCGATAGCATTGCAAGTATGCTGTTTGACAAAACACACTCCTAGACTCCTAGACAGAGCGTCCCAGTCACAGCAAGCAAAACTTTAGAAGTGTGAGGAAGGAATGCGCTGGAGCAACTCAGACAGTTTAAGCCCTTTTTTTATTCACAGGGTGCATAAGTAAAAATTCGTCAATTTTTACTTATTTTAAGTGGTTGAAATTAGATTGCGTGCGTATAGTTCCCATCGTATTGTTCCATAAGTGGGAAAGGAAATAAACAAGATATCTACATATTTACACATAGTACCTGAGATAAGATAGAAAGGTGCGTGAGCATAGCAGCAGATGCATACTGTGCATGAAAAGGTGCTATATAAAATAGTCAGTGCGTTGTACATGGGATTAAGTTATACAATGTCTGTGTGTCGAGCGCATAATTCACATAAGGTATAATGGCACTGATATAATCCACAAGTAATAACCCTTATTTATGAGGCACTTTTCAAAACAAAGTTACAAAGTGATTTCTAATAGAGCATCGCAGTCCTGCCCTATGCGAGGGCACCGGAAGAGAATTTCCGCTCACAAACAAAACGACTCGTCACTCGAGTGAAGTGAAAAGGTATGCTGTCATGTCATTGTCATGTAGGACTGTGTGTGGACAAAAAGGTTGTATTTCAAATAATTTGTCACGCATGGACCGACGACCTCTCTCTCTCTCTCTCTCTCTCTCTCTCTCTCTCTCTCTCACTCTCTCTTTCAGTCTCTCTGTCAGTCCAGTCAGTCAGTGTCATGATTTCACAATTTTCTAATTGAATTTTGAATTTTGATCGATCACAAGCAGCTGTTCATTTTACTTTTATAACCAGTAATTTGAGCTGCACTGCAGGGCAGACTGGTTGGGTGGTGGTTTTATATCAGTTATGAATTATGATCAGGGCAACAGGTTTGTGTTCCATTGGTATTCGTTGTAGAGTAATACATAGACAAGTTAAATTGCTCATATAGATCATCAGACAGTGTCAGCCCCAGAGACCCCTCCTGTGACAGCTTGCTTGACATGACTCATGTCATGTTAACTATAGCTTCCTTACAACAAATAAAATAACAATGTGGAGGACCACAATCTCTGCATTCACACTGTTAAGCTGCAAAATTAGGCAGTGCATGTCAATTTATTACTCATTGGAGATGAGAACCTGGCATATTTGTAGGAAAGTGAAGGCAAAAGTAAATATTAATTGTTCCCCCCGACATCTCGCACAGGGCCTCACATTTCTCCCAGACGGCTCTGCATGGGAAGTGTATCATACTAGTAGTGAGGAGGACAGTGGTGAAGAAGAAGAAGAAGAGGTATGGGATGATAAAAGTAACCTTAACCCTGGTGTTCTTATTTAACCATGCACTAAACATGTGATTTTCACCCGGACAATTATATGTTTTGTAATTTTCATAATGTTGCTGATGTCTGAGGTGGGTGGGTCTTATGATGCGACAGTGACATCATAGAAGGTAGGTTTGTTTCCCTGCCCACATCCCTGTTTATTTTATTTATTTTGAGGGGCGCTAGGCCCTCCTATACACAGGTTTAATGTTTGTCTTTAGTTCAATGTTTGTTTTGTAAACACCATTGACAATAAAGAGAAAATGTACATCATAATGTGCATATTGTCTCTTTATTACTTGCGCAAGCAGAGCGCGCAAGTAATCATTTTGCTCGGTCTCTTCGAAGTGAAGCCAAGTTTTCTTCAACCGTAAGTCTGTGCCTGGTTTACGTCATCGTTGAGAACTGGGACCAGAGTACATGGTGTGTATATGACGTAATGTTGTAACTGTTACAAGTTACAGTTTTGTAACTGGTCCCAGCAAACCAGGCACAGACTTGCGGTTGAAAAAAACTTGGCTTCACTTTTTGGAACCAAGTAACCACAGTATACTGCTAATCAAATTACAACTACATACTCTGTATGTAGTTGTAATGTGATTTGTAATTTGTAAATCTGTGCCTGGTCTGCTGGGACCAGACTACACAGATGACCATATCTCTTACGTCATCACTGAGAGCTAGTCATACATATACACACCATGTACTCTGGTCCCAGTTCTCAACGATGACGTAATGTTGTAACTGGTCCCAGCAAACCAGGCACAGACTTACGGTTGAAAAAAACTTGGCTTCACTTTTTGGAACCAAGTAACCACAGTATACTGCTAATCAAATTACAACTGTAATGTGATTTGTAATTTGTAAATCTGTGCCTGGTCTGCTGGGACCAGACTACACAGATGACCATATCTCTTACGTCATCACTGAGAGCTAGTCATACATATACACACCATGTACTCTGGTCCCAGTTCTCAACGATGACGTAATGTTGTAACTGGTCCCAGCAAACCAGGCACAGACTTACGGTTGAAAAAAACTTGGCTTCACTTTTTGGAACCAAGTAACCACAGTATACTGCTAATCAAATTACAACTACATACAGAGTATGTAGTTGTAATTTGTAACCAAACAGAACTTTAGGATAAAGGGCAGAAATCCATACCATTTCAGAGAAGAGAATTTTTCTACAGAACTGACTACGCAGACTACTTTCTCTCTCGAATGTACTTGCGCGCTCTGCTTGCGCACTAGTGTGCAACAAGCAAGTATGCACTCGGCAGAGTGCAATTCTAGTTGTTAATGGCGTTTAATGTTTGTTTGTTTTACATCACCATTACATCATACCTAATCAACATGAGTTAGACTTTAATATATTCACGCCCCTCACTTCACACAGGTGTGATTTGTTTTTCCTTCAGGCAGGTGTTTGGGTGAATTTCACCTGTGTTTAGTGCTAGTGTGACAGAGAACAATCCCATACACCCACAATGGACTTATGTTTTTCTTCTCTCATGTCCCAGGAATGGGTGGACCTAAAAGGAGAAGATCCCAGCTCAATATTCTTTTTTTTTTATGAATATTTTTTAAATAATATGCTGTTTTTCAACAATTGAAACTCTTGTGAAAAGTCATAATGAAATTTTAAAGAAGAGTACCTCCCTCAGGTTGCCATGTATTGTATTGCTGTACTTCAATATATGTTTTGCAACTGAATGGGTTTTGCAACTGAATGGGTGGAAAGTGGAACTCTATATAATTCCTAAGTGCTTTACAATTAATTGTATTACATTGTCTCTTATTCTCATTTGTCTATTATTCTTTAAAGCCGGAGAGTGAGGAGGAGGATGATGATGATGAAGATGATGATTCTGGTAAATAATGCTCTTCGTTGTTTGAAAACATGTATGAGAACTACTGGACCTGCTGCTTTTATGTGAATGGGGAACAGACTTTATTGTCAAGACTTTACAACTTTGATCCAAAAGAGTTACACACTAATATGAAAGTGATTTTGATTGAGGAAATCAACATTAATAGCCCTGACATCCTTATTTGGGTGTGTGATGTCACCTTTTCCATTGCTGATGGCAGCTAATGCAGGATCAGTGGGTTGGAATGTGGTCATATTGGTGCTGATGTACCTGTATGTGTTGTGGCTTTTAGACTCTGTGGTCAAGACCAAGGCGGAGGATGAGGAAGAAGGTGAGTAGTTGGAATAGCTTTGACAGAATAATATGCAAAACTCTAACTGACGTGAATAAGCCATTGCTATATGTGAGTAAACTCCTGAGGTGCAAAGATACAAAACAATGAATAACTGATCCTGTTTCAGTCACAACTTAACTGTGTTATTGCTCTTAAGAACACTGAGTCTGCATTTTCCGTATTCCTTTTATTTAATTTATATTTGATAAAAAATGACAGAATGCTTGAGTGCCATGAAGCAGTGATCAGAATCAGTTAATGTCACATCACAAGTTTACAAGTAAATCAATGGGTAAAGATGATGTTGTGGTCCTCATACTTCTGTTGAAACAGAAAAGGAAATATCCTGAGATCCTTATTTCCTGATGAATGGCCTGAATACTTTGTACTGTCTACCCCATCTGAATAGCTTATGTGAGCATAATAAATAATAGCAGAATAACCAGTAAGACGCGCAAACGCGGGAAGCGAACGCAGATCGTACATATTTGGGTTTTGGACGTATAGCTGCTTTGGGGACTCCTTATATGGTTATGGCTGAGTCATGGTGACACAAATCACTCAGCTCCATATATGGGCACAAAAGCGGGACAGACAGACAGACAGACAGACATGATCTGCTAGGTCTCATAGTAAGTGCTCACTGGGTTCGCAATAAATTGCTATCCAAAATAAATCAAGTCAGTTTCACATACAGACATGGGCTATTTCCTATTTTAGTCTCATGTTCCCCAGTCCAGCATGCTAGGGTTCATATGGTTACTGCTATGATCATAATGATGTTTTCAGATCTGTCACATTGATTTCACTAATCATTTCATATTTCTGGATAATATTTGAGATGCACGATATTGAAATTATGACCGATATCCAATCTCTGATTATTTGCAGGGTCATATCGGCCGATATGGTGGACACCCTACACAATTGAGGAAGACCTCCAAGGACTTGGGGGTCGGGGTATGTTATCCCGGGGGACTCCGGAGGCAGTTGCTGGCCACTGACAATGACAGACAAAATGCACTTTTCTTTTTTCGACCTAAAGAACATACGTTTCCTATTTTCGCAAAGGCTTAATGGAACATGGAATATAGTGACAACAAAATCCTGGGGAGTGTGGTTGCCTATATATAAGCAATATAATGTGATGTCACCGTATATTGTCCAAATGACTGCAAAAAATTGTAGTCCGGGAGCCGTGGGGGTAAACGTGGTTTTGTCAGATAACGTTTTTTTTTTCTCAACTTGTAGCTTGGCGTCACCTCTTAAGAATTCAAGAGAGTGCCCAGTGATATCCCTTGGGCATTTTTATTTATTAACCCCTTAACACTAGCACGTCTAAGCGGTCAGTCTGACCGATTTTGATGAGTCAAAATTAATGAGTAATTTGCATTTCAACTGCCAAGCCTGCATTCCATTTCCAACTAATTCAATCATATATGTTTGGCTGGTTAACTTGGAATTTGTTTACTTATGTTGAGATAATAGGAATACAATGATTATTATCCATGATGAGGGATGTTATTGAATGCTCGGTTAGACTTGCCGATGCGATTCCAAATAAAAATGACAGTGTTTGAAATCATTCCAACCAGATAGACCTACCAAACCTCTAAATGTTTTGTCAGTCAAAAGATGACAGTTCTGTCCGTCCTTCGTCTGTAACCTTTTCTGCAAGAGATGTGGAACTGATTTGCAATTCTGCCTGCACGCACGCAAGGCTCTTTCTTTTTTTCTCTCTCTCCCGCTCTTCTGCTCTCTAACCTCTCTGCTGGCACAATCAATGAAATATATATAAATTGATCATAGGTGGCGGGTATGTAAGGCTAGGCAAGGCTTAGCCTTCCCCAAAAGTATGCTGGGTATTTTTAATATACTGTAGTGTATATAATATATGTGCGCAGCATTATATAGAAGGATATTGTGTGTGTGTGTGTGTGTGTGTGTGTGTGTGTGTGTGTGCGTGTGTGTTTGTGTGCTTGTGTAACCTCGCCTCACCATGCAGGCTTTCCACCACCTCGGAGGAAAGCCTGGTCTCTGTTTCAAAAGTCTGTATGATCCGGTCGGGAGCGGATGATATCGTCACGTCATGTAAAGTCAGGAACAATCAAACGGAACTTCCTTTTCCCTCAAACCGGAAGAATAACAATAAAAGCTCTCGTAGCCTGTAGCTTTTATTGCGAAAAATCGGTTTGAGGGAAAAGGAAGTTGCCGCCCCGTTGTTCCTGCCTGTCGACTACAAAACAATACTACAACATGACGTAATAACAATATTATCCACTTCCGACAGGATCATATACCCTAAATGAAATGGTGCCCAGGCTATTGTGTGTGTGTTTGTTGTCGCTGCCCCCTGGTGATCGCTGATCGGGTAGCCTAATCAGCAGATTGGCTACTTGGTATGTCTGTAAACTCTGTAAACATTGTCCTTCCAGTCGCTTTGTAGCAAACAGTTGGTTTGTTTTGGAAAACAGCAAAACGGATATACTGTAGCCTACGCCCTATGGTCTTTTTCAAGGCAAAGATAAAGTAATTCAGAAGAAGAAGCTGTCGGCTGTCAGCACTCGGCAGCACCAGTGCCCGTGCGGTTCACAGTTCACACCACTGTAGCAACACTGACACGTTCAGCGGAGTGGCTGCTGTCTCTGTGCCGTCTGTAAAGAGCCATGAGCCGGGAGGGGAACACACTGACTCAAGACTTGAGAAAAAGACCCATATCGGCCAAAATATCCCAAAACGATGCCCGGGGAACTTTAATTAAAAGCTAGATGCAGTGGCTATAATTTGGTCAAGGGTGTTGCTTTCGTGAGCAATGGTGTACAAGATTGGTAATACATTGGTCAAAGTAACTCATTTTTAGACCATCTGGGGGAAATAACGCAATTCTAGAATTCTAGCCTACCCAAAGTTAAAACAAAGTCTGACAGTGTTTTATCCACTCATAAACGTTTTCGGGAGAAATAAACAGACATTGTTATTTCTGCAAACCGCATAAAATATAACCTCTAAAACAACATTAGTCTACATGTTGTGAGTAGCCTACATTTGTATACACAATGAGGAATTAGTTGGAATGTACATTTAGAAGACAATGGCAAGCCGTCAACGGGTGCAGGCACTGCAGGGAGAGGTGTGAAGATCATTAGACGAGTGTGGGAGAGAGTGGCCTATCAAATCGCATGAAAAACACGGTCATCTTGACCTTTCATAGTCATAGTAGTATAGATTCAGACATGCTAGTGTTAAAGATGGAGTGCCACCATTTTTTTATTTTTCCAGTTTTCCATGTGTGTATGACGTGACAGTACTTAATTAGACACCCTGGAGTCGTTTGTATGTGCAATGGTGTATTCACTTTGTATTTAGGGTTTCTTCCTGGAGGCTGAACCCTTGACAGTCAAACGGGCCAATGAAATAAACAGTAATATAGTGACAGCACACTATCAGCCCCTCCTCTAACCCCTCCCCCTTTATCATACAACTACAGCTGTGGCTTCAGTTCAGGTGGACCACCAGTCACTACCCATCACCACCCACCAGGCAAACCAGGCATACTTAAAGGGTAAGACCACTTTTTTTGAGGTTTGGGTTGTGTAGTTACTTTGCCATGATGCAACTCCAAATGTGGACAAGAAATAAGAAATAACTGCTCCAGTGATTAGAAATTGATAATTCAAAATATGCTCCTCATTGACTTACATTGTAGCTAAAACAGCTCTCAAAGTCACTCTTTTAGTACGTAAACAAACAGAAACAAAGTTGATTCAGACAATATAGAGCATCACCAAAACTCATGCGGTTTTATTTTTTCATAAAAATGTTATCTTCCTGTTGATTTGTCCATTTTATTGGGAAGAAAACCCGGACTGGATCCGTGGATCCGGATCCAGATCTTCAAATAGTAAAATCAACAGGAATCTAACATTTTTATGAAAAAATAAAACCGCATGAGTTTTGGTGATGCTCTATATTGTCTGAATCAACTTTGTTTGTGTTTGTATACGTACTAAAAGAGTGCCTTTGAGAGCTGTTTGAGCTACAATGCAAGTCAATGAGGAGCATATTTTGAATTGTCAATTTCTAATCACTGGAGCAGTATTTTTTTATTTCTTGTCCACATTTGGAGTAGCATCATGGCAAAGTAACTACACAACCCAAACCTCAAAAAAAGTGGTCTTACCCTTTAATGAACTGGTGGGCGTGTCCCTTAGAGTATATATGAATAGAGAAGGCACCCGGAGGAAACCCTGAGGCGAAATGGACATAGTGGCCAAATTTGTCATTGCAGCTCAAGCCAGCGCTGCTCCGTTGATTATCATTGCGCACGTTCATGTGATTGAGGCCATGACACGTGAACGAATGTTTCATACGTGAACGCGCACAAACGGCACAATGATAGTCAACGGCAGCGCGTTCATGTGTTTGAGGCAAATCCATCCCAGAATGCACTCTGTTCCTACACGGAAGGAGGAGTGAAATCGCCTCATGCGCTTTTGAGCATTTTAATGCAAGTGGATGGAAGGAGAACTCGGGTGTCTTCTCTTTTCATATATACTCTAAGAAGGCGTGTCCACATAAAAGCATGATTTTAAAGGAGAATTCCATGCTAGAAGGCTTTCTTACCTTTATTTGTAGTTGTTACGTCCCCAACAAAGAGTTCCAGGTGTTATTTTGTGCAAAAGTGCATTATTGGCTATTTCCCCTAATATAAGACCTCAATGGGGGTTGGGTTTTTGTGCTAATTCGCTTATTTCCATCGAAATAAGTAGTAAAGTGTGCCGCTCGGGATACTATTTACATTTTGAAGAGAGGACATATACAAAAAATATTGATTTTTGAGTGATGGAAATAAGCGAATTAGCATAACAGCCCATAGCCCCATTCAATTCAATTCAATGCAATTCATTGAGGACTTATAGTAGGGGAAATAGTCAATAATGCGCTTATACAAAATAACACCTGGCCCTCTTTGGTGGGGACGTAACAACTACAAATAAAGGTAAGATAGCCTTCTAGCATGGAATTCTCCTTTAACAAATACTGTACACTTTTTGGAAAAAGTTTTTCCTCCTTATATTACCAGTAAGACGCGCAAACGCGGGAAGCGAACGCAGCTGAGACCCTGCAGATCATGTCTGTCTGTCTGTCTGTGTGTCTGTCCCGCTGTTACTGTATATGTGGACCTGGCCCCTTTTGTGCCCATATATGGAGCTGATGCAACACACTCCATATTTGGATAGCGGGACAGACACACGGACAGACAGACAGACATGATCTGCTAGGTCTCATAGTAAGTGCTCACAACGTTCACAATCACAACGTTCGCAATAATAATACCTGATGATCATGTTTTATTGTGGAAAAGATGGAGTTAAAGATAGAGTGGCACTTCATCTTTAAATTCACTACCAGATGAAATACATAAATAATAGGCAAAGTATTTGTGTGGTGCTAGGGCTTTTGTTGTGCGGTTATGGTTAACCCTTTGTAACCCTCTCATCTGCCTGCAGGGGACATGGACTATGAGAAATTCAAGAAGAGAAGGACCAAGAAGGTGTACATATGCCAGGTATGTACACACTACACATATACATCATGATGAGGGTTCATTTAAAGGTCAGAGTGATAACATTTGTGTGTACATGAATAATGTAAACAAAACTATATTCACAGAGCTTTTAAAATAAATGTTGGGGGATAAAAAATGTTTTCACACACAAAGATTAGGATTGTGAAATAATTTGAATATTTTTGTTGAGTCCGAAGTTATTGTTTTTGTTTACGTTGTAAGCTGATGGCTGCCATTATCCATGAGATTGTTATGGGTCCATTTGGTTACAATAATACTTATAAACTTACTTAGGCACCAGTGCCAACATTGGCACAAATAATAATAATAACTAGAACTGCACTCTGTCGAGTGCATACTTGCTTGTTGCACACTAGTAGGCCATAAATGGCCAACTAGTGCGCAAGCAGAGCTTGCAAGTACTTTCGACCGCTGTAAACTGTCAAATCTCAGTATCTCTGTGAAGGAACGTTTGACATTATTATTTGACATCTAATTATTAGGTGTAACTATTTGCTACCTACCTACTTTATGCATGTAAACACCTAGTATTATTAAGTATGGTTCAAGTTTCTATCTATATAAAAATACAGTTTTATCAATTTAGAAATATTCTGGATCCCTTTTTAGTTTTTCAAAGAAAAATAAATCATTGATATGTGATGAAAAAAAAGGTATATAAACGGAATAAAAATATGTTATCACGTATTCAGTATAATTATTTTATTATTTATTGTAAATTGTCAATTGTTTTAAATGTATTTCATCTTGGACTATATTGATATTAATACTAAATCATGATCAGAGTAATATGTGTCTCTAACTTCAATTTCTGTAATAGGCGCAAAGTAACCACAGTATACCGCTAATCATCTTACATTTAATTACATATATAGTATATGTATAACTAGCTCTCAATCTTCTTCTTTTCGTGTCTGGCCATCTTCTATATCACGTCTTTCCAGTGGTTGGCGCAGGCGAGTGCAGCGGCATTTGGCCCGGCCAGGTCATCTCCAGTACATTGTGGAGCAGAGATACACATCATGATGTGGTCCATTGTTTGTGGTTCGCCACACACGCATGCATCAGAAAAAGTTATATTCAATTTTTTCATGGATGCCTTGCAGCGTCCTTCGCCGACCCGCAGACGGTTCAGGGCCTTCCAGACGGCCCAAGGTTGGTCATGGCCAGTTGCGAGACATTCCTCTGGGGTGATGCCTCTCTCTGTCCACTGGGCTGTCCGGCTACCCATGCCGTTCCACTGGTTGTGCCACTCCGTGGTCCTGGCGACAGATGGTGCGGTCTCCAGTTCTGCAGTGGTATCCAGGAAGCTGCTTCTGGACCTGAGTGTTCGTGCAGTGAGTGCCGGTTGTCATGGGCCTGCTTTGTGCGCTCGGCTTTGGCGGTGACTGCTCTGCGGATGTCAGGGGGGGCAATTCCAGAGAGGGCGTAGAGGCAGGGTATGGGGGTTGTTTTGATGCACCCAGTCATTATCCTGCAGGTCTCGTTGAGGATGGGGTCTAGTTTGTGTGCGTGACTTGATTCATACCATGCAGGGCAGGCATATTCAGCGGTGGAAAAGCACAGGGCTAGTGCCGTTGTGCGCAGCGTGCTTGGGTGGGCTCCCCACTTTGAGTTGGTTATTTGGCGCAGGAGGTTGTTTGTGGTGGACACCTTGGCACACCTTCTGGATGTGCTCTTTGTAGCTGAGGGTATACGGTCTAAGGTCACTCCCAGGTAGACTGGGTGCTGGTGGTTCTCAAGCCTTATTCCATCCCAGGTTACGTTGAGCTCCCGTTTGGCCTCCTTGTTTTTAAGGTGGAAGCTGCAGATTTGTGTCTTCCCGGGGTTTGGACACAGGTGGTTTTCCAGATGGTACGTGGACATATCTGTCAGTCCTTGTTCCAGGGTTGACTCCACTTCTGGGAAGGTATGCTGCTGCGTTGTCATGGCTATTGGCTAGGTCATCTGCGTAGATGAACCTGCTGCATCCTTCTGGTAGGGGCTGGTCGTTGGTGTAGACGTTGAAGAGGAGAGGTGCCAGGACACTACCCTGTGGCAGCCTGTTGTTCTGGTGGAACCATCTGCTTTCTTTATTGTTGAGCATGACATAGAACATCCGGTTGCTCAGGAGACATCTGACTGTGTTTCACAGTTTGGCATCCGCTGTAATGTCGAAAAGGTTTTTGATCAGCAGCCTGTGTTGGACGGTGTCATAAGCTGCCGAAAGGTCGACAAAGGCAATGCCTGTTATCAGCTTCTTCTGGTAGCCGTCCTCGATGTGCTGGGTGAGGTTTAGCAGTTGGCCTGTGCAGGATTTTCCCGGTCTAAATCCGGCTTGATCTCGGATTAGCTCAGCGTCTATCTGGGGGGATAGTCGGCTGAGGAGTAGTCTCTCGAAAAGCTTGTAGGTGGTGCATAGCAGGGAGATGGGCCGGTAGCTTTTGGGGAGGTTGGGGTCTTTCCCGGGTTTTAGAAGAGCAATGATGATGGCTTTCCTCCAGATCGTTGGTATGTGCTGGGTTTGTAGGCAGATGTTGAACATGTCCAAGAGCCATTGTTTGGCGACTGGGCCTAGGTGGGTTATCATCTCAGACAGTATGTCATCAGGACCTGCTGCTTTGCCCGGCTTCATGGTGTTTAGTCCTGTTTCAAGCTCCTCAAGGATGAAGTAAGAAATATGTGGATTAAAGGACCCAATGCCAGAGTGTAATTGGTCTTCGAATGTGAAGTAATGACGATATGTTTTAGTGTTGGGAGGTTTAAAGGTAATGCTCCTGTGTATACATGTATGTAATCTGGTCCCAGCCAACCCGCCACTTTTGATGCGTATGCAAATAAAACAGCAAATTGTGCCTGATTTCCCTACAAAGCGATCTCACTTCATTATTGAACCAGGGCTTACTGTTGTTAAAAACCGTAATGGTCCTTGTGGGAATGCAAACACTCTCACAGAAGTGAATGTAGGATGTAACAGTGTCAGTGTAAGTGTCAATATCCTGACCGTCAGACCAGAGGTTAGTCCATTCTGTGGACTCAAAACGGTCCTGTAATGTCTCTATGGCTTGTGGAGACCATTTCCTACACAGTTTGACAGTTGGTTTTGCCACCTTTAGTTTCTGGTGACCATTTTATTATTAATGTACAGACCATTTTTAAAAATGAATGTGGGTGGTTCCACAATTAAATATATTAAGTTTTTCAATTTTGTTATGTTGAATTATTAACTCATAGAATGCTGAAAGCGTTTTTAAACGTTTTATTATAGCCAAGCGCAAGAAGCGCATAACGTTTTTATACGTTTTATGGTCCAAAAAACGTTTTTTTATTGATTATAATAGTTCAACTATATTTGCGCCCGGACAACTCATAATGTAACACCGATCGGCTCTAAAAAGAGTTAAAACCCCCCCCTGCTGAAAAGAGGTGTTGGTCTGAGAAGCGTCTGGCACCGCCTATTGGTTGGTCTATGCGAGGACGTACGACGTAATGGATACGGCCGTCCGGCATAGACCAACGCAGATGTCAGGGGATCTAAAATGGATGGGACAATGCTCTTGTTTGTGTGAATACACTCGATTCCCCCTCCCCTCCTGTTTCTACATGGTTTCTCCCGAGGGAGAATGGTGGGGGGGGGGGGTCTCTTCCTCTTGGATCGCATTGGCAGTTCCCCCCCCACTCCCGAGTCCCCCTGCACTCTCATTCTCGGAACAAGATACAACGCGATTTGCTCTCTGCCCGTATATAAACCTGCAACGATCGGCATTTGATTTCATAACGTAACGTTTGCCAGACACATGTGGAGTTAGTCATGGACAGATTGCACATCATTATCGAGGGCCCGCCATGATACGTTGGTCGCTGATCGCAAGCCGTACTGCTGCTGCGCTGCTGGCATCCAACCATCCAATTCATCCCCCTTTCTCGTTACAACAGGCTATTATAAACTCACCGTCGAGCAGCCTGCCCTGCACCTAATGTGATAAAATGAACGGCAGGACAAAATCGGATCGATTATTATCTGTCTATCAGCAACATACGGGTGTTTGTCTTGCAACGACAGGTGGTGCTTTCTCGTTTTTTTTCTTCCAAATACGTTGACGTGCTGCTTCTGCTGACTGCTGCTGCCGCATCCATCTCGTTGTTTTTCTTGTTTTTTTCCCAAACATGTCCAGACACAATCCGATCCAGTCTCGCGTCTCACCTTATAGATACGCGAGACTGGATCGATGAGGTTAGTGGTATGTCTGGACATGTTTGGAGCGGCACACGACAATCGACAATAATGTTGATTATGCAAGATCATTTCCTCAAAGCCTAGTTGCCCCCCCCCCCCCCCCCCCGTTACTGCGATTGTTTGTAGCTCGAATCACAGAATGAGTTCAATGAGCGTAGGGAGAGGGCACATATGGGGCTACGATTGAAGAAAGTTTCCAAGTCCGTTTTATGATCAGATAATGTGCATCAAGACTCTCTGCTTTCATAAGAAAAAAACTAATACTGTAATTGCGAATGCAATGAGCACTTACTATGAGACCTAGCAGATCACGTCTGTCTGTCTGTCTGTCTGTGTGTGTGTGTGTGTGTGTGTGTGTGTCTGTCTGTCCCGCTTACTGTATATGTGGACCTGGCCCTTTTGTGCCCATATATGGAGCTGAGTGATTTGTGAGTCATGGTGACATGAGTGTGATGGCGTGGTCCTGCTTTGGGGACTCCTTATATGGTTATGGCTGAGTCATGGTGACATGAGTGTGATGGCGTCTTTTGTGACCATATATGGAGCTGGCGTGGTCCAAGCACTAACTATGACACCCTGCAGATCATGTCTGTAATTTATTCTAATTGTTATTGCAATTTACGATCTGCGTTCGCCTTCCGCGTTCGCGCGTCTTACTCGTAATAATAAAAATCACACCCCTGTGAAGTGAGCAGTGCAATGTTGTGAAGTGAGCAGTGCAACATTGCACTGCTCACTTCACTGGGGTGTGATTTCTATTATTATTACAGTATTAGTATTTTTCTTATGAAAGCAGAGAGTATTCTGTTTCATACGGTATATAGTATGTACATGTCGCTATAGGCCTTATTTTGTGAATATTTAGTTGTTAGGTCCATGCTCTCTAAAATTATCTTTTTCAGAGAACTTTAGAGATGGCATGGGCCTGAATAACTATTATTCACAAAATAAGGCCTATAGCGACATGTACATACTATATACCGTATGAAACAGTCGACTCTCTGCTTTCATAAGAAAAATACTAATACTGTAATAATAATAAAAATCACACCCCTGTGAAGTGAGCAGTGCAATTGCACTGCTCACTTCACAGGGGTGTGATTTTTCTGGGTGGTATTTTTCTTATGAAAGCAGAGAGTCTACTGTTTCATACGGTATATAGTATGTACATGTCGCTATAGGCCTTATTTTGTGAATAATAGTTCTTCGGGTCCATGCCTTCTCTAAAGTTCTCTGGTGGGCGCAAGCTGCATTCAATAGCCAATTAGTGACAAACTGTATATGTGTACAATGTGTACTGTTTTCCTCCTAAAAGTAGACATTCAGGGCTTTCATTCGGTATATGGTTTGTATAGGATATTATTTGTGCTCAATTTTATATCGGTCTTTTGAACTAAAAAAACTGAACTGAAATGTCTGTCAACTTCAGGCCTCCATATCTCTGTTGTTTTTTTTCACAAGCAGCGTGCAGGCAAAAGCAGGTGTTAGAAAAAGGTCAATATCTCCAGAATGGAAGATGGTAGAATCATAATTTTTTTTTTAAATTGAAGTGGACAAGTTGGGCTTTCTTTTTATTTATGCGATTGTGATTCTCGCTATAAGAGGCCCCTCGCTGTGGGCCCCCCAAAAAGTTCAAAAAGCCCATGTTAAGCCTTCAGCACCAGTAAGCCTTGGTCCGCTAGAACCTGTAGCAGTCTATGTGTTAAGATTAATCAAAATCTAAAGGCTATCTTCCATTGAGACATTTGGATTGTGTCAAAGGTCATGTCTCACCTAGACACAGGATCTGTCACAAATTTTGACCTCATGTTCAAGATTAAATTTGAAATAAAATTTGGCCGTGGCTCAGCGGTTCTGGAACCTTGGCCGGTAGTCCGAGCCTGGCAGTGTGCCGCGGGTTCGACTCCCGATCCCGATGGCCTTTACAGCATCTCACTCCCCCATTTCCTGTCAGCCTACTGTCTGTCCATCTATAAAAAATAAAATAAAATAAAGGCGAAAATAACTTGCACAGGAAACTGTTAAAATCCAGGGTAGAAGAGGAAAGTTACATGCAGCTTTAAGAGTTTGCAAACGCTAACTTATAATGCACTGTCAGAGACGCCGTAGCAGCATATTGTTGATATTGGTTTGATTAATGAATGTATGAATGGTTTCACTCCTACAGGTGTGTGATGTCAAGGTCCCGTTTGGTGGAGAAGAGGAACACAATCGAGGCAAAAAACACAGGAAAAAGGTTGCAGGTATAACTCTCTCATTTCACCTGCATGACACACACTTCTGTGTGCTGAAGTTTCAGTTAATAATAAATAATAAAAAATAATAAATATTAAATAAATATCAAATCAAATAAATAAATCAAATAAATATCAAATAAATAATTTTGTCTACTTTGTCTACGAAATACGTTTCTAGCATGTACCATTGTGAAAATATAAGCGGATAAGCAGTGCTAAATAGCTAATAGAGCTAAATATGTATTTTTTCACAAAGTTACAGCAATTTATTTTTTAATATGTACTTTAGTCCTATTTTTTTATTGATTGATATGTTTATTGACAATGTTTACATGTACAGAAAAATACACATAGTTATACATCACGCAAAATCCAAAGTACTCGGCAGTAGCGCCAAAACGATCGTTGTAATGTTAATATCGGCACGAACCAAGTAGTGACAAAGAACAATGTTGATGTAAGTAAGGGATTCGCTGTGTCAGTGATATTTTAAAGACAGACATTTAGAAGGAATAAGCAAAAGCGCCTTCAATTCCTCTTCCTTGTTTCTGTTGTCCTGCGTGAGATCAGATTCTTCTCCTGCGGGTCTCGGAGAGAGAGGGATCAAATTGCAGGCTCGCAAGGGGAGGGGCTGAGAGCTCTGACGACATGTCCACAGCTTTTGGCGCTTTTCATTGGCTAGTTGGCGACCTGTTCACATCTTTTGCCGCTTTTCATTGGCGACCAACTTGACAATTGTAATAATAGATAATAATTATTATGTTATTATTATTATTTATTCCTGGAATAAATCGCTATAACATTTTGTGAAAAAATACATATTTAGCCCCATGTTCGAATGCCCCCGCCTCCCTGTAAAAAATAGCTAAAATCGCTGCAACGAAAAAGCAGCAAATGGAAAAAAAAAGAACACTCATCTTTTACTTTCTCTAATACTTGGTTGAAAAAAACTAAAGTTGTCCTTTAAGGATTATGTTATACTTTAGCTTTTTTTGAAAAATCTTGAAAATGTGATGCAAATATTTTAATATATTAAAATATATAGGTATATTCTTTCAGTGTGAACGTTTTTAAGTCAAATCTTTGCTTCTGGGGGTGTCTCTGGAACAACATACAGTATTTTCAGATGGCGGTCGGCGGCCAATTTGATATAATTTCTGGGGTCCTTGACATGAAATAGTTTGAGAACCACTTACATAGAAACATAGGTTTTTCAGAAAACTGTCATGATTTAGAAGACATTTTCTAGTTTCAGTCCTAAATGGGTTAAGCTTTTTGTATCTTTTTGTAACGGCCTCTGTAAAATATTGTATTGTAGTATTGGCCGGGTCTGACTCGATGGCGTCATAATGGCAGAATTTACACTGGGTTGCATGCTGAGAATAACAGATCTACAAGCTCACAACACTCTTTGACTTTAATAACGGAGTCTCCCCCGGTCATCAAATCTCAGGAAGGTGACAAAAACTAAACTAATAAAGTATTTGATCAATAAATCAATCAATCAATCCTGTATTTCTCTCCCAGCAACAACTTGACAACGAACGAACGCAGCAGCGCCTGAAGGACTGTATGGACAATAGACATCACCATGACAGACCATCATATTTTTGGACGTGGTTGGTTTCCGCCCAACAGCAGATTGTTTTCAATGCAGGAAACAAAGTAAAAAATAATAATTGTGGCTTCTTTATTATTGTATTGTATGGCACCTACGAAAGCATGCAGGGACTGCCCAAGGCTTTCTGTTTTTCTTTTGAAAAGTTGATTGGGCTTCATGCAGGATCTGTGCATGCACAAATTCTGGCATAAATTCCTGATTGTAGTTTTAATAACTTCAAACCCCAACCAACTTGAGACTTTTTTATTGTATTTTTATTATTTTTTTCAATTTGTCTTTCTACATTGGAACAGACTAATGGCCCATTGCATAGTAGTAAAATCTGAAATTAAATACTCCGTCCACTATTCTTTTAATTAAATCAGGATAGAGTTCCATCACCATAACATTAGGCCTTTGCAATCTATAGGTGAGGCACATACTGTATGTGGAATTTGGTGTGGCCTCTTTGTTCAGTTGACAACTTTTCTTTTTCATAATTTGAGATTAAACAAATGTGTAAAATGCCATTCCATGTTAGAATGTATTTAATGTTGCTTTGCGGTGTGGGTTTGTGTGGACTCGGTTTTAGTAAATGCTTATGCAAGTCCATTGGAAACATTTACTGTACACTTTTGAAAGGAAACTTGTCTTCCTAAATGAAGGGTGGCGAGCAAGCTGTAAAGTAATACTGTATGTCCGAATAAGATTGGAGATGCGTCCCACAGCAACACTTCAAATTGTTATGACCCGCTAACTTACAAGTCATTCAAGGCTCTTGCATTTAATCATTTTCTGTTAACAAAATGTAACAGTTTTATGTTAAGTTCAAGATTTGATTCTATTGTTATTTGATTAGATTTTATATCCATGTGCTGCTATCGTGTTAATACTACAATGAAGGTTACAGGAAAGAAATTGTTCACTGCTTTGTTTAATAAATATATTGACTTCCCAAGTAAGATTTCAAGCTTCAGTGATGGAATTGAGAAGTATGTATGCTGAATTACGCAAATCAATTATCTGCATCCAATGGACTTATGGAACACACCACATACATGCAGAACAGACATTGGACAATACCCACCAGTAATTATAAATATTCCATTCTCCTAGAGAGAAAAGCAGGTATGCCCCAAAAAAACCTTTTACACACGTCACAAGCTCATATTGGTCAATTTTAAAATTGCTCTTGCTTTTAGCCTAGGCCCTCCGGGTACCCCAACTTTGATTGGCTCCCACAAAGTTTCCCAAGGGAGTTGGCTTCTTTGGAACAACTTTTGCTGTGATAGACGCCTTTATGAACACATCTGTGAGGAAAGCTAGTGGTAAGCAACTAAGCATTCTTTTTGCAATATGCCACAACTTTTGCAAATTTTCTTTAAGAAGACTGAGCTGCACTTTTAACTACCTGTAAACACCCACATTTTAAATTACATGATCTAACAGTACGGTAATTTAAAGTAGCCAATATAAAGCCATAGTTGGAATGACTTTGCGGTCGGTGGTTCGGGTGGTTTGGCGTGTGTGTGTCCATGCTTTTCTTTTTTTCTGACAGAGAACTTTGTTAACATTTTATCCAAATCAACCGTATCTTTATCTTGGGCCTCATTGTAAAAACAGCCTGCACTTATTTTTAGGGCTTTCTTTTTCTTTTCTTTTCTTTATTCTTTTTACTAATTTTGAAAAACATTTTTTAAATGGTTCAAATAGCCAATCTCCATCGACACGTTTGGACCATCTTAAAAAAGGTTAAAAAGTTGAACTGTTAAAATTGTGATTGGGATTAAAGCTGCTATAAGCAATAATATGTCAACATTTGAATGACCTTTTTTCTATTTGTTTTGTATTCAGACAGCCAGCAGTGGGTAGAATGCTCCCCAAAAAAAGAAGGATTCAAAGTTACTTATTTTCTATCGATTACACCTTGAGTTTGTGGAGATTTTTCTTTGCTTGTTATAGTTTTTTTGTCTAATTCCTGAGCCAATATTTGATGACCGGGTCAATATCAGTGAATAGGAGACTAACGGCAGGCCTTTCACTGATCACAAATGTAAGTTGATGATTAATATTGTCACGATCACGTTAACAATTTTATTGTTGTTTTTGTTTGTTTTTTCTTGCATTGAACATTGAAAGTATTTCTTTTTTGGCCTTTTAGGCTTCATAATCAGAATAAATACCAGCACTCAAGTTGTGTCCTTTTAGGATTCTTGTTTTATTTTCCCCCAGCAGGCAACAAACAATAGATGGACGTTTCGGCCGTGTGGCCTTCTTCAAATCTAAATCATTTCTGTGTCACTTATAAAGGGGACCTACCTGGGTGAATTGCACTAAACGGTCCGGGTATAACATACATTGTCATAACATTAGTAATTTTTCCAGTTATTTTCCATTTAGGAGAATTAAAACAAGAAATAATACAAATAAAAACAAAAAATATACATACACAGAACCGTGCACCCGTTACACCATTACGTGGAATTATTCAACTGAGTGCTTGCTCTCGCTTTCTTCTTTAAGGCTTCATAATCACAAATTTCACATGAGGGCATATAAGCAGAAGAAACATTTTCCATCATCAGTACCGGCACTTATAGCAGTGGTTAAAATTAATGTCCTGCCTCGTATTAATTTTATTAGCTCAATGGTGCCGCTTGCACCCCCAGCTAATTATTGGAAAAAGCTGGACACATTATTAAGGAAATATATTTGGAATAATAAGCGACCTAGTATTACATGGTCAGTGCTTCAGTATGGGAAGTCTGATGGGGGATGGGCATGCCCTAATTTCAAATTGTATCATTGGGCTTTTGTGTTGAGAAATCTCATTGTTTGGATGAAAACAGGATGAAACAGCTTCTTGGGAAAAATTTGAACAGGAATTATTAGACACTGTAGGAATGAAAGGTTTTCTTTTGATGGGTATTTCTATTAAGAAATGTAATTTGTATTATGGTCCAATGTTATCATATTTACTTCAGGTGTTTAGAGCAGTAGAGAAATATATAGGGTTTGGAACTAAGTGGTGTAAATCTTCTCCATTGTGGAACAACATATGCTATCTGGGGGGAGGCCATTCACCAATAGGAGTTGGGAGGAGAAGGGCATTAAGCCCCTTCAAGATATTAATGGAGCAAATAATATTATGGACTTCCAGGACATAGTTAGAAGGTACGGGATTGATATAGGCATTCTCTGTTCTTTTATTTCAGAATCAGATCTGCTTGTAGAGCCTATGGGGTTCCCTGGGGAGCAGAATTAAAGGACCATCCCATTCTTAACTTGTTTCAAAATGCCCCTAAACGAATCGTGTCATATCTATATGATCAACTAAATGCCCAGAAATATGCCCCCTCTACAGGAATGGAGGCCTGGAATAGGGATATAGCTAATGAAGGGCACGAAATAGATTGGGAGGTCACTTGGAATAATGTGGCTGGAGCATCAAAGAATCCAAATCATCAGTATATACACTTTAAGTTTAGTCACAGAGCGTATGTAACGCCGAGAATTAGGCACCGAATGGGATTGGCATCTGACCCATACTGCACATTCTGTGCCCCAGGAACTCTGGGCTCATTTGTTCATATGGTATGGGATCTACGAGTTTTGGGGAAGAGTTACAAGGACTTTGACAGATCTATTGGGGGTGCAATTTCCGATGGATCCATTTGTACACCTGTTAAACGATGATTCTATGTTACCTCTTGCAAGGTCTGGTTGGCTGGACTTACGGCAGGCAAAAAAATCATAGCCCAACACTGGAATCCCCCACATGATGATTCAAAAACACATTGGCTGCAGCTTTCCGGACATTGCTTATCTGGAACTGTCATCGGCAAGGATTAATCAGGCCCAAGAGGGCACAATTTCAATGTGGACAGACCTAAAGACTTACTGACCAGGTGATATTGTAATGGATGTGTTGTGGGTTGATTATTCTGTGAATAGGATGGGGGGGGGGGGGAGGGTTTTTTGTGTGTGTGTGTGTGTGTGTGTGTGTGTGTGTGTGTGTGTGTGTGTGTGTGTGTGTGTGTGTGTGTGTGTGTGCGCGTGCGTGCGTGTGTGCGTGCACACGAGTATGCGTGTGAGAGTGAATGTTTTGAGTTCAATTTTGTATACTGTATGGCATCCCCATACCTCTACCTTCACACCAGTAGATCCTGTGATCTTTTGTGGCCAGATGTCATTTCTTGCTGGGGTCTAGTAGGACTATAGTAAATATTAATAAAGAAATCACCATAACATGTTTGTCAAAAATATAGCTAAAATCACTGAAAGGAAAGAAAGTAAGACATATCTTTTACTTTCTCTAATAACATAAAACATGAATGAACCTTGGTTGAAAAAAATATAACTGAAGTTGTCCTTTAGAGGACCACTTCACCACTTTTCACTCTTGACATAATTATAATAGGTCCTCACTAATAATCACGAAAAAATGGCACAATTATTTTTCTACTCGGTCTGTGTCTCATAGGACGGCTGTGGGCAGTTCAGAAACTGTCCTCCATCATTGATGGGGAATACAAGCTGGAAACTGCAGGCTTTCTAGTCCTGAAAAGTTGCCATGTGAAAATGGAAGCCATCGTTCTCACGATAATGAAAATCTAAACATTTTTGTAAAAAAAAATCTTGTTTAAAAACAATCTGCCTAATGATGATGACACTGGAGGACGGTTTCTAAACTGCCCACAGCCCTCCTATGAGACACAGACTGAGTAGAAAAAAATCGTGCCATTTTATCATGATTATTAGTGAGGACCTATTATATGAAGATAGGTTGAAAAGTGGTGAAGTGGTCCTTTAAGGCCTATCCGGTTGTCCGGGACAAGTAATATATATTTCTGGACAAGTAGGCCTACATTAAAATTGTACTTGTCTGTTGGAGAAATTGATTAATAGTTTTGTTAATTTAAAATCTTCATATTAAATGTAGCCTTTTGATTATGTGTTCATTCCCTTCTGGGAGCAGTAAATCAATGGCTCCATCTACTGGTGGAGTGAATCATCTACATCTATAGGCTACTAATAACATGCAATTGTGTTTAACTAGTAGCACCTGTGTCTTTTCTGCTGCAGAGTTCAGCGAGCGAGCACACACTGACACACTGTCTTTCACTGACTTGAGTGAGTAAACCTTTATATTATGTATTCTTTATCTGGCTGTTCTCCTACGTTATTGTTTGACAAAAGTCACAAAGTAGTGCATCAGTTTATTCTGTTTGTCGTTTGACAACATGCGAAGAGTTGTGTGCAGTATAGTGTTGTCTGTTGTGTAATGCTGTGTTGTGATATACTTCAGTTGATGAACATTGTTTTAATCATGTTTACATAAATGATATCCATATTACGTTTGTTTACTTGTCTTAGAGTGTCTGTGTTTACAGACGTCATCGTTGTTTTGTACTACGTATGGCTGGCTAAGCCTATATGGTCATACTGTATAGCCTTAAGGACTATTTTAATGGAAACGTATAATCAATTGCATGGACGTCCATGAGCTATTCTAAGCATTAGTTGGCGGTAACTTGTACACATTGTGTGTGACTTTTCCTTACATTGTAGGCCTGCTGCAATTCGCAACTGCATGGCCCCTAGCTGTACAATCTGGATAACCCCTCCCCCCTTACAGTAGCCTATGTTTATTTTCCCTTTTTTTACCTCCTTACATGATTTCTATAGGCCTATACAGGTTTAATTAATAGTTGGTGTTCATACATTGCCTGCCAACTTTGCCAAGTGTTGGCTCTGGTCTCACATGCATGGGTTACACATTTCAGATGAATTTGCACACACCCTTAGTAGGCTATGTTGATCTGCTAACTGTGAACTTACAGTGGTTTGTTTACCTGGTGGTTTCTAATAGCAGGCCTATCAAATGTAATAGTTTAGACAGCTGCTGTACTCTCATTGGTTCTAAAACCTTTTCATATCAACAACCCCCAAATAAAATGTGGTGATCTAATTGGACGCGCCCACAGCGTTGTGAGCTTGTAGATCTGTCATTTTCCAATGTATAGGGTTAGGACTGCTTCAATGACTCTGACATCACTTGTTGACAGACGATAGGATGAGGAATGTGATCGTGGCAGCATATTTTACAGGGGTCTTCAACGTTTTTCTGGCTAAATATGAAGCAGGGACCCCCACTGCTATTGTATAAAACTTGTTTTCATAGATAATGGCTGATCTACAAGCTCACAACCAGCAGCCCTGCGACATGTTGTGAGCGTCTATCTCCCCCCCAGCTAAAGTTCACTGCAATGCAGAATAGGGATGCTATAGCGTTCAAGTTGTCAATGTAAAACAATATCCTGCACCCTTAGCCCTGTAAGACACGGACACGTACTTGCAAAAAAGAGATTTCAACCTTACTACTACTTTGTACTACTAGGACTTTGCAGAGGAAATTATGTTAAAAAAGTTTTATGAAAGTTTTAAGCACATTTATAATAATTGTTAAAATAATAATAAATTAATAATTTACATTCTGTGGATATCTTTCACAATAATACATGAAATACATGTTCTAGACATTCTAATGATAACAAAAAAAAACATATTATCCAGACATTTTTAATTTGTGAGAATTTCAGCCTCTGTGGGGGGTATTTATATGCAAATATCATGACCTATGGCATTGCAATGAACATCAATGATGAGGTGAAAAAATAACAGAAAAAATAATAATAATTAAGTAATTCATTAAAATAAAAATGTTACCGAAAAGCGCTGGGTCTTACAGGGTTAGACTCACTAAAATTTGAGATTGGACACAATCATGTGATGTCACCCTCCGGGAGTCCTGGGGTGCAATGCTGTACTCGGTACTTTAGGCCTACTCTAACGTTGTTGAAGTAGGACTCATAAAATGTCCCTGGGACCCATCTAAAAGACAACCCGTGGGTCCCAGGACCCCGTTACATCTATCTGGGCTCACTGAGGCTCCAGTTTCTTTGCAAGGTTTGCTGCAGTGGTCTGTCTCATCCCTCCATCGTCATGGAAGAGAGAGGGAGTGGGACAGCAGCCAAATCATCTCCTTCTCCTTGACATTGCTTCATGTTGCCCTGTCTTGACCCTGGGGTGGTTTCCTCTGTCCAAATATGTGTGTATTTGAACCTGGGCGCTTGTGCTAGTTTCCCCACATACCTGCATGCATGCCCCACCGAGTTATTATTATGTACAGTATGTGTCCCTGTTATGCCCGTATATGGAGTTTTTTGTCAAGCATGCCAAACGAGGCTTTTTGTGGCGGTTCTGGACAACCGTGGGTCTGCCCGACTCGACACCAGACACTGCATTCCCTGTGGGGGTGTGGAACGCGTGTGTCAAATTTATAGTCGGTTCCCGAGTTACATGGATTACACACGTACGTACACACGTACAGAGACTTGGTGCATTTAAGTCTCTGTATGTCTGTAAAAGAAGTTGAAAAAGCCTAATGCATTAAGCCATAAGCATCTATTTATAGATGCTTATGGCTTAATGCATTATGCTTGTTGGATTTCTGTTTTATTCTGTGAAGGAGGAGCAATCTTCATTCACAACCATGTCCAGATGTGATGCATGCTTGTAGTGTTTAGCACATCTTTTCAGTTGGGGTCGGTGTCAGTTGGAAACTACATGAATTTGGGGGTTACTATGAGTGCAATTGCGATATCTAAATATTTAGAATACTTACATAGTTACATTCACGTTGCTTTATAATCAGTAGAATAATCAAGGTTACTAATACTATACCAACATTTCTGTATTTAATGTGTCTCTGCTGTTGCAAAATGTATTTTTTTTCAGGAAATTAAAAATATACATTTTTCAGGGGAAAACAAATCAAAATTAAATATTATTATATTTTTATATTATATTGTCAGATTCTCTGAACCTCTTAGCTCAACCAGAAGAGGGCACTGTTGTTTAACCAGTTACTACTAAGACAATATCAATGAATAACATACTTTGGGGGCTGCAGTCTTGGACACCCAGGTGTGTCTATTTCAGGGCTGGACTCACTTGCTCCGGTTGCTTGTAAACCTTGGTTAGAACGAGCTTTGCAAGCATTGCTTGCATCATCTAAGTGTCTGCAGTTCGATGTGAATAAAAAGTCAGTTTAGCTTTAGATGTTGTAAAGCTGCCACCAACTTTTGCATGCTGTGTCCTTGCTTGCGCATGCACATCATTTTATTATATATATATATATATATATATATATATATATTATTTCAATGTCTTTATTTGAGTCCACATTAATAAAATGCATTATCAAGGGCACACATGTTTTTCAGTTGCTTCTGATATCCCACACACAAAGAGAAATGCTATTTCATTTTCAGGTCATTAACGCATTTCTTGTGACGACAAATGCATCTAAAATGCAATAGCGTTTACATTTAATTTACAGATGTGCTCATTCTATGACACAATTGAAATTTTAAATAGAATATAATTTAATTTTCAATTTTCCAAAAATGCCCTGCTAATTAGTGGAAAATGAAAATGCGATGTGCTTAGCTTTTGCTTCATCTCCAAGTGTGCTCATTCTATGACCGAATGAAAAAGAAAAAGCAAATCATATTGCACTTTCATTTTCATATCGTACACAACCAAATTTGAAAATGAGAATGCAATGTTATTTTCTTTTTCATTCTGTCATAGAATGAGCACGCCTGGAGATGAAATGTAAATGCTATTATATATTCTCTTAACGCATTTCTTGCGACAAAAAATAATCTAAAATGCAATAGCATTTACATTTAATCTACAGATGTGCTCATTCTATGACACAATTAGAATTATAAATAAAGGATGATTTGATGCCCTGCTAATTAGTGGACAATATAAAAAAAATCTTATGAAATAAGAAATGCTTTTTAACCTTCAGATAATGAACGCATTTAATGACCTGAAAATGAACATTTTGACGAAATGACTTTTCGTATTTACCATTTCATTTGAATTTTGTCAGCTTTATGTTCCATACACGCGTGCATACAAATACAGTTTTCAATCCACATGGCCGTATTGACAATACAAATACTACATCATTATTATACATCTTCATTTGAAATCTAGATTGACAAGACATGTTGTTCTCTTTTGCACCAGTATACATCAATAGCCTAAAGATGTTGGATCCCTGCCATCCAGTCAAGGTCTTAGAGGGCCTCAACAGGCTACGACTCAACTGTTCCTTGTGTGATGTGATTTTGAGCTGTGGGGGACAGGAGTTCCCCTGCCATCGAGCCTTACTAGCCTCATTTAGCACCTACTTTGAGGTAAATGTACAACATACATTTAGCTGCTGTTGTTCAGGGAATGACCTTCATTTCTGACTTGGCTTCCACCTTAACCGAACTAACTTTACCTTTTCAACCTGCACAGGCTATGTTTAGATCTGTCCCGTTGGAGTGCACACAGGAAAAGCTCCAAATCTGTGATATGGAACCTGAGGTGTTGGACACATTGTTGAACTACGCCTACACCTCGACAGTGTCCATCTCCTTGAAAAATGTGCAGGTAATGTATGATCTCTCTAGGTCGTCCTCAGACGAGCCTTCCATCGTCGCTTCCAGTCATCTCGGTTCTCCATACATCCGGCCAGCTCGTTGGTGCTTTGCGCTCCTGCATCTTTCTTGAGTACATCCATAAATCATATCATCATAAACCATATTCCTTGTCTGTGTTTTTGTCCTCTGCTTACACATAATGTTTTCTTTGATCTAGGCCCTGCTGGCAGCATCCACATTGTTGGATGTCACAGCTGTTCAAGAGGCCTGTCTTGACTACATGGGGCGTCACGTGGAGAAGGTACCAAGACTGAATTAGTATTTAGACGATTTTTATGAACATGGCTAGTAGTTAACTTGTATTGCCATTTTATTTAGCGAATGCAAAGTCCTTAAGCCAAACGGTTGCCTCCTGGTCTGCTGTGTGGAGGGTAATTAATCCTCCTTCCAGTCTTTGGAGAGGACAAACTTCTATGATGTGCTTCATAGTTTGCTCCTCACCACACGCACACAGTGGGATTTGTGGAGGCTGGCCAAGCAGGGGCCATGTCCAGTCCTGAATCTATTGAGCGTAGACCAGAGTATATATAGAGTATTGCCATTCATATTCATTGACAGACAAATGCATCACGTTGAAAAAGTCATGTTTTTAACTTCACTAACTACTATATAGCATATTATGTCAGTTACATAATAAATTATAAAGTTACGTGTTTAACGCATTCAGGACGGGAACCCCATTTTGGTATTTGATGCATTATGTTATACTTTAGCGCAGCTACGAGCTTGTGGAACTGCTATTTTGGAAAGATCTTGGAAATGTGGCGCAAATCATAGAATATGTATTCTTTCAGAGCTAACGTTTTCAACTCAAATATTTTAGCATGAACGAAAATAGAGCCCATTATCTATTTCTTTATGATTATACTATATGCGTCTGTGAAACATCATGTGACATTTAATTGTAATTTCAGATGACTGTGTCTTCCGCCTAGCAACATAGAAACTGTCTGGTGTAATATTAATCACATGTCAACAGTTGTTTACTTTGTCTGATAATTTGTCTGTAATCTAGATGTAGAGTTTGAGAATACATCTTAGACTTAAACTGTTTGTTGTTGAGAAATCCTACTTTTTAATTATGGTCCCATAAGGTGGTTGTAGCACACTGTCATCAGAGTATTATCTTCATTAAAGGTGACATGCCCCCCCCCCTTCCCCCCATGTCATATAGGCTGGTCTAGCAAAAGGACACATGGATGGAATCATGAGTGAGATGTTTGTTGATCCCAACCGTCCCAAAAAGGTCTTACTGGGCCTATGCAAGCGGTGGCTCAAAGGAGTCTTGTGTGATGTTATTCTGTGCTGTGAGGAACAGTGGTTCCCCTGTCATCGTAGCGTACTGGCCTCCTTGAGCACTTATTTTGAGGTAAATACACACATTTATTGATATGGGAATGACATTTTTGATCTGGTGGTGTTATAGGGGAATGACAATCAATCCTGCCTTGCTTTCATGTGAACTGGATATCCAATCACCTGTTAACACAATGTACATAAAGGTTTAATACTCCAACCATTCACCTTTCCAACTTGCACAGGCTATGTTTACATCTGGGATGATGGAGTCAACACAGCAAAAAGTGACCATCAGTGGTGTGAAACCTAAGATGCTAGGCCTGCTTGTGAACTATGCCTACATCTCGGAGGTCTCCATCTCCAAAGCAAATGTTCAGGTACTGTCTTAACATTTATTATTCTTTGTTATGTTTGTATAACCAAAATGCAGACAAAAATGTGTTGTTTCTTTGGTCTAGGCCCTGCTGGCAGCATCAGACTTTTTGGATGTCACAGCTGTTCGAGAGGCCTGCAGTGAATACTTGAAGCGTCACATAGACATACATAACTGTGTTGGGATTCACTGCCTTGCTGAGACCCACTCCTCTGCAGTGCTGGAGCAGCACAGCATGGATTACATCTTGGAGCACTTCAGTGACATCTACCGGCAGGTCAGTGATTCTTTGTCTGTTGACTGTTGTTGACTCGTCCTCCTTCCTTTTAATAACCTATTCAACCTGTTAGCACCACAGCAGTCACAAACCTGGGTAAAATATCATTCCATCAGTCATTTGTTATTTACACCCCCCCCCCCACACACACACACACACACACACACACACTGATTTTGTTTCTGCCAATAGGAGGAGTTCTTGTCTCTCTCTGTGGAAAGACTGACGGCAATCCTTTCCAGTGACCATCTCAATGGTCAGGAGGACATGGTGTTTGAGGCTGCCATGGCGTGGTTGATGAAGTTACCTACACACGGGCAGAGCTTTGAAAGCAGAGCGCAGTCATTCTTTAAGGTACAGTAGCTGCATTCTACACTATAACAACCGACAAAAGTTCAGTTCGGCTGGGTTCCCCGAACCAAAGAAACGGTGGACAGACAAAGGTCATTTCATACTGCTCGCACTCACGGCTTGCACTGTTGGTGTTGAGTGGAGACTTGCTTAAGCAGTTTGTAGGCTGCACTACAGCCAGCACAGCACTGCTGAAAGTGGAATAGATAGCTGAATTAAGTTTAACACAATAGATTTTACAATTTACAATTTAGGCATTTAGCAGACACATTAAGCAAGAACAAAAGCATGGGAATACATCACATAAAAGCATTTATCATGAAACATGCGTAAGCTAAGAAAGTAACAGTGGAATATCTATATAATGAAACTATACAAACTATACATATATATACTACTATGCTATACAGATTTTGCGAAATTTGTGACAGGTAATGAGATAATGCTCTTAGTTATTGTTTGTGATGTTATGCATGTCTATAGTTAGAAAATATGTGATAGCCTTGCACCAGTGTTAGCTTTATGCATGTGCTATCATGCATTTTATTTTGTAATACTAGGCACAAATGACATGGGTCAATATCATAGACTGTAAAAAAAAATATGGACAAAGTGTTCTCCGGTTCTGATATGGACGTAAGATGAAGCCTGTCAGTCCTTGAATTGTAAATCGCCATCTTTCTAGATCCGTTTGGGCCCAGCTGGCCATTGGCTGGCCCAGACAACGAGGCGGGACTTCCCCCCCTTCTTTGTTGGTTTTTATTTTGACTCGAACGGGGGGTGACTCCCGATCATAGACTGTAACGGTAGCCAAGCCCCTCAGAACATATGTGACTGTCATTTTTATGGTCATAAATGGGACCATAATTTTCCAAAAAGAATATTATGACATGAGAAATGAGACTAGTGACTGGAAGCAGAAAGTATTCATGACCATGTTTTTTAAGGTGAAGTTGGGCCCAAATACATGGACCTCTATGGCGCTATGGGGTTTTTTGGGCCCAATGCCACAACATTGAACGGCATATGAACTTTCAGGAAGTCCCGATTTCCTTAGTGGCTTCACAAAATATCTTTCTGACTGCCCCCCTGGTCAATATATGAAAACATACTACTTAACCCCCCAAAACTGATGCAAGGTTCAGAACTAGAAGGGGCAAGTTCAGTAGTCCTGAGCGTATCAGCAGCACTCTTGAAGTTGTTTCTATCAACTTGACCAAAGACATTTGAACAGATACAGTACAGCAGTATCCTACCTGGACCAGGGGCGCCGGAGGGGGGTCAGAAGGGTCCTAATATCCCCTCACTATTGGGGGATGACTGGTCTAGTTATTTATTTATTTTTCCAGACCGACGCTGGTCTAGCACTGTCCGTTCCTGCTTTTATTGGCTGCATGCTTGCCTCGCTCTCACTGCAATGACTATTCAGCAGTTGTTCTCTCAACTTGATCAAGGTGTCAGACAAGCTACAGTAATACACAAGACATTGTAGTTCTTTGTATGCTGGCTGCATGTGTGAAAGCAGCAGATTTTACAACTTACAAGTTATGTTGAGTCTGCTTCTTTTCACCTGTCCGGGGTGAGTTTCCCCAGGTTGGATGTAGCACGTGGAAGGAACACGTTATTCCAACCAGTTCCTCTCCCCTCCATCAGGTGTCCAGGCTGGCTAGGGGGAGGCAGTATAGAGACCAGAATTACTTCACATGTTTTGTGAGTGTACCTACTAGGGCATTCACGTCATTTTCACTATAGTTGACTAGTTGCCTTGTTTACTAGTCGACTAGTTGTTTAACTACCTATTTTCTTTTTTGTAAATAAATATTTGTACATTTAAAAACTGTGTACTTTGGTGACTATAACTCTAATCTACCTGATCTTGAGGCCTACAAAATCTAAAAAAAAGAAAAGAAAAAAGGTAACTAGTGCCTAGGTAACTAGTAATGCCCTAGTACCTACTACCTAAGGGAACACAGGGAGAACATGTAAACTCGTGGAGGAGAGAACACAACCCCAGTGCCCACAGTGTCTCCAGCAGGAATCAAACCCAGGACCTTCTAGCTATGAGGCGACAGCGTTACCGACTGCACAACCATGCCCACACATATTGCCATCTTATTGTCATTTTACATTCTTATTAATTCTTATTGTGAATTCCAGTTCTTGTGACATGTTAATGACAGTTTTCACACATAAATCATCATGAATAAACGAACAATGAATGTTCATCAAGTTGCTTACATCTGTTCTTCTCCCAGATGCACACAACACAGACGTCTGGGATAGTTTCTGATGTTATGCTGTGTCGAGTTTACAATATTAACGCATCTGTAGAGAAATATACTTTTTACACGGGGGGAGTGACTAATGGCGGCGGGGGGGGGGGGGGGGGGGGTCGTCTACAGACTTCCGTTCGCCAAGACTTCCGTCGCCAACTGTCTGTGTTATATACATCTTATAATATATAAGATGTACTGTATATAACACACAGAAAGCTATCACAGATGCCCCCCTCCCAGTGAGCTGTGGCGTTCCACAAGGAAGCATACTAGGGACTTTACTGTTCCTAATATATGTAAACGACATGACATCAGCTTGTGACTGCAACTTGACTGCAGCAGATGACTCGGCACTGCTAGTCTCGGACAGGAACAAACTGCAGGTTGAAAAGGCCCTCAGCTCTCAACTCGGTAGAATCTGCACCTGTCTCGCTGATAACAAACTATCTTTACACCTGGGAAAAATTGAATCCATTCTATTTGGATCTAATAGTAATCTCAGCAAGGCAAATGGCTTCTTGGTTAGAGTGGGTGACAATGTTATCACACGTAAAGATGAAATTACCTACATAGGTTCCATCCTGGAGGCTAATCTTTCAGGTGATAAAATGGCCACCAACGTAATCAAAAAGGTCAACCAAAGAACAAGATTCCTTTACAGGATCTCCTCACTGGTCAACAAAAACACCTTGAAGACCTTAACAGGAGCCCTCGTACAAGGTTTCTTTGACTATGCATGCACCTCCTGGTACCACAGCACCTCAAAGGCCCTTAAAGCTATGCTCCAGACTTCCCAAAACAAACTGGTCAGGCTCCTACTTGGCCTCACCCCCCAAACCCACCTCACCCCTGCCCACTTTGACAGGCTGGAATGGCTTAAGGTCGACGACGGAGTACAGCATCTTGCAATGGGTCTATGCCACCTCCAAATCTGAGGCCATGGTTCTCAGCAAGCGGTTGAAGATGGATGGATGGATGAAGTAATGGGTCAAAATGAATAACCCATTTTATTGTGTCAAAATAACCCAGGGGTTGAATCGGTCCCTGTGTAACCCAGGTGGGGGGGGGGGGTTACAAAATAACCCAGGTCGGGTTATTTTGATCTAGATAGTTTTTTGTGTGATACCTTCCCAAAAATCATTCTGATAATTATCCCTCCCAGTTGATACTGACGACCCCACATTCGCCTGGCTCTCAGACTATACAGTATGGATACTGTATGTCTGTGGACTTCTAAATGCAACGCTCCTAGAATAGTGCCTGCTGTCTATACTACTGTATATGTATGCTGCTTCTAATAATGTTGTTCACCCAATAGCAGGTTGTACTTAATAATTAGTGTGATCTAATGTGTTCTTTAAGGTCTTAGAGCACATCCGTCTGCCTCTTATCAGTCCCTCCTACCTCCGTCATGTGATCAAGTCTCTGGATGTGGTGAAAGAATACCAGGGCTGCCAGAGGTTCATCTCTGAGGCCAAGGAGCGTCTGGCAGTGCCTTACTGTAACACGGCACGTGCACGCAGGACCTCAGGTAATACACATTGTCAGGTCCGGATACCAATGTTATCCATTCAGGATAGAGAACACAGTCAGGATAGAGATTAAACAAGTGACGACACAATGAAATGAGCAGACAAAATTGGAACTGATAAATGGCTACTCTCTCCTGAGCTGGAGAGACAGGGGGACCTTAATTGTTACTGAACAAACACTATAGCAATAATTGCTATCATAATATAGTGATTTAGCCTTAAAACGTAGCACTTACCCTACCTTTTAATTATACAGCTCATAGTGAAAATAGCAGTTAATAGTAAACATAGTAGATCTACAAGCTCACAACCCATCCCATTGCTTTGTGTTGTGAACATATCGATTTATTTAAGGCCAACATGCCCCTGAGATGCATCCTCTTTTATTGAATTATTGTGGTGTCTCTTTGAACTCTTATATGCACACTGGCTCACCTACTCCTTCTCCCTGCTTGTTGAAGTGATTGTGACGGTGGGAGGAGAGAAGTACCGGACAATGAAGAAAGACACACTTAAGCTCTTTAATCCCCTGAATAAACAATGGAAGAATCTAGGATTTCTGCCCACGAAAGTAAGCGATTATGGTGCCGTTATGTCAGGTGAGGACTAGTACCACTTGGACCCATAATGTTTCCAACTCTTTTGCCTCTGAATTGAGTTAGCAATGTTGCGTTGGAAATTATACAGCTGGTCGTTTCGAGGAAGCAATCTGATTGGTTGAAACAGCCCTCTAGCCGTGCCCGAAAGTTCCTAAACGAGTGCAAAGGAACATCTAATCAAAACATAGAAATCCGCTGCTCTGTTCTCCCAGAGCGCGGCAGACTGGTATGATAGGCTAGTGAGTTTCTTGAGACATTTGTGGTCGTACTGTCGTAGTGGCTACATCTGTCATTCTTTTAGAGTATTAAGTTACCCTTAAGTTTTAACTGTTGTATAATTCCAATATTACACTCTAGAATGTTCTTTACCGCCAATAATGCACTTCTGCACTGCAGCATCACAGGCGTGCATTAATGATGGTAGAGAACACCCTCTCGTGAATAAAATCCTGAATGGAAACCCTCAAAATGCAAATAAGGGCGCTTTCACACCGGACATGTTTGGTTAGTTTAAAACGAACCATTGTCCTCTTACCCCTTTGGTTCGGTTGGTGTGAACATGCATCCGAATTCTGGTGCGGATCAAAGAAACGAACCATGGTCCGCTAAAAAAGGCCGGACTCGGTTCACTTCCAAACAAACCACGGTGCGGTTCGTTACTGAGGACCAAATACAGTATGATAGCCAAAATAGCTGTCGGGCGTCGGCAGTTGTGAGGCTGCATTAATAATTAGTTCTAAAAGCATGTATTTTTTTACGGGGATCACTATATTGATATGACAGCTGACAGTCTGATTTTATTTTAATAGTATATGTATATGTCGAGGCGCAGCGCAAATGTAATGGCAGCGTACGAAGTTCACATGCGCAAAAATAACAGATGTAGTTATCGACACGGAATGGTGTACGGTATGGTACACGATGTAAGCTTGTAGATCTGTTTATTTTAAGCATGCGCGGCCGCCACGCAAAGTTATGACAAAGCATGCGATGCATGAGTCTTCATGCGAGAGTTTCTCTTTCAACTCGTGTCCCCTCCTTTTTTCTGCGCACATGAGGGGGAGAGACCCATATATTTATATGGGAGAGACAGAATTTTAAATATTTAAAATCATCCATGTCGCGCACGGCCGCACGTATAGAGAAAAAGCCAATGTTAAATAAGCTATACACAGGTGGTCTCAAATGATTAATTGATTACATCACTATAGCAAAAGACGTAAAACTAGGTCAACTCAATTAGCTGCAGCGGAGATGTTCTGACTTGAAGCTCAATAACCTACTAACTGACCACCTTCAAGTTTAAACCATAAGATGACATGGAAATGCCCGCCGATTTGATGCGCAGAAATAACATATATCTAATCGGGTTAAGGTGCACACATGGAAGAAAAGTCCTTTTTATCGGGGATACCTTGTTGTAGTCTCCGTGAATTGTATGCATCAGCAGCAAGCACATTATTGTTCAAACACCTGCTCCTCTGTTCACCTGTTCTTATTTGGCTAATAAAATAATAAGAATGAATGCAATAGCAAGTTGTTGCTGTCATGTTGCTGTGTTCTCTTCTGTGTGACTGAAGGTTGCCCCAAAAATTGTAGACAGTGATTTCCCCTCATGTACTTTTTCCCCTCACTATTTGGTTCGCTTTGGTTCAGAAGCTGCACCCCCCCCCCCCCCCCCCTACATGCAATTCAAAGGAGCTTCATGCACGCCACAATGTACGTTGACATCGCGGATTGTCTGACTCTGCCTCAATGGAACAGTTACCCTTAAAATATAACGCATCTATTCAGCTTCATTGTAACTAACGACAGAAATTCATATTTTTTAATGCCCTATTTTGCTATTGTGAAATTGTCAAATGTCCGATGCCAACTGACAGTGCTACTACTAGCAAAGATTAAATTCCATCTCCCAGAGACAATATCCTATAGCCTGGAAGGACGATCGACCAATAGCCCAGGGTACCCCTCTGTGGATTTGTCCATACTAAAGTGAATTGTGTATAAAGACAAGTGCAGTATTACTTTCAAGTAGTACAAGCTACATTGTCAAGTTCAGTATAGGCATATTACAATGTTTTATTTTACCAAGAAATAACCCCGTTTAACAGGTAACCGGTTTAATTATTCTGCCCTTACACCTTAGGCTCCACTCTGTATGTGGCCGGAGGACTTAATCCTGCTTTTAAAGGCACTGGGAAGATGTGGCGCTATGATTTTCAGCTTAACTCATGGATGGAGATGGCTCCTATGACCCTGCCACGCTGGAGCTTCAGTAAGATTGTCAAACTGTGGCATTCAGTTTTGGACCTAATCATTATAGGCGTGCAGGCATATGCACGCGCGCGCACACGCACACACACGCACACACACCTACACACACATACTCACACACGCACACACATGCACACACACACATACACACATTTAAATTTCTTTATTTGAATCCACAAATAATACAATTAATTTTACAAGGAAACAAATATAACGGGGTTGACAGTTCATGTTCACTTAAGGATACACATGGCACCTCCTTCTCCACACAGACAAACTGCCTATAACAGCCGAAACAGAACAGTATTTGGCAAGTTGTTTGGCTTTTCTTTTTGTCATGCCAGCTATTCTTAGACCACTCATGGTCAGTTTATGGCCCAGGCTTCCGAATATCAGTATGGCAAATCTACAGCGATACCCCAAGTTTTTTATACTTCCAAGTAATGGTTGATACTTATTTATCTTGGAATGCCTGGTCCATGTACAAATCAAAGACACAGCCCACCTCCAGAATCAGGACCTCCTTGTGACTGGTGTCAACAAAGACAACATCAGGTGTATTGGGGATGTTAGCAAAGACATCGCATGCACAGCTAAACCAATCTGGTAACACTCTTGAATTTTTATACATTGCTGCACTAGATGGCACATTCTTTCAAACTGCATCAGACACTAGGTCAACAATCCGGTCGTGGCGAGCAATATACAAGTTTTTGTATGCACTACATCCATTTGTTATGTGTGCGATGGATTCTAGGTGTTGTTCAGAATCATGATGGTTTATACAGAGTGGAGTGTGGGTGTCGGGATACCAGATTGACAGATTCTACTTGGTTGGTAATACTTGCAGTCTTGCTTTGATGGTGAATTTTAAAACATCCTCCCCAATAGCAGCATTTTTGTACATCGAATGTTCACGCCAATGTTCTTTAGCTTCAGTCTGTTTCTTGCTAAGCAGAACCCTTCTTGCCGTTAATTCCTGTAGTCTAGTGTCCGCTCCCTGGTGAGTAAGGATAGCCTTCACTACCACGCTGGAGTCTGTAATGAATCCATCAGAGATGGGCACATTTTCGTTGTTTTTTGCCCATTTTAGCTGGACTCCTGTCGGATGGCAAAGGTCGTTGAGATCTGGCCAATCAGACCAGACCCCGAAGCCCTTGGCTTGTGAGTCTTGAGTCCAGTTTCCCAGAGTCTTTCCCCCTAAAGCCCAGGATGTTATTCTGGTCTGCAGCAGCCAGGGGTACCTTCCTCCTGCGCAGGTCCAGTAGGAGTGATGCCCTGGCCATTTCTCTGACGGTGCCATCATCATTATTGAGCATGTGTAGTAGTACGTGTTGCTGCATAAGTCCACTCTACATTTGGGGCCCCCAGCCCCCCTTCGCCATATGAAAGGAAGAGTATGTCTCGTGTGGAGTGTGAGTTTAGGCCAACCCATTTTCTGGCCAGCTGGACAGTTCTATTTGTCATGTCTCTCAGTGCATGTTGTGGGACGTGTACATAGGTGTTGTATATCTTCGCCAGGGCCACTTCTCTCACAGCCTTGAGCTTCATGACTATAGGGAGGGGGGACAGATCGATCAGGTCGAGTCGACGGTGAAACTCTCTAGTGAGCTCCTAGAATTGCTCCCCCCACTCACCAGCGATGTTGAACTTATGGCCCAGGTATGGGTACGTCTCATTACGGGCGTACACCCTGATGGGTTGTCCCATAATTAGGAAGGAGGGAGGCTTGTCTTTCTTGGCCTTGTACCAACGGTTGCCGCCGCTGCGGCGTTCGTGGAGCACGGCACATTTTGTGTGTTTCACCTCCAGCCCGGACCAGTGGAGGAATTACTCGGTGCGTGCCAGCATGTTGGTGATGACGTCCTCCACACACACACACACACACACACACACACACACACACACACAGCCACATTGTAACATACTGTAGGCCCTATTATTTATTTTTCTGATTGATTGAAATTAAATTTGAAAGGCTAGTTGAATTTTAAATCAGTATCTTGGCGGGTTAAAGCTAATGCGTGCTGCAGGTTAAAAATCTCTCGTGGCTCCCTGTGTGTTTTGGCTTTGGGGAGGGTGTGTGACTCATTGTGTGTCTGACTGTTGGTATGTCTAACTAAACACAACTTTATTTCCCCCCACATGGTCCATAGGCCTGTTGATGGCGGATGGATATTTGTTTGCACTGGGTGGCTCGTGTGTCGAGAATGATATTGCAATGTCAGTAGATCGATACGACCCAAAAACCAACACCTGGGAGTTCACTGACAATATGCTTGGGCCATGCATGAGGCCATACAGGCTGGTGGTCGCACTAGATGGACTGCTCTATTTTATTGGTATGTGTTTTGTAGAATATTGTATGTAAAGCATACTGCATAACTGAAAATGCCCAAAGACTTTTGGTATTATTACATATTCATCCCCCTACTGACAATTTATAATGTTTACCATGTGTCTTTCTGGGCCCAGGTGGCAATGCAAATTATGCATACAGCCATCGAATGGATGAATGGTCAAAAATCGTTCCAATGAAAGATCCGTGCCGTGGATACGCTGCAGCTGCCTGCAGTCTCAACGGGAAGATCTACGTTATAGGTAAGGTCAGGGGTTGTGAATTTGGGGTCTTTAAAATAAAACCTCCGGTATCTATAAATAGCATCAAATGTTGGATGAGTGAGAACTTTCTCAAGCTAAATGAGGATAAGACAGAAGTTCTCATAATCGGTTCTAGTGAGCAGAAAGAATCAATAATAAGCAGACTTGGTAACCTGACTGTAGAAAGTAACAGTACAGTAAAGAACCTGGGGGTTATTATTGATTCTGATTTTTAATTCACACATTAATCATGTTACCAAGATTGCCTTTTTTCACCTTAGAAATATTGCACGAATCAGAGCCTATTTGTCCTTGGACGATGCAAAAACGCTAATCCACGCCTTTGTTTTTTCTCGGCTTGACTACTGCAATGCACTTTTTTCAGGACTGCCTAAGAAAACAACTGACAGATTACAACTTGTCCAAAATGCAGCAGCCAGAGTTTTAACTAGAACTAAGATGAGAGAACATATTACTCCAGTTTTGGCATCACTGCACTGGCTTCCGGTTGTTTTTAAAATTGATTTTAAAATTATTTTACTTGTCTATAAAGCTCTCAATGGTCTCGCACCTTCCTACCTACATGACTGCCTGCCTAAATATGTCCCAAACCGCCCCCTAAGGCAGGGATATTCAATTGGCGGCCCGCGGGCCACATGTGGCCCGCGGAGCGCCTCCTTGTGGCCCCTGGAAGAATTTTGAATTGAATTTTTTCTTTAGAATAATAATAGGGATAATAAAAGTTACAGTAAAATAAAAGAAAAATAAAATAAAAGTTACAATAAAAGTTATGTGTGTGTGATATTAATTGTGAGATTACCATAATGACGGTAATCATTAAAGGACCACTTTTCAACCTATCTTCATATTATAATAGGTCCTCACTAATAATCATGATAAAATGACACGTTTTTTTCTACTCGGTCTGTGTCACATAGGAGGGCTGTGGGCAATTCAGAAACCCACCCAACAGTGACATCAATGGAGAATCCAAGCTAATAGAAACTGCAGGCTTTCTAGTCATGAAAAGTTGCGAAAATGGAAGCCATCATTCTCACAATAATAAACCCTGTTAGGGTCCATTTGGTTCCATTTGTACACTCTCAGAGTTACAGACCCATAAGGGTCCATTTGATTCCAAACCATTTCCCTGGGGACCCCCTGGAACTGCCTCAAGGACCCTGGGGGTCCCCGGACCCCGAACCCCACTTTGGAATCACTGCTCTATGTAATGTTTGTGTGTGTACTGTGTGCGTGTCCGTCCAGCTGATGGTCGTTAATGTCAAAGCAATGCGGTTTATGCACTGTCAAATAGGTCTAGGCCTACATCTATTCTAAGGTGGCATATACCTGTATAGACATATTACCCTGCTCATTACTGTGCGGAAATATACATAAATCTTCGTGTTTGAGCACAAAAAGCATTTTGAGAACCCACAAATTTCCGCGCTTCGCGCGCACAATGTGCGGCCCCCCACACACAATCATTCTACAGTTGTGGCCCCCGGCCTAATCTAATTGAATACCCCTGCCCTAAGGTCTTCCACTGCTGGCCTGCTCGCTTTGCCAAAAAAAATGGCAACTAAAAAATACGGGGAAGCAGCTTTTTGCTTCTACGGGCCTCTGTAGACATTTTAAAGCTCAGCTCAAGACCCACTTCTACAACATTGCTTTTAATTGATCTTTTATTTTTTATTTTTGTTATTCATGTCCTCACTGTATACGTCAGACAGACAGACAGACAGTTAACATCGATTCCACTCGGTAATGCCAATTTAAGTTTACAATGACATAATGACATTCTGGAATGAATGACTTTTTTTTTAAATTATATTATTATATATTACTTGGTTCCAGCCACACTTTTGTCCTTTCATCCTCTTCCAGTGGATCATGGGGACACGATGGCATCAGTGGAATTGGGAGGTCTGTGTGTTGGTTCTGAAGGTGAAAGAGAACAATCTGCCACTTGGCCAAAATCATGTCTCTTTCTTCTTCTGTGCTTGATGCAGCAGACCAGTACAGGTGGTTGATGATGGACTTCCGCCAAAGCCCAGCATCAACGCTTTCCTTCCTGGAGGCCAGCAAGTCGATCTGCTTGGCGATGCCTACACATAGTATATACATAAGTATATGTAATTAGTCTACAATATAAACACGATTGTTTAATTGTTAGTTACAATTACTAAATATTAGTTATTGATTAGAAATGGTGAGTTTGTTGGTTCACTAATTCAAAATAAATACAAAATAGCACAAGCACTGTAAATCTTTGGCAATGTGCCATATGTCAAACCGATGGTTGACTCCAATCCAGAACTCCCGAACCCACTTTGCTACCTGACCATTTCTGTCAGTGATGAGTGTTCCCACTTGTAATCCAGCAGTGTCCAGGAACACCTTGGTTCTCTGAAGTCCAACCAGTTCACACCATGATGAGCTCTTGACCTCGTTACTCTAAGATGGAGAACAAACAAAACAGAACAAAACAAAACGCATGTAAAGGAGAAACCAGATGGATCAGCCACTACAGATCATTGAGCATTTCACAACTTGAAATGAACACAACAGAACATACCTGGACAATCTCAACTTGCAAGATTTTGTTGATTCTCTGCTCAATGACGCTGACTGTTCCAAACTTTGCCGAGTGTCCAGGGCTGTCACTCCTTCCATCCCCTGACAACACCAGTGGTCCAGGCATCTCTTCAAGGGACCTGATGATGTCACTTTGCTCATCCTTCCACAGTTTGACAATGGCTGGTTGAAGGTGTGCTTTCTGGTGCCTGAAGAATGTGTTGCGATGTATTGTTGCCAGTCCCATAATATTGAGCATTCGAAGAGCTTTGGTCGGCATGCTTCCCGAAACAAGAATGGCAGCGGAAAGCAGCAAATTCCCAGCAGCAATCTTGCCAATCTTTGGCTGGCTGTTCCACTGCGGCTCTCTGGAAAATAAAGAATACATTTAATATTAACCACTTATTCTGGGACAAACATTCGTGTTTTGGCAAAGCATAAATGTGGCACCAAACTAAATGGCCACTGACCGAGTGTTACGCACCTTCGTCTAGGGTGAAGGCAAATAACATAATGCGAGAGGAGACAGGATGAAAAGAACTTCAATTTATTGGTCGTCGTTCTTTTTAGTCCACAACAGAGACATTTTGTACATTTTCTTGTTCACAATTTACACCTTTGGCTTCGGAGTGCAGGTCCTATGCTAACAAAACGAATCTATCTAAAAAACAAAGGTTTACCCCTAACTAAGGCCCTAACAAATTATTTACACAAAGTAATAATTCTAATTCCCTAACTACCCTAACTAACCAAAATTACAATAAACAAACAAAAGAAAATATCCCTGGCACTCCTACATGGTGTTGGTAGGGACCGGGCGTCTTATTTAACAATAATTAAATACTTATGTTTACAGGTTCAAAAACGAAAATAAAGAATACAGTTGGCAAATAGGCAAATGAACTTACGGCATTATGAACAAGGACAAACAAGACTAAGGATAATAATAAGGCAGGCACGAGAGAGGACAAGAGGGATCGAGTCTCTGCTGCAGAATGCTGTCGTCCCCTCCTGAAGGCCGAGTTCAACTGAGCTTTTATACAGAGACAGGAAGAGTGGCCAGCCAACAGGAAGCTGGTGTTGCCAGGGAGAACCAATAAGGAACAGAGGGGCAGGTCCAATCAGGGACCTGTCACTCAGAGCCATGTCTGTCAATTCACTTGAGTACTGCAGTAGGAGAGATACAGTTGGTTACCTGCCATACACATAATAACAAGTAACAACTTATAATTATTATGCTCATTAAATAGCCACCATAAATAATAATTATACTCAAACAAATAACAAATAATCAAAAGGACCGTGGTCCGTAACACCGAGTCACAGATGTCATCTCCTCATCCGCTTCATCCTCTGATGGGACATAATCTTCATCATCATCATCCCTTCCTTCTCTTCCTCTTCCTCCTCCTCCTCCTCCTTCACCTCCATGACCTCTAGGTCACATAGGAGTTCACACTGTACCCCAATGTCGACCATTTTGGGCGAGCATTGAAAACCTGCAATTATAGTCAATTGAGTACTTGTAGTTATATGGTAAATGGTGCATTTACTAAAGCGCTTTATATAGATTGAATATTACATTCACCCATTCTCACACACCGCCATGCAAGGCAAATGGGATAAATTAGAGGTTCAGTGTCTTGTTCAAGGACACTTCGACACACAGGGCCAAGTCTGACACTGTTTACATTACTCACCAACGGTCTTATGTGGAGTAGCTATCCTGGAGCACTGCGTTCCTCGAGTTACAGCAGTAACTTCAGGAAGTAGAGCCATGGGTATTGGCTCGGGCTGACTTGGGGTCACAGTGGAAGACATAGACGTCGAAGGAGCCTCTACCTTCTGTGTGACCGCGGCTGCCAGGCACTTTATAAAAGAAAGCACAGAACATAACCATTACAATATGCAGTGCCAATGTAATAATTGGATATGGGGGGCGGCCAGTACTGAATCTATGAAACTATAATATATTACACTGTAACATACACTTGCTGCTGTTGGTAACAAGTTTACATACCTAAACTAGGTTCATATCTAATTAATTTGCTGTTCATTCATATACAGTACATTTAGGCCTATGATTTTGATTGACTGAAACTGAATACAGTAACAGTTTGCAAATAGTACAGTGGTATGATTTTACAATGATGCTAAAAGGAAAACAAAAAAGGCACAGTGGCTTGTTTCTACTGTGGTCCTGTGTTTCTCAAATAGGGCCAGGGGGTCCCCTGTAAAATTAACGATAGACCCTGTGAGTCATTTTTTCCAAATATAACGTGAGTTGCTCTGAGTGTACAAATGGAACAAGGGTCCATTTGGTTCCATGTGTACAAGATCAGATTTAAATTATTACGGATGATAGATGTGGGATCCCAAAGATCAAAATGTTACCAAATATCCTTCCCTTATGGGGATGGGGGTCCCTGACATATATTTTTAAATGGTGGTCTAGTATTCATGTCAATTTTACATTAGTAAAACTACCTGAGACGTTATTAAATTATTATAAACCGCAACAGTATTATAAGTAATTACAATACAATGGCGGGATATTCTAAACCACGTTGGTAGGAGAGTAATCAAATAGACTTACTGTAAATTTAGGCCTACATTACTTCGGTGACAGTATTCTACAACAACACAAAACAAGATTCTTATATATAAACACTTACCCGGTTTACTTCCATGACATGTAAGGCCCTCGACTTCGGCCGAACGGACTGGCCAGAGACACCAACAGTGGGACTGGGATGTACGGAAGGGACGGCGTCTTTTTTTAGTCGTGGCCTTGACACAAAACCAGCCTTCCACTGCCCATACGCTTCGTAATCCGTAGGGACGAAGTGTTCTCCACATATATTTGACACGCCTGGGACTCCCTTGTTCCAATCCGCGCGTTTGATGCGTGCAAAGGTGTCCCACTTCTTGGAAATGTTGTCATTCTTGGGCCAAACGTGTATTGGTCGGCCTTCCACAGCGACATTGCTGCACCCCCCAATCACACACCGCTTTGGCATACTGTTTTTGAGAGACAATAAAAATATATCTATCTAATATATCTATCATGTGCGTGCGTACTGCGTAGTGTGTGCTGTGCTAAGAGCCAGGCGTCAAATCCGTCAAAGTAACGTGGAAGTAACTTCTGCAGTCCTTTTCCCCCGCGCTGCTAGGGCTGATAAGGAAGTGGGCGTATCTATCCGAGTTAGCATTGCAACAAGACAAAAAGACATCTCTCTGCCGTCCACTGTTGACGTCACACAACCGCGTCATCAACAGATTCCGAAGATTTTCCCCAAAATGGTGGATGTAATGATTTTATTTTATAAACCTAAAATGTCAAATGTGTATTTTACCCCCAGACATTTGTTATATATCGTTGGAAAACGTAAAGGTTTTCTGAGAGACGTGTGTCAACAGTTATTATTATTATTAAATGCACCAAGTCTCTGTACGTCTGTCCGTGTGTAATCCACCTAACTCGAGAACCGTTCACCCCACCGACTTCAAATTCGACACACACGTTCCACACCACCACACCACACCACCACAGGGGGTGGAGTGGCCGGTCGGACCCACGGTTGTCCAGAACCGCCCCTAAAAGGCCTTTGCCCGGGCTCTGGACAGGGCTCCTGCCCAGGGTTTATATAGACCTGGCCTGTTCTGACATCATTCTGACGTCTGCAAAGACTCCATAGTTGTGTAGTGTGCACAGCAATCTGACGCCTATGAAAGTGATGCTGTGTGTGTGAGAGACATAACAATCGCTGTACTGTTAATTCTGTTTTATCTATAGGGGGTCTGGATTGTTCAAGAAAAAAAACAATGAGGTACTACAGCCCCCGGACAAACCAGTGGACTCTGTGTACCCCCATGCAAGTGCGACGCCAGGAGCCTTCCATAGCTGCATTGGATGGAAAGCTATATGTGCTGGGAGGGTGGGACGCACACATCGAGTAAGACAGTGCTGGGTAACGAATGTTTGGGAAAAGGGGGCTTGTTGTCCACAACAGAGAATTGTGTTCTAGCTTTTGGTCTCTCTTCATGCACTGTAGGCACATCCCTAGCATCGAGCAGTACTGTGAAGAAACAGACTCATGGGAAACTGTGCAGGGAGAGATGCCCCGACCTCTTGACTTCGATTTCAGCATACCAGGCTGTGCCAGGCTGCGGGATGATCATGCACCCACAGAAGACATGATTACTACAGGGGTATGACAATTATGGAAATGTATTAGATTTGAGTCATTTCTCATTTCCAGGTCTGGACCAGTATGGGAAAAAATAATAGAATAATAAAAGAATAATAGAATAAACTATTTTCTGACTATTGCCCCAATTTGGCTGATAGCATTGCAAGTATGCTGTTTGACAAAACACACTCCTAGATTCCTAGACAGAGCGTCCCAGTCACAGCAAGCAAAACTTTAGAAGTGTGAGGAAGGAATGCGCTGGAGCAACTCAGACAGTTTAAGCCCTTATTTTATTCACAGGGTGCATAAGTAAAAATTCGTCAATTTTTACTTATTTTAAGTGGGTGAAATTAGATTGCGTGCGTAGTTCCCATCGTATTGTTCCATAAGTGGGAAAGGAGATCAATCAAATAAAATAAACAAGATATCTACATATTTACACATAGTACCTGAGATAAGATAGAAAGGTGCGTGAGCATAGCAGCAGATGTGCATGACAAGGTGCTATATAAAATAGTCAGTGCGTTGTACATGGGATTAAGTTATACAATGTCTGTGTGTCGACCGCATAATTCACATAAGGTATAATGGCACTGATATAATCCACAAATAATAATAACCCTTATTTATGAGGCACTTTTCAAAACAAAGTGCTTTCTAATAGAGCATCGCAGTCCTGCCATATGCGAGGGGCACCGGAAGAGAATTTCCCATTCATTTTCCCATAGACGTTTCATGACTAAGCCTCGGACAAAGCCAACTCGGACGATGACAAATCATGACAATAAACACAATTTTTTGGGCCGAACAAATAATTAGAAGAAAAAAGGACAGGTACGTTTTTGTGCGTTTTTCTAATTAAATTCACTGCAGCAATATAAGTCCAAGTGCAACTGTGCAAGTAGGTCCATGAGGGACTCGGGGAGTGCAAAGACAAAGTCCAAGTCCCTGGTAGAATCCACAGGTAGTTCTAAGGAAGAGCAAAGGTCTGAGACCAGCCTGATGACACCGCCTGTTCATCTGGCTGCTGAACCAGGCTCATGTCTTGTTCAGCCAAACAACCAAATCCATGTTGAAATCATCTTAGAAATGCTGTACGAACATAGCTGTAAAACAAAACAAAAAAAACATTCTAACATTTGAGCCTGATGAATTGAAACCTGTTACCCATAGAAAGGTGTTACAGGAGACCTCGCAGAATACAGCCCAAGTCATACTTTGTTGAACAACGGTGTCATACACGTACATTCGGGGTCCGCGTCAATATGCCGACGGTCCATTGGTCCGATCGACAACCTACCTCAAACCCTCACCCTAACCCTAACCTCCCCCGGGGCAGACACCTAAACCTAACCACCCACCCTCTCCCGACCCCCAGCGCACCTAGGACCAATGCTCCTTCGGAGCAATGGTCCGTCGGATCATAGGGTGCTTCCCGTACATTCGTACAAGCTCACAATGCGTTACGTATAATAATAATAATTTTAATTTATGGTCATAGTATGTTTGCATGCATGTTTTCCTTCTCTCAAGCACCCATGGGATTGGCATACTAGTAGTGAGGAGGACAGTGGTGAAGAAGAAGAAGAAGAAGAAGAAGAGGAGGTATGGGATGATAAAAGTAACCTTAACCCTGGTGTTCTTATTTAACCATGCACTAAACATGTGATTTTCACCCGGACAATTATATTTTTTGTAATTTTCATAATGTTGCTGATGTCTGAGGTGGGTGGGTCTTTCAGTACCTTATGATGCGACAGTGACATCATAGAAGGTAGGTTTGTTTCCCTGCCCACATCCCCGTTTATTTTATTTATTTTGAGGGGCGCTAGCCCCTCCTATACACAGGTTTAATGTTTGTCTTTAGTTCAATGTTTGTTTTGTAAACACCATTGACGATGAAGAGAAAATGTACGTCATAATGTCTCTTTATTGTTAATGGCTTGTTAATGGTTTGTTTTACATCACCATTACATCATACCTAATCAACATGAGTTAGACTTTAATATATTCACGCCCCTCACTTCACACAGGTGTGATTTGTTTTTCCTTCATGCAGGTGTTTGGGTGAATTTCACCTGTGTTTAGTGCTAGTGTGACAGAGAACAATCCCATACACCCACAATGGACTTTTGTTTTTCTTTCATGTCCCAGGAATGGGTGGACCTAAAAGGAGAATCCCAGCTCAATTTATTTTTATGAATATCTTTGAAATAATATGCTGTTTTTCAACAATTGAAACTCCATGAGATATATTTTTCACTTTTTTGTGAAAAGTCATAATGACATTTTAAAGAAGAGTACCTCCCTCAGGTTGCCATGTATTGTATTGCTGTACTTCAATATATTTTTTGCAACTGAATGGGTGGAAAGTGGAACTCTATATAATTCCTAAGTGCTTTACAATTGTATTACATTGTCTCTTATTCTCATTTGTCTATTATTCTTTAAAGCCGGAGAGTGAGGATGATGATGATGATGAAGACGATGATTCTGGTAAATAATGCTCTTCGTTGTTTGAAAACATGTATGAGAACTACTGGACCTGCTGCTTTTATGTGAATGGGGAACAGACTTTATTGTCAAGACTTTACAACTTTGATCCAAAAGAGTTACACACTAATATGAAAGTGATTTTGATTGAGGAAATCAACATTAATAGCCCTGACATCCTTATTTGGGTGTGTGATGTCACCTTTTCCATTGATGATGGCAGCTAATGCCGGATCAGTGGGTTGGAATGTGGTCATATTGGTGCTGATGTACCTGTATGTGTTGTGGCTTTTAGACTCTGTGGTCAAGACCAAGGCGGAGGATGAGGAAGAAGGTGAGTAGTTGGAATAGCTTTGACAGAATAATATGCAAAACTCTAACTGACGTGAATAAGCCAGTGCTATATGTGAGTAAACTCCTGAGGTGCAAAGATACAAAACAATGAATAACTGATCCTGTTTCAGTCACAACTTAACTGTGTTATTGCTCTTAAGAACACTGAGTCTGCATTTTCAGTATTCCTTTTATTTAATTTATATTTGATAAAAAATGACAGAATGCTTGAGTGCCATGAAGCAGTGATCAGAATCAGTTAATGTCGCATCACAAGTTTACAAGTAAATCAATGGGTAAAGATGATGTTGTGGTCCTCATACTTCTGTTGAAACGGAAAAGGAAATATCCTGAGATCCTTATTTCCTGATGAATGGCCTGAATACTTTGTACTGTCTACCACATCTGAATAGCTTATGTGAGCATAATAAATAATATTTTTCCAGTTTTCCACATGTGTCTATGACGTGACCGTACTCCATTAGACACGAGTCGTTTGTATGTGTAATGGTGTATTAACTTTGTATTTAGGGTTTCTTCCTGGAGGCTGAAGCCTTGACAGTCAAACGGGCCAATGAAATAAACAGTAATATAGTGACAGCACACTATCAGCCCCTCCTCTAACCCCTCCCCCTTTATCATACAACTACAGCTGTGGGTGCGGCTCCAGTTCAGGTGGATCACCAGTCACTACCCATCACCACCCACCAGGCAAACCAGGCATACTTAATGAACTGGTGGGCGTGTCCACATAAAAGCATGATTTTAAAGGAGAATTCCATGCTAGAAGGCTTTCTTACCTTTATTTGTAGTTGTTACGTCCCCAACAAAGAGGTCCAGGTGTTATTTTGTGCAAAAGTGCATTTTTGGCTATTTCCCCTAATATAAGCCCTCAATGGGGGTTGGGTTTTTGTGCTAATTTGCTTATTTCCATCGAAATAAGTAGTAAAGTGTGCCGCTCGGGATACTATTTACATTTTGAAGAGAGAATGTATACAAAAAATATTGATTTTTGAGCGATGGAAATAAGCGAATTAGCATAACAGCCCATAGCCCCATTCAATTCAATTCAATGCAATTCATTGAGGGCTTATAGTAGGGGAAATAGCCAATAATGCGCTTATACAAAATAACACCTGGACCTCTTTGGTGGGGACGTAACAACTACAAATAAAGGTAAGAAAGCCTTCTAGCATGGAATTCTCCTTTAACAAATACTGTAGCCGTTTTTGGGGGGCAGAGTGTTCGTGCAGTGAGTGCCGGTTGTCATGGGCCTGCTTTGTGCGCTCGGCTTTGGCGGTGACTGCTCTGCGGATGTCAGGGGGGGCAATTCCAGAGAGGGCGTAGAGGCAGGGTATGGGGGTTGTTTTGATGCACCCAGTCATTATCCTGCAGGTCTCGTTGAGGATGGGGTCTAGTTTGTGTGCGTGACTTGATTCATACCATGCAGGGCAGGCATATTCAGCGGTGGAAAAGCACAGGGCTAGTGCCGTTGTGCGCAGCGTGCTTGGGTGGGCTCCCCACTTTGAGTTGGTTAGTTGGCGCAGGAGGTTGTTCCTGGTGGACACCTTGGCACACCTTCTGGATGTGCTCTTTGTAGCTGAGGGTATACGGTCTAAGGTCACTCCCAGGTAGACTGGGTGCTGGTGGTTCTCAAGCCTTATTCCGTCCCAGGTTACGTTGAGCTCCCGTTTGGCCTCCTTGTTTTTAAGGTGGAAGCTGCAGATTTGTGTCTTCCCGGGGTTTGGACGCAGGTGGTTTTCCAGATAGTACGTGGACATATCTGTCAGTCCTTGTTCCAGGGTTGACTCCACTTCTGGGAAGGTATGCTGCTGCGTTGTCATGGCTAGGTCATCTGCGTAGATGAACCTGCTGCATCCTTCTGGTAGGGGCTGGTCGTTGGTGTAGACGTTGAAGAGGAGAGGTGCCAGGATACTACCCTGTGGCAGCCTGTTGTTCTGGTGGAACCATCTGCTTTCTTTATTGTTGAGCATGACATAGAACATCCGGTTGCTCAGGAGACATCTGACTGTGTTGCACAGTTTGGCATCCGCTGTAATGTCGAAAGGATTTTTGATCAGCAGCCTGTGTTGGACGGTGTCATAAGCTGCCGAAAGGTCGACAAAGGCAATGCCTGTTATCAGCTTCTTCTGGTAGCCGTCCTCGATGTGCTGGGTGAGGTTTAGCAGTTGGCCTGTGCAGGATTTTCCCGGTCTAAATCCGGCTTGATCTCGGATTAGCTCAGCGTCTATCTGGGGGGATAGTCGGCTGAGGAGTAGTCTCTCGAAAAGCTTGTAGGTGGTGCATAGCAGGGAGATGGGCCGGTAGCTTTTGGGGAGGTTGGGGTCTTTCCGGGTTTTAGAAGAGCAATGATGATGGCTTTCCTCCAGATCGTTGGTATGTGCTGGGTTTGTAGGCAGATGTTGAACATGTCCAAGAGCCATTGTTTGGCGACTGGGCCTAGGTGGGTTATCATCTCAGACAGTATGTCATCAGGACCTGCTGCTTTGCCCGGCTTCATGGTGTTTAGTCCTGTTTCAAGCTCCTCAAGGATGAAGTAAGAAATATGTGGATTAAAGGACTCAATGCCAGAGTGTAATTGGTCTTCGAATGTGAAGTAATGACGATATGTTTTAGTGTTGGGAGGTTTAAAGGTAATGCTCCTGTATATACATGCATGTAATCTGGTCCCAGCCAACCCGCCACTTTTGATGCGTATGCAAATAAAACAGCAAATTGTGCCTGATTTCCCTACAAAGCGATCTCACTTCATTATTGAACCAGGGCTTACTGTTGTTAAAAACCGTAATGGTCCTTGTGGGAATGCAAACACTTCACAGAAGTGAATGTAGGATGTAACAGTGTCAGTGTAAGTGTCAATATCCTGACCGTCAGACCAGAGGTTAGTCCATTCTGTGGACTCCAAACGGTCCTGTAATATCTCTATGGCTTGTGGAGACCATTTCCTACACAGTTTGACAGTTGGTTTTGCCACCTTTAGTTTCTGGCGATACTTAGGGACTAGGAGAATGGTATTGTGGTCAGACTCACCGAGAGGAGCTCTAGCCACTGCGTGATATGCCTCTGGGATGGTCGAGTAGCACTGGTCCAGTGTTCTCTCCAACCTGGTGGCTCTTGGAAGAGCCTTCTTCAGGGAGACGTGATTGAAGTCCCCCAGCGCGAGCACAACTGTGTCGGGATTGTTGTTTTCCACCTCCGTGATGTTCTCGGACAGCTTCTGCATGGCAGACTGGGCAGCGGCGCTCGGAGGGATGTAGACCACAGATAGTGTGACAGAAGAAAACTCTCTCGGCAGATTGATATAGCAGCAGACACCGCCTCCGTGTTGTTTTAGTGAGTCGGTGGTGCGGTCCGCACGGTGAAGAGAAAAGCCGGCTTGCTGTAACGTAGAGTCCGGGATATCATCTTTTAGCCAGGTCTCGGTTAGACAGATGGTCAAGAAGTCAAGCAAAAACATAGCGTCGTATTGGATGATGTTTGCCCCATCACGCAGGGAAAGACAGCCCTAACTCCTCAGTTCCATTCCATCTAATCTGTGGCATTTCAAAGGCTTATTCCTTCATGAATCCAATGGAATATAATAATAATATAGCTGTCTTTTTTCCCCATAGAAACGGATGAAGAGAGTGTGTATGCAATCTCTTCCTCCTTGTCGGGATGCTTCCTCACTCTTAATTCTCAACAATGTCTGTGATAATATTACTATAATCACCATTTTATTATTAATGTACAGACCATTTTTAAAAATGAATGTGGGTGGTTCCACAATTAAATAAATTACATTTTTCAATTTTGTTATGTTGAATTATTAAGATTAATCAAAATCTAAAGGCTATCTTCCATTGAGACATTTGGATTGTGTCAAAGGTCATGTCTCACCTATACACAGGATCTGTCACAAAACCCTCATGTTCAAGATTAAATTTGAAATAAAATGTGGTCGTGGCTCAGCGGTTCGGGAACCTTGGCCGGTAGTCCGAGCCTGGCAGTGTTCGACTCCCGACCCCGATGGCCTTTACTGCATGTCACTCCCCCATGTCAGCCTACTGTCTGTCCCTCTATAAAAAATAAAATAAAGGCGAAAGATTAAATTTATCCCCTAAGCAAGCATTGCTAAAGAACTTGCACAGGAAACTGGGTTAAAATCCAGGGTAGAAGAGGAAAGTTACATGCAGCTTTAAGAGTTTGCAAACGCTAACTTATAATGCACTGTCGGAGACGCCATAGCAGTATATTGTTGATATTGGTTTGATTAATGAATGTATGAATGGTTTCACTCCTACAGGTGTGTGATGTCAAGGTCCCGTTTGGTGGAGAAGACGTGCACAATAGAGGCAAGAAACACAGGAAAAAGGTTGCAGGTAGGAACTCTCTCATTTCACCTGCATGACACACACTTCTGTGTGCTGAAGTTTCAGTTAATAATAAATAATACAAAATAATAAATATCAAATCAAATAAATAAATCAAATAAATAAATCAAATAAATATCAAATAAAGATAATTTTGTCTACTTTATCTACGAAATACGTTTCTAGCATGTACCATTGTGAAAATATAAGCGGATAAGCAGTGCTAAATAGCTAATAGAGCTAAATATGTATTTTTTCACAAAGTTACAGCAATTTTTTTTTTAATATGTACTTTAATCCTATTTTTTTTATTGATTGATATGTTTATTGACAATGTTTACATGTACAGAAAAATACACATAGTTATACATCACTATCAAAAGGATAAATGCAAGAAAGCCAACGGCTTATTTCCATTGCAGTCCCTTAGATAAAAATTAAACAACATGTATGAGTGAGCGTGTCCATGTTAGTGTTTTAGGATTGTGTTGTACTAGAATTTCGCGCCCGATTCGCAAAATCCAAAGTACTCGGCAGTAGCGCCAAAGCGATCGTTGTAATGTTAATATCGGCACGAACCAAGTAGTGACAAAGAACAATGTTGATGTAAGTAAGGGATTCGCTGTGTCAGTGATATTTTAAAGACAGACATTTAGAAGGAATAAGCAAAAGCGCCTTCAATTCCTCTTCCTTGTTTCTGTTGTCCTGCGTGAGATCAGATTCTTCTCCTGCGGGTCTCGGAGAGAGAGGGATCAAATTGCAGGCTCGCAAGGGGAGGGGCTGTCCACAGCTTTTGGCGCTTTTCATTGGCTAGTTGGCGACCTGTTCACATCTTTTGCCGCTTTTCATTGGCGACCAACTTGACAATTGTAATAATAGATAATAATTATTATGTTATTATTGTTATTTATTCCTGGAATAAATCGCTATAACATTTTGTGAAAAAATACATATTTAGCCCCATGTTCGAATGCCCCCGCCTCCCTGTAAAAAATAGCTAAAATCGCTGCAACGAAAAAGCAGCAAATGGAAAAAAAAGAACACTCATCTTTTACTTTCTCTAATACTAAAAAAAAACTAAAGTTGTCCTTTAAGGATTATGTTATACTTTAGCTATTTTTTAAAAATCTTGAAAATGTGATAAAAATATTTTAATATATTAAAATATATACGTATATTCTTTCAGTGTGAACGTTTTTAAGTCAAAACTTTGCTTCTGGGGGTGTCTCTGGAACAACATACAGTATTTTCAGATGGCGGTCGGCGGCCAATTTGATATAATTTCTGGGGTCCTTGACATGAAATAGTTTGAGAACCACTTACATAGAAACATAGGTTTTTCAGAAAACTGTCATGATTTAGAAGACATTTTCTAGTTTCAGTCCTAAATGGGTTAAGCTTTTTGTAACGGCCTCAGTAAAATATTGTATTGTAGTATTGGCCGGGTCTGACTCGATGGCGTCATAATGGCAGAATTTACACTGGGTTGCATGTTGGGAATAACAGATCTACAAGCTCACAACACTCTTTGACTTTAATAACAGAGTCTCCCCCGGTCATCAAATCCCAGGAATGTGACAAAAACTAAACTAATAAAGTATTTGATCAATAAATCAATCAATCAATCCTGTATTTCTCTCCCAGTATCTGAAGGACTGTATGGACAATGGACATCAGGATGACAGACATCACCATGACAGACCATCATATTTTTGGACGTGGTTGGTTTCCGCCCAACAGCAGATTGTTTTCAATGCAGGAAACAAAGTAAAATAAATAAATTGTGGCTTCTTTATTATTGTATTGTATGGCACCTACGAAAGCATGCAGGGACTGCCCAAGGCTTTCTGTTTTTCTTTTGATAAGTTGATTGGGCTTCATGCAGGATCTGTGCATGCACAAATTCTGGCATCAATTCCTGATTGTAGTTTTAATAACTTCAAACCCCAACCAACTTGAGACTTTTTTATTGTATTTTTATTAATTTTTTCAATTTGTCTTTCTACATTGGAACAGACTAATGGCCCATTGCATAGTAGTAAAATCTGAAATTAAATACTCCGTCCACTATTCTTTTAATTAAATCAGGATAGAGTTCCATCACCATAACATTAGGCCTTTGCAATCTATAGGTGAGGCACATACTGTATGTGGAATTTGGTGTGGCCTCTTTGTTCAGTTGCCAACTTTTATTTTTCATAATTTGAGATTAAACAAATGTGTAAAATGCCATTCCATGTTAGAATGTATTTAATGTTGCTTTGCGGTGTGGGTTTGTGTGGACTCTGTTTTAGTAAATGCTTATGCAAGTCCATTGGAAACATTTACTGTACACTTTTGAAAGGCAAATTGTCTTCCTAAATGAAGGGTGGCGAGCAAGCTGTAAAGTAATACTGTATGTCCGAATAAGATTGGAGATGTGTCTCACAGCAACACTTCAAATTGTTATGACCCGCTCACCTACAAGTCATTCAAGGCTCAAACTGTTACAAAATGTAACAGTTTTATGTTAAGGTCAAGATTGGATTCTATTGTTATTTGATTACTAGATTTTATATCCATGTGCTGCTATTGTGTTAATACTACAATGAAGGTTACAGGAAAGAAATTGTTCACTGCTTTGTTTAATAAATGTATTGACTTCCCAAGTAAGATTTCAAGCTTCAGTGATGGAATTGAGAAGTGTGTATGCTGAATTACGCAAATCAATTATCTGCATCCAATGGACTTATGGAACACACCACATGCATGCAGAACAGACATTGGACAATACCCACCAGTAATTATAAATATTCCATTCTCCTAGAGAGAAAAGCAGGTATGCCCCAAAAAAACCTTTTACACACGTCACAAGCTCATATTGGTCAATTTAAAAATTGCTCTTGCTTTTAGCCTAGGCCCTCCGGGTACCCCAACTCTGATTGGCTCCCACAAAGTTTCCCAAGGGAGTTGGCTCACTTGGAACAACTTTTTCTGTGATAGACGCCTTTATGAACACATCTGTGAGGAAAGCTAGCGGTAAGCAACTAAGCATTCTTTTTGCAATATGCCACAACTTTTGCAAATTTTCTTTAAGAAGACTGAGCTGCACTTTTAACTACCTGTAAACACCCACATTTTAAATGACATGATCTAACAGTATGGTAATTTAAAGTAGCCAATATAAAGTCATAGTTGGAATGACTTTGCGGTCGGTGGTTCGGGACATTTTGGCGTGTGTGTGTCCATGCTTTTCTTTTTTTTCAGACTGACAGAGAACTTTGTTAACATTTTATCCAAATCAACCGTGTCTTTATTAGTCTGTTCTGGAGGAAATCGCCGATCTACAACATTGATGCTTTGTGTGAGCTATTTAACGAGAGATCTTGGGCCCCATTGTAAAAACAGCCTGCACTTATTTTTAGGGCTTTCTTTTTCTTTTCTTTTCTTTATTCTTTTTACTAATTTTGAAAAACATTTTTTTAATGTTTCAAATAGCCAATCTCAATCGACACGTTTGGACCATCTTAAAAAAGGTTAAAAGGTTGAAATGTTAAAATTGTGATTGGGATTAAAGCTGCTATAAGCAATAATATGTCAACATTTGAATGACGTTTTTTCTTATTTGTTTTGTATTCAGACAGCCAGCAGTGGGTAGAACGCTCCCCCAGCAGGCAACAAACAATAGATGGACGTTTCGACCGTGTGGCCTTCTTCAACTCTAAATCTAAATGGCAACATATCTGTGTCACTTATAAAGGGGACCTACCTGGGTGCATTGCACTAAACGGTTCGGGTATAACATACATTGTCATAACATTAGTAGTTTTTCCAGTTATTTTCCATTTAGGAGAATTAAAACAAGAAATAATACAAATAAAAACAAAAAATATACATACACAGAACCGTGCACCCGTTACACCATTACGTGGTATTATTCAAATGAGTGCTTTCTCTCGCTTTCTTCTTTAAGGCTTCATAATCACAAATTTCACATCAGGGCATAAGCAAAATAACTTAAATAAAGAAATCACTGACAAATAATTAAAATTTAATTAAAAACAAAAGTACAAAATCTGCTTGTAAATGTCGATGAGAGTGAAGTGACCATCCCCCCTCAGATTATTTGGGTATTCAAATCAGTGTTTCATTGGCTTCTATAGCAAAAACAAATTTTTCATTGGTGTAAAAAAAAAATAGAAGAAGATGTTAACAGATGGAAACATTTGCCATCATCAGTAGCCTACCGGCACGTATAGCAGTGGTTAAAATGAATGTCCTGCCTCGTATTAATTTTATTAGCTCAATGGTGCCGCTGGCACCCCCAGCTAATTATTGGAAAAAGCTGGACACATTAAGGAAATATATTTGGAATAATAAGCGACCTAGTATTAAATGGTCAGTGCTTCAGTATGGGAAGTCTGATGGGGGATGGGCATGCCCTAATTTCAAATTGTATCATTGGGCTTTTGTGTTGAGAAATATCATTGTTTGGATGGATAAGGATAAAATAATAACAGGAATTATTAGACACTGTAGGAATGAAAGGTTTTCTTTTGATGGGTATTTCTATTAAGAAATGTAATTTGTATTATGGTCCAATGTTCTCATATTTACTTCAGGTGTTTAGAGCAGTAGAGAAATATATAGGGTTTGGAACTAAGTGGTGTAAATCTTCTCCATTGTGGAACAACATATGCTATCTGGGGGGAGGCCATTCACCAATAGGAGTTCGGAGGAGAAGGGCATTAGGACCCTTCAAGATATTAATGGAGCAAATAATATTATGGACTTCCAGGACATAGTTGGAAGGTACGGGATTGATATAGGCATTCTCTGTTCTTTTATTTCATAATCAGATCTGCTTGTAGAGCCTATGGGGTTCCCTGGGGAGCAGAATTAAAGGACCATCCCATTCTTAACTTGTTTCAAAATGCCCCTAAACGAATCGTGTCATATCTATATGATCAACTAAATGCCCAGAAATATGCCCCCTCTACAGGAATGGAGGCCTGGAATAGGGATATAGCTAATGAAGGGCACGAAATAGATTGGGAGGTCACTTGGAATAATGTGGCTGGAGCATCAAAGAATCCAAATCATCAGTATATACACTTTAAGTTTAGTCACAGAGCGTATGTAACGCAGAGAATTAGGCACCGAATGGGATTGGCATCTGACCCATACTGCACATTCTGTGCCCCAGGAACTCTGGGCTCATTTGTTCATATGGTATGGGAACGTCCGGGGATCTACGAGTTTTGGGGAAGAGTTACAAGGACTTTGACAGATCTATTGGGGGTGCAATTTCCGATGGATCCATTTGTACACCTGTTAAACGATGATTCTATGTTACCTCTTGCAAGGTCTGGTTGGCTGGACTTACGGCAGCCAAAAAGATCATAGCCCAACACTGGAATCCCCCACATGAAAACACATTGGCTGCGAAGCTTTCTGGACATTGCTTATCTGGAACTGTCATCGGCAAGGATTAATCAGGCCCAAGAGGGCACAATTTCAATGTGGACAGACCTAAAGACTTACTGACCAGGTGATATTGTAATGGATGTGTTGTGGGTTGATTATTCTGTGAATAGGATGGGGGGGGGGGGGGGGGGGAGGGGTTTTTGTGTGTGTGTGTGTGTGTGTGTGTGTGTGTGTGTGTGTGTGTGTGTGTGTGTGTGTGCGCGTGCGTGCGTGCGTGCACACGAGTATGCGTGTGAGAGTGAATGTTTTGAGTTCACTTTTGTATACTGTAAAATGACTATGCTGTGTTCTTGTTCAGAAAACAAATAAAAAATTGAATGAGAAAAACAAAACAAAAGTACAAAAGCTTACAGCATGCCACAAATGCCATGTCTTAAGCTTGTAGCTCTGCTATTTCTGCCATTTTAGAAAAAAATGGTACAGACATTTTTCCAACGTAATAAGTAATTGTGATTAGATGATTAGCTAATAATTTGCTACATACTGTATAAGCCTACATCTGCCGGTCGTCAAATTCTCGAATTATGATAGGAATGAGACAAACACTAAACACAATCTCAGTGAATTTAAGGTTTCGAGGTGTGTAATTGTTAGGCTATATGTTTCCTTGAAACTCGTACATATAAATAAAAGTTAGTTTTGTCCACACACGGGCGACAAAAAACAGCTGAACGGATTTAGATCTTTGCCAACATGAACACAAATGCATTAGTTTAGTGGTCGAGCCAGGGACCACCAGTGGTCCTTGAAGGTGTTCAGGTGGTCGCCAGCTAGCGTTGGTAACCAAATGGACCCTTATTAGATATTTTACTCTCGATTACTTAATGCATTACTTTTACTATTACTATTTACAAGAAGTCTACACATAATTAGAGAATGTAGAATAATTGTTATTTAGATCAACGTCTGTCTGTTATCTCTACTAATGGTTATCAATACAGCATGGAATTGTGGACAAAATCTTATCCAACGACAACAAAATATTCTTTAGGTTTGGGTATGAGAGGCTTATAAATGTCATCAAATGGTGGTCCGTGGCTCAAATGCTGAATACATAATGGACCGTGATATGGTCCCTATAGAGTCTATAGATCAGTGCATGGTTCCCAAACTTTTTCATGTCAAGGACCCCCACATTGATGTATTTGGCCGCTGAAAAGGTATAGTTTCAGGGAACAGGAGAGAAGCACATGCTTCACAGGGAATCTCGGGAAATTGTGCCTTCAATTTTGACACGGCCCCCAGAGCCGGAAGAGTCTACGTTTATATGTCTACTCAGACGCCCTAATAGCCCTGTTCCAATTGGCCAGCCAGAGGTGTTGTGGGCAGGACTTACTTAGGATTGAATGATTCGAGACAAGATTATGATTTTTATTATCAACAAATTATTTATTTTATATTTGGACGTCAACAATATTGTCATCTCTCAGTGTCATTGATTGAAAATGTTATTCACAGTAGAAAGGGTACAGTTCAAAGGAAAATACAGGTCAATGCAAAGTCTGCTATATTTGAGGATATAACCAGGAAAAGCACTAAGGCTTGTTTGCATCACAGGCTATTTTCAATTAATCAGAATTGTCATTTACAGTATGTGCATCGAAATAATTAATAATTAATTATGTATGTTGCACACAGTTAATGTCTCTGTGTGTGTGTGTGTGTGTGTGTGTGTGTGTGTGTGTGTGCGCGAGCAAACTAGAGGGTACACATTTTTGGAACAATTGGTCCATTCTGTAATCTTTATATGTACCTCTCAGTGTCTCTAGCAGTGTTTCCATGTCTGCTTATTATACACGACCTTAGGCTGCATTTCATTTAGCACATTATAATCAATACAAAAAGGAAATATGTAGAATACAAAAACAAGAAAAAGTGCAAGGAGGAGGCAAGAAGCCCAAAGGGCTTATGCGAGGCCTCAACCTGAGTAGGCTACATCAAAACATTTAAAGTCTAAGACATGATTTGAAAACAATATTCATATAATTTACAGATTACATGCTCTGTCATTATTTGGTAGTTTGGACTTGTTGCTGTTTCTGAAGTGTGTAGATGAATATTGTTTTAAGGACAACTTTCTTTTTTTAGGTTGTTATTAGAGAAAGTAAAAGATGATTGTAATGTTTTTTCTTTTTACATTTGCTGCTTTCTTTTGTTTTACTTACTTTTACTTTATTATTATTTACAATAGTCGTACTAGACCCCATGGAATTAGCTACATCTGGCAGTAGTTGTTTTCCATGTGTCTGACCAAACAACTGACTATAGGGCCTGCCATATTGTCATGTCCAAAACAGATCTGGATCCATTGTAGTAACAATTTTTCTTAGTCACAAGCTCTTGTTCAAACCCACATTCACACTTAACCACTTTGACATTAGTTTTATTTAAGATTGTAGATCTGTATTTTTTGCTTATTTTTTAATGAGAATGTATATTTTGTAAATGAATCGGACGGCAACCTTGAACTCCATATTTCAAATAGTAGGCTACAAGGTTGCTGCCCGATGGCAGACAGGCAGGTCTATTTAGTTTGTAACTATCAAGCATTTAGCTAGGCGCCCCCTGGAATCCCTTCAAAGACCCCTGGGGGGACCCCAGGTCCCACTTTAAGAACCGCTTTTGCAGCTAACACAAACTGAGAATTCAATCACAAAATGTCCCAATGTTGAGGTTAACTGTGGCCAGTGGCGGGCAGAATTAACTCTGTTTACTAGGTAGTTTTTTGTTTTTTTTTTTACTTAGAGAGTGTTAGTCAATTTCTGGGGCAAGGCCCCTTGGCCTTTGGCGTTCAAATGTTTTGAGGTGCACTAGCCCCTGCTTTGTGTCAAAGCAAATTGTGTGTACCACATAGTGATGATTTGATTGCAAGGAATGTGATAAGAGCGCCCCTCACTTCACACACGTGTGGTTTTTGCAAGGGACAAATACCAGGGCCAGAAGGCCGACAAATAGCCTATGCTGTGACTGTGAATGTGATTTTAAGTCCACGAAAATGCTCTAGGTTAGTTATCAAATCGAATAACACCCTCATCACTGACAAGCTTGATGTAGCAAACCACTTGATCATCTTCTTTACAAACATTGCAACAATGCTGGTTAACAAACTGCCCTCCCTCTCTGGGCGTTTTGGTGTAGAGCACATCAAAGGCTTCTACAAAAACCTAGGTGTTTGTAAAGATGATTTTAAAATGGCAATGGTAACAACTGAGGAGGTACTTAAGAAACTGAGTGCCCTCCAACCCCACAAGGCCACTGGCCATGATAATATACCCTCCAAATTTCTCAGAGACTCAGCCATTAACATAGCTCCAGTCATCACCCACATCTCTCCATCAAACAGGGACAGGTCCCCCAAGATTTTAAACTGGCCAAAGTAACCCCCCTGTACAAAAAAGGGAGTAAATTAGAACCCGGCAACTACCGCCCTATTTCTATTCTAAGCTCCATCTCGAAAGTGATGGAAAAAATAGTCTATGAACAGGTTGAAAGGTATCTTGCCACTAATAAATTGCTGTACGAGTTCCAATCTGGTTTCAGAACATCCCACTCCACTGACACATGCCTCCTCTATTTGAGCGACCACATCAAACACGAAGTGGATGCTGGAAAATACTGCGGCATGGTCATGCTGGACCTCCAAAAGGCTTTTGACACCGTGAACCACTCCATACTGGTTAACAAGCTTAAAGCTATTGGTTTTGATAGCACATCAGTGAGCTGGATGCAATCCTACCTGGAGGGGAGAGAACAGAGGGTGGAGGTGAACGGAACACTGTCCCCCCCCCTCCCAGTGAGCTGTGGCGTCCCACAAGGGCCTTTACTGTTCCTAATATACAGTGGTGGAAAAAGTACAAAAATATTTTACTTAAGTAGAAGTACTGATTCTCTACTTGAAAATTACTTAAGTAAAAGTACAAAGTACCCATTAAGAAAGTTACTTAAGTAAAAGTATAAAAGTACCTCAAATTAAATGTAGGGGAGAGCCGCCTTGGATGTAACGCGTCACGGTTGTAACATGGACGTTATCTCTTGATTGGTCAACGCCACCATGACACCATCGCGTCAGTATGTGTACAGCAACGTACTCTACGTGCCCAGGAAGTTTGAAGTGTTTACCTTCATCCTGCGGGGAGCTATTGGCGAAAAACTGACTTTTTTCAAAATGCGTATAATTTTACACCTGGAGTATTTGTGTGCTACAAGTTTTTTCTTTGGTGTTGGTGAATAAAAATCCACATGGATGTCTTCATGCTTATGTTCTTCATTAGTTTGCATCGTGTTTAGACGGAATTCACGTTCATTCTGGTCTGTAAGCAACGGCAAAGAAAACTTCGGAGGGAGGGTCAATTGTAACATGTGTTACAAATGGTCCGCTTCCATTCAATGCCATTATAAGTAATATTTACATATTTGACATATTGGCCAATATTATATGTTCTAAAATTGTATTGTATTGTGTAGTGTATTCTAAAATTAGTTTAGGGTTGTATAACATTGTACAACTCAATCAATCAAACGTTTGTTTAATCAATGTATTTCCCCATTGAACTGAAAAAAAAGCCCAAACTGCACACCCGATACTATTTAATATTTCCCAATATGTTTGATACATTTTCTTATCACATCCATGGTATGAAAACAATGCTAAGGAGTTGCTTCAATGAAATATAATTGCTTTAAGATGAAAACGATATGTTTAATGGTGTTTTTTAGCGTTGTTACATTTATACTCCATGCTGTTACAATTAATCCGATATGCGCAGCAAATGTAACACTGAAACAGCGTCCACGTTCGGTTTAATAACTCCCGACCTGTTTTATCAAAAAAATAACTTGAAGTGGTTTATGGTAGCTGACATGTGTAGGTCCGTTGCCTGAAAATATTACATGTGTAGCTAAACGGATCTCCGAGTAAAAAAATGAAACGTGCAAAATGTTACATCCAAGGCGGCTCTCCCCTACTTAAGTACAAAAAGTACTCGGTGTAAAAATGTACTTAAGTATAAAAGTAAAAATTACAAAGTACAAGTAAAAAGTACAACATGCTTTTCAAAATGCCTACAAAGAAATGAAGTCCAAAAGTGGCTTTATTTCAACACTCGTCTCGAAACTGGCCATTCATTATCAATGGCATTTATATGTTTGTGTTGGGATAAACACTAGAAACTAAACTGGCCACTCATTATCATTACAAACAACTCAGGGTGCAAGCAAGCTCACACAAAAATATATTTCAGATTGGGGTCCACAGTAATTTAGGGGAGAATGGGAGAGCCATTGCAATTTGCAAAACAGACATTATAATTTCGTGAATTCACGCATTATAATTAGCCCTTCACTAATTAAGCCCCACCCACTCCACTTTGCAGGGCAAACTGTCTCCCATTGAGATGCATGTAAATGTGTATTACATTATTGGGGGATAAAGTTGAAACCGATATCAACTTTAACGACCATCCCGTTCGACAGACATGCAATGCACGGTAAAGACTAGGCCTACAGTGATTATTATTGCAATCACCTGGATGGGTGAGTCGTGTAACATTCCTGACGTTAAGATGTGTATGTGAGTCCCATACACATGCGCTGCATCTGCTGGTTATTGCAGTTCTGTTTTCGTCACATAATGTGACGAAAACAGAACTGCAATAACCAGCAGATGCAGCGCACGTCAGACACACACACACACACACACACACACACACGCACACACACACACGCACACACACACACACACACACACACACACACACAGCGCGGCTCGCTGTTATTTATTCACCGCACCAGAGAGAGACAGAGAGAGAGAGAGAGAGAGAGAGAGAGAGACGGGCGCTTCTTGTCCAGCTTTTTCAACGCACCGCACCACCATGCTTCTGTGTGAATGTGAACGAATGAGTGAGGCGATGACTTTATAAACTTTATGTGGAAAATGCGGAGATTGCGCATATTTCGCGTGGAAATGTGTAGCGAGTAACGAAAGGTGTCCAATTTTAATGTAGCGGATTAAAAGTACGATTTTTTACTTGTAAATGTAACGAAGTAAAAGTAAAAATACAGAAAAAAATAAAAATAGTAAATAAAAGTACAAATTCTCAAAATGTGTACTTAAGTACAGTAACGAAGTTGTTGAGTTTCACAGCTGTAACACTGCGTGTTGTACCAGAAATATAAAGTGAAGAAATTATAGACGGAGGAAAACACTGAAGAGTAAATAAATAACACACCAGGAGGCATCAGCTATGTGTTGCTGGGTCAGTAGTATGCACATCTCTGACAGGTTTATTTACACCGGGTTATATACACATAGTTAACAAGCACTTCCTGTCTGGTGTTAGGTACTTCACAATAAGAGTAATATCAATAATAAAATATATATACAATTCAGATCATTATTCCAACACCCCCACTTGATCTCACATTGGATATATTTTCCTTTTCATACATTTCTCTTATATACATTATTTTCTCCCCTCTCTTCTTTTCACCATATAATACAAAATGCGTATGTCTCTTCAAACAAATCAAAACATTTCTGTAACACACTCAAGTTAAACCTTTGACCATCCGTCATCATGTTGTCATTACTGGTTTCAATAATAAAGTTAGATACACATATTACTCTTCTTCAAATGCATATTTTCTTTCCAAATACTTAATAATAAATAGCAGATTAAATAAATCACAAAATCAGATCACTGAACACAAATGAACATTTCTTTCTCTTTGGTTTCTTTTGTGTTCTCATTTTCTTCTGCATAGCTGGGTTTTGAGTAGTGTGATCTTTAGTCCAATAATCATGCACCATCCCGTTTCTGTCCCCCACTGCTTTCTTGCTTGCTTCCCCCACTGTTTTCTTGCCCTCTGGCTGTCTGACTCTTAACTTGTAGCTGTAGGAATAGTCCATGTTCTTCGGGACCTTTTCTGCACTGACAGTTACATAGTCACTCAAATAGGCTGGCTTCATCCTCACTCTGGAAGGGTAACGTGTCTGCTGTTTAGCCTCATCTTTAGCCTCGCCCTCATCTGACTGCACAGTCTGGTTTGCCTGAGGTGTAGCTACTACAGTCTCGTGCACTTGCTGCTGAACCTGCACAGACTCAGTCTGGTTTGCCTGAGGTGTAGCTACTACAGCCTCGTGCACTTGCTGCTGAACCTGCCCTCGTGGTAGGAGTGGAGTATTTATCTTAGACCTACCCCTCCATCTCGGCACATATAAATCATCATCATCATCATCATTAACAGTCTGGCGCTCTACAATGGGTGGGATCACATACTTCAACCTGTGCGTCTGCACTTTACCATTAGCATTAGCCATACATTTCTGGTCGTTCACTGTGTTCAAATAATACATTCTGTTGTACAAATATATTTTGAACCTGGTATCTCTGCACTTCAGAACATTGTTACCTTTCTGGAAAATAACAGTGGCACCTCTGGTGGTTGCTGCTTGCACCGAAAACATGTCCTGTGGATATGTAGGAATGTATAATGCCCGTCTCAGGGTAGTTGTGTGGCGCTGCCCCCTGCTGTCGATCAGGATCACCTTTGCATCTCCTCTGCGCTCCGCCACTCCCCGACATCTCGTACCGTCAGCCAACTCCATACAGTGTTCTTTAGGCTGGAAACTGCCGTCGAAACTTGTGAACTTTGTGATGTCCGTGATGACATGGGAAGTCGCTCTTGTGTCGACCATCAGACCCGTCTGTCTCTCACGATCACGATGTCCTCGTTCGGCTCTCACTTGTTGAACTTCGGCATCACAGTCTCTCACCCCGAATGAGTACTCGTGCTCGCTGTTCTTCTTCTCCGACACTCTCCGTGCCTCATCTCGCCGCTGTTGTCTCCTCCTTCTGCAGACCGCGTACCGGTGTGTAGAACGTTGACAGTATTCACACCACTCCAGGCGTTCGCACATTTTGGCGATGTGGCCTCTCACGCCGCATCTGTAGCACATCCTACCGTCACCAACGCTCACCGTCCCTCGCTGGTCATCATCAGGACTTTCATGTAGCATAGACATAGACGGCTGCGGCACTCGGATCTGGGCGCTCATGACACCGTCATTTCCTGATGCTGCTGCAGCCGGCTCTTTGACTGTATAAAAGGCTCTCAAGATCTTTAGTGCCTTGCGTCCATCATCCGTCGCTGCTCGTGTAATCAGCGACAGGCTCTTGCTGTCCAAAAACTGGACCAGCTCTCCATATGCCATAGCGTTCTTGTCTTCGTAGGGCACATCAACTTCTTCACCCTGAACGGGTGGCTCGAGATCTTTTAGGACGATATCCTTCAACCCCTGTAGTCTCAAATGTCCCAACATCCTCGTCTCCCACAGTATATATCTCTCAGCATCTCCGTCGAAACACAATCTTGACCAATGAGTCTGACCACTCGAATCAGCCCGCATGGTTCCGTTCTTCTGTTGTTAGCCTAACTCGAGACTAGTTTGGCAAAGCACGCCGACAACAAACTTTTCACCTCGTAAATAAATCCGGTCTCTCTGGGCCCATAACCTGTTGAGTTTCACAGCTGTAACACTGCGTGTTGTACCAGAAATATAAAGTGAAGAAATTATAGACGGAGGAAAACACTGAAGAGTAAATAAATAACACACCAGGAGGCATCAGCTATGTGTTGCTGGGTCAGTAGTATGCACATCTCTGACAGGTTTATTTACACCGGGTTATATACACATAGTTAACAAGCACTTCCTGTCTGGTGTTAGGTACTTCACAATAAGAGTAATATCAATAATAAAATATATATACAATTCAGATCATTATTCCAACAGAAGTAATTGTACTTCGTTATTTTCCACCACTGCTAATATATGTTGACATGACATCAGCTTGTGACTGCAACTTGTTCCTGTTCGCAGACGACTCAGCACTGCTAGTCTCGGACAGGAACAAACTGCAGGTTGAAAAGACCCTCAGCTCTGAACTCGGTAGAATCTGCACCTGGCTCGCTGATAACAAACTATCCTTACACCTGGGAAAAACTGAATCCATTCTCTTCGGATCAAATAGTAATCTCAGCAATTAAGGCAGATGTCTTCTTGGTTAGAGCAGGTGACAACATTATCACACGAAAAGATGAAATTACCTACCTAGGTTCCATCCTGGAGGCCAATCTTTCCGGTGATAAAATGGCCACCAACGTAATCAAAAAAGTCAATCAAAGAACAAGATTCCTTTACAGGATCTCCTCATTGGTCAACAAAAACACATTGAATACCTTAACAGGAGCCCTCGTACAAGGTTTCTTTGACTATGCATCCACCTCTTGGTACCACAGCACCTCAAAGGCCCTTAAAACAAGGCTCCAGACCTCCCAAAACAAACTGGTCAGGCTCCTACTTGGCCTCACCCCCCGAACCCACCTCACCCCCCGAACCCACCTCACCCCTGCCCACTTTTCCCTTTTTGCTTCCTATATGATGAATTCCTGTTCTGTTCTTTAACTACATAGAAGTGTCTATTTGTATGTCTCTAAATGTTTTGATGAATTGAACAATGTGGACCCTGTTGTAAACAAGTGTAATACTTAATTGGGTCGTCCACTCACAGTTAACAGTCTCTGTATTGAGTTTGTGCTTGAAATGTACTGTAATTCTACAAACTGTTAATAAATATTTCAATCAATCAATCAAAAGTTACTGTAAAACAAAGACTGTTGACTCGTTCTCCTTCCTTTTAATAACCTACTCGACCACAGCAGTCACAAACCTGGGTAAAATATCATTCCATTTGTTATTCACACACCCCCCCCCCCCCCGTGGTTGCCCTTGATTAGTTAATCAAGAGCAAAATGCCTCGTTCAAGACCTGTACTGTGCTGCTGTTAGTTGACGGTATTTAAATCCCATTTAAACCTGAGGCGGAATCTACAAAATGTCTTCTAAATCATGACAGTTTTCTGAAAAACCTATGTTTATGTGTCAGTGGTTCTCAAACTATTTCATGTCAAGGACCCCAGAAATTATATGAAATTGGCCGCTGACCCCCATCTGAAAATATGTTGTTCCAGGGACGCCCCAAAGATTTGACTTAAAAACGTCCGCTCTGAAAGAATATATATTCAAAGATTTGCGCCACATTTCCACAATAAAAAAGCAGATCTACAAGCTTGTATCGCGGCACTCGGTGCCGCGCTATGAGCTTGTAGAGTATAACATAATATTTAAAACACCTTCATCAAAGTGTTGTGTGAATTCAGACATTTAACCTGCACTGAAATACATACTAGACCTGACCGTGGTCTCTGTACCTGATCTGCTCTTTTTCTCCCTCTACACCAAACCTCTTTGCTGAAAATAGCCGATCTACAAGCTTGCAACGCCTCGCAGCGTCAGGCGTTGTGAGCTTGTAGATCGGCTGCTACGTCCGGTTATTGTTCCTCTCAGAAATAGGGATTTATTCTAGGGTTGAAGCGTTTAAAAATAAAATTCATATACGCCCGCCCCCCCCCCCCCCCCACAAAACAGTGACAGATAACTGCATCATCTCACCGACAACATTACATAATCCCCTCTCCTGCCCTGGGGGAGAACAAAAGGCAGCCTATTATACTTTATCATCTCTCTCTCTCTCTCTGATGGCATACAAAAAGCACAGTACAGTATGGGAGGAAGCTGAGTGCGGTCGGACACAAAACATGATAGAACGAAGAAAATGCCAGCACTCAATACATGTCCTTTTCACATGATTGATTTACCTTTATTTGACGGACAGACAGCGTACGTGTTTCGGCCTACAGGAAATGAGGTATTATATGTGATACAATCAAGTACAATTGAATATCTGTGTCAACTGTTATCACCTTGAAAGATATCAAATGAAGACTCTATGTATGGTACCAAGACAGGATATATGTCATGTGAAATCGAATAAGGAATAGTAAATAATGAACAAGAAAACAAGAACGAGAAAGTAATATTTAGGACACAGAATGTAATTCTTTCAAAGAATCATCACAAAGTTTGGCTATGGATTAGGCAAACGAGAAATTCAAGTAAGGTTAAATGAATGAATGCAATAAAAAATAAAGCTTAATTTATACTTCTTCACGCAACGCTTTCAACAAGCGTTTTTGACCGCCCCCTCCACACCCAAAAGAAAAAGTGTGATTTTTGTCTATAGCGTCATGGTCGTATGACGAAATATAAATTTGCCATAAGTCTATACGTGACTTGGCTTTGTAGGTTTGCATTTACTGACCCATGGGATAGCTTTCAATACAATATGTATCACCCCAATTGGGAATCCAGCCCACAGAAAAAGACAAAAAATAAGAATAAAAAAATAAGAAAACCAAAAACATAACATAACCCTAACACCCCACCTGAATATCTTCAACTACCATCCCCTTTCTATTCTTAAGGAGTGTTTTAAAAGTGCATTTAGATTGATCCGAGCCCCTTCCCCCGCAAACAACCACTTTTTCTTTTCTCTTCTTATAATCAATGGTTAGATTGATACCGGAGAAAACTATCATAAACTTGGGGAGGGGTGGTTAATGAATGAATTTGACCGTCCCCAACCTGTCGCGACAAAAATAAACAAAAATAAAGAAAGAAAATGTCTGACTCATCCGCGGATTGCGGGTCAACCCGCGCATTACTACCGTGCACACAAACTGTGCACTGAACCCTCCCCCTCACAAGGTATCAGACAATGGCAGACACCCGGGAACGTGTTGTGGCGTGTGCTGCTCAAGTATCATGCGGCATTTGAATAACTAAATAGATTAGGATTAACACTCAACATCCAGCACTGGACACATCATCCATTTTCTTCTTACACTTTCTGTACACTTTTCCTTCTCAAACCTCCTGCCATCTCTCACAAACATTTAACCACTACATCTCTGTGTGCATTGCTGTACATCAACAGTGACAATAGAAGTATCCGAAAGATCCATAATCGCGGAATGTTCGCCCGGATGTTCATAATGACATGATGCCCACTACAGGGCTCCTGTAGTTTATTAAACCTGCTTTCCGTTCATCTCTCTACCGTCCAACCACGGCCAAACCTGCAACACTACTTAGCACAACGAAACAGTCTCCCCCAATCACTACAGTCAAACTACTGTATACACCCAATCTCTTTCTAGAACAAGGAACAACCGCTATTAAGAGTCTAGGGGCACCATCTTCGTCTTATCCCTAAACCTATCCTTTTTGTTTTTACCATTTGATCGGCAAAGAAGTGTATGGATAAAGGCTAAGGCACTGATGGAAATGGGGGTCAAATGCAGCCGTCCAAATCAAAATGAGGTGAATATTTGCCTGTTGACTTTGACATGGCAGTAAAATCAAGACCTCAGTAAACAATGCTGATCTTGATATTAAGCACTGCCCCAACCTCTCCATTATCACTCTCTCTCAACTCTGTCTCCAGTGACTTCTGGCCAGCACAGATGAGCACAAATAGCTTGTGCGCCACTGCTGATCTCCAGGATCAACATATAAAGCATTTATTACGTTTAACTAAGCACTCTCATTTTGCCTTACCTATGTCTTTCTTGATCGGGGTCTTAAAAAAAAATCCAGAAAAATTAAACGTGCATATCAGCTTGTTCCAAAAAGAAGTACAATAATATTGTACTTCTAATATAGTAGCTATATTATTATTAATATTGTAGCTTCTAATATATTATTGTACAAGGTGCCCTTTTTCACTTGAGCACCTGCCCCTCTAAATGTCTGTGCACGGCTCTCAGCTTCCAGTCCGTGTTTCCTCTGACCGGTGTTGTTTTTGGCAGCAAAGTTTCTATTTAACTTTTTTTTTTAGTCATAGTCTCTTGAATAGTTTTCACTTAGTTTCAGTCACATTTTTTTAGTCGCCGGGGAATGTGTTACGTGTTGGTTTAGTTTTAGTCGACTAAATGTCATGAGATTTTACTCTACTAAATCTACAGGTGATTTAGTCGACTAAAATGTATTTTGGCTGGCCTTGATGGCCTGGCCGTAATGACTATTTTTACACTTGCTGAAAATAGCCGATCTACAAGCTCACAACGCGTCACGCTGCGACGCGTTGTGAGCTTGTAGATCAGCTATTTTCAGCATGCAACCAAGTGTACAGGTCGTCGGCATAGTGTCAGGACTTCACCCGCACCCGGCCCGCACTCGTTTCCTGCCTTTTCAGAGCACGAGCACGAGCACAAGCTTTCCTTTCCCGAGCTTGTTCCCGAGCACGCTTTTCTTGACGCTTTTTCTGCCAAGCTGCCAAGCTGGCGCTCGCGCCTTGGGGAACCGCCTCCATCTTGCAATGCAGCGTCTCCTCCAGCCCGGCGACAGCCGTCAGAACTCTCCCCAGGCGCCGAGGAGCCGCCGGGGTCCTCTTCAGCTCGGGAAAAACCAGGACTTCCAGAACGCCGCACAGCATCTGGAGCGTCTGGAGGAGACGGTGGTGCTCCTTGGCGTCCAGCGACTGCTCCATCTCGTCGATTCTCTCCTTAGCATTAAGGGCATTTTATCATCAGGTTTGATTTGACCAATCTGGGAACTGTTTCTAAATGTACTAAAAGATTGAAATTCAACTCCTGTAGGAAATTTCAGTTATTAGCATATGTGACCATACCGTTAACATCCTATATAAAGCAAAAAAGTCATCATTCTTAAAGCAGCATGTGACATATGAAACTAGGGGGTTTTCATGATTCTGAATCCATTCCAAGCATTAGTTTTGCACAAAAAACACTCCTTTGGAGGAAAACATCCATCACAAATGTGAAGAGGTCAGCTCATTTGGTCAAGTGGATATTGCCGAATTTAGACCAATGAGTGTATTTTTGTGCAAAACGAATGCTTGGAATGGATTCAGAATCATGAAAACCCCCTAGTTTCACATGCTACTTAAAGGACCACTTCACCACTTTTCAACCTATCTTCATATAATAGGTCCTCACTAATAATCATGAAAAAAATGACGCAATTATTTTCTACTCGGTCTGTGTCTCATAGAAGGGCTGTGGGCAGTTCAGAAACCGTCTTCCAGTGACATCATCGATAGGGAATACAAGCTAATAGAAACTGCAGGCTTTCTAGTCCTGAAAAGTTGCAATGCGAAAATGGAAGCCATCGTTCTCACGATAATGAAAATCTAAACCTTTTTATAAAATAATCTTGTTTAAAAATAAATCTGCCTAATGATGATGTCACTGGAAGACGGTTTCTAAACTGCCCACAGCCCTCCTATGAGACACAGACTGAGTAGAAAAACATCGTGCCATTTTTTCATGATTATTAGTGAGGACCTATTATATGAAGATAGGTTGAAAATTGGTGAAGTGGTCCATTAAAAAGAATGATGAAATTTTGACTTTTGAAGGGAGTTGAATTTCAAACTTTTAGTACATGTTATTAGACACCTTTAGAAACACATTGGTGAAGACATTTCTTGGTAACGATTTAGTTGCCAGATTTGCATAGGTTTCTCTTACTACCTGGAGCACGGCGATGTCGGCCTCCAGCCGGTGCGTGGATCGCTGGGCTTGCTCCTGGGCTGTTCGCCGCCTCTCTTCGATCTCCTCGACGAGCGCATCGCGGTGGCTCCGGGCGGCCGCCGCCAGGGCGTCGAACACTCTGACGGCACTCTCCTTGTCCTTCGCAGCGTAGCCGTTGGTCTGGTGCACGAACTCTAGGAGCCGAAGGACTTGGTTCTGACGCTCCACGATCATCACCACGGCGTCGCTCCTGATTTTGGTGGAGTACCTCTGGTACTCTGCTTTATCCAGAAGCATGGCGCCGTGGCCCTGCATGCCGCCAGGATTTGGGGAGAAAGGGAGAAAGACGAGAAAGAATTGTTGTTGTTCAAGTTTAGTTTGGTGTCAAAGCGATTGATTGATTGATTGAAGAATGTATTAACCCACCTCTTTTGGTGTTTTAAGCATTATGTTGTACTTTAGCTATACCAAATAGCAGATCTACAAGCTCATAGCGCTACGACCTTGTAGGTCTGCTATTTTAGAAAAATCATGAAAATGTTTGAATATAATCTTTCGGAGTGAACGTTTTTAACTCAAATCTTTGCTTCTGGGGGGTCCCTGGAACAACATATTTTCAGATGGGGGTCGGCGGCCAATTACATATATTTTTGGGGGTCCTTTACATGAAAATGTTTGAGAACCACTGACAAGCATTACACTTGTTTAAAATAGGGTCCACCATGTTCAATTCATCATAACATTTAGAGACGTACAAAATAAACACTTCTATAGCCATAAACAGGAAATCATCATAGAGGTAAAAAAGGGGAAAAAAACATATGGTGAGGGGGAAAAGGGGTGGGTGGGGGATTCAGATTTTACAGGGGCCAGTTTCGAATTGCAGCCGTCCTAGGTACCCTTTGAGAGCGGTTTTGAAGCAGTCAAGGGATGTGCATGTCTTAATGACTGTTGGTAGGGCGTTCCACATTTTTGTGGCATAGGAGCAAAATTCATTTAGTCCCTTCGTTTGTGCCGAATCTGGGTTGCACATCGTTTGTTGAACTGGTGTTGTGGGTGTCTGGTCTACAGTAGCCAATAGCAGCACACTGTCTGGTCTACAGTAGCCAATAACATCACAGGAAAAAAACGACTTTTTGACTTCAATTCAGCTTGTGTAGTAGGTGGCCTTACTTAAAGCTGATTGGTTAAGACAATTTGTGCCCAAGACGTCCACAGACGTCCTAGGAGTTACCGAATGTAGTGTAATTCTTTTTCTCCAAAAAGTGGGTCTAAAAGTGGGCACCCTGGGTCGCCATTTTGAAAGAATGAAAGGGCTGTGTTAAAAACACATACCTTGTGCTCCGTCTTCAGACACTCCAGACAGATAGAGTTGAGCGATATAATATCACAATATTTTGTCCAGCAGGACAATATTTGCATTCTGCCAGCTGGGTGAGTCTGGGATCTCTCAGACAGAACGATGCACTCCGGACCGGTAGAATTCTGGCCGGAGCGATACGCGGCTGTATGGGGCCGCTAGATCAACGCGAGACTTACAGTATGACATTGAAGCTGTGCCACAGCGCAATGTAAACACAACCTAACAAGACTACAACTCAAAATTATTATGGAGATATCAGATTTTTGTCCCGCTGCTTCTGGGTTCATCGTTTCTGCCTGAGAGATCCCAGATCCAGGCAGGAGGAGGGAACTTGTGAACTCAGTACTGCCGCAATCTGGCGGAGTCAGGTTAATCACGATGCATGACAATCACAATATGTTTTCATGCGGTTTTTATTGTTAAATTTCAAGTTACTTGACAGTACAGCCACCTGCAAAAAAAAACTACAAGAAAAAAGGAGTAAGAGACAATTTACAACAAAATACTCATTATTGTCTCCACCAGGCCAAATGCATGGGGAGAGAGTATGTTTTGCACTCAGTTTGTGAGTGCGTGCGTGTGTCCGTCCGTCCTTCCGTTATCAGCTAATCTCCGGCACCATTGGCCCGATCCATGCCAAACGTTACACACACACTCCCTGGATGCCAATGACAAACCTCTGCCCCAAATATTCCTCAACGGCCTGTTATAGCGCCACCATGAGGCCGATTTAGGCAAAACACATTTCTGTAAATAACTCAATTCGGTATACACTATCGGTATACACTATCTCCATAGTCATGTGATCAACACAGATCTGCACCATTTCCCATCTTCCATCCTGATTGGCTAAGATTGGCTTCCAAAACTCACAGAATTTGTCCGTTTCGAACAAAATGCCTCAAAACAGTGTGCAATTTCCGTGAAATTATACACGCAGATTTACACTAGACCGAGGATGACCTGCCACAGATTTTTCAAAATCAGCCTCACGGTGGCGCTATAACAGGGCAATTCCTGTTTTTACCTATAACTGCATCGATCTGTATACAAATTATGTATGCGCACTCCCTAGAGGCCATGGAAAAACATTTTCCTTGCATCCCTTCACATCTGCCGGTTATAGCGCCACCATGAGGCCGATTTCTGCAAAACACATTGTTTTTTTTAAATATATTTTTTATCCCACGATTTTGTAACACATTTTTCACCCCTGTGTCAATCATCTAATGTGATCCTGGGCTCCTTTACACCTGACAGGGGGGAGTTTCCCTGGTTGGACGTAGCGTGTGGAAGGAACACGTTATTCCAACCAGTTCCTTTCCCCTCCATCAGGCGCCCCGGCTGGCCAGGGGGAGGCAGTTTAAAAAACACATTGTTTATGTAAATCGCACAGATTTGATCGAAATCTCACGCAAATCGGTACACATGATCTCTGTAGTCATGTGATCAAGACGAGCCTGTTGGATTTCTCAGATTCTACACTGATTGGCTAAGATTGCCTTCTAAAGTTTTCAGGAGTAGCCCGTTTGTACAAAATACTGTCCTGCTCATCCAGAATTCTATCCTCAGAGATGCTATGAGTGATTTGGCTCTGCATTTCCTCAACAAAATGAAGAACATTGTTGCAAAAAACTCATATTACTCAAACATTTTGCCAAACATCACACACACTATTCTCCTGGTGGAGACCTGTGCCCATAAGGGCACTTTTTCTAGTTCTTTGTGAAACCATCGTTCTACAGAAGTATAAATTAAGGTATAGAACTGTAAACCATGGCCTGGGCTGTGGCTCAGTGGTCCAGGTACCTTGGCTGGTAATCCAGTCTGGCAGTGTGCCGCGGGTTCGACTCCCGATCCCGACGGCCTTTACCGCATGTCACTCCCCCATCTCTCTCCCCATTTCCTGTCAGCCTACTGTCTGTCTGTCCCTCTATAAAAAATATAAAATAGAAGGTGGAAGCTGCAAAAAAAAAAAAGAACTGCAAACCATAGAATGTATGTGCATTCACTGCATCACGCTATATATACGATATCTCTGCAATCGTGGAGACATTGCATCGTCTCGACGATATGTATGCCGATATCGCCCACACCCCTACCTTTTCCTTGGGCCGCTGCTTCTGCCGCTTCCGGTTGTTGCAACTTGCGGTCGCTGTGCGTTCAGGAGGACAGACGTCACGGGGAACCTCCTCCTCCTTCAACGGGCGGACCGCGTCTCCATGCACCCCTGCTTTGCGCTTCCGGTCCTTGCGCTTCCGGTTGTTGCAACTTGCGGTCGCTGTGCGTTCAGGAGGACAGACGTCACGGGGAACCTCCTCCTCCTTCAACGGGCGGACCGCGTCTCCATGCACCCCTGCCTTGCGCTTCCGGTCCTTGCGCTTCCGGTTGTTGCAACTTGCGGTCGCTGTGCGTTCAGGAGGACGGACGTCACGGGGAACCTCCTCCTCCTCCAACGGGCGGACCGCGTCTCCATGCGAACCGTCACTGACCGAAGATGGTCTGCTCCGTCTGTCGGACGATCTCCTGCGCACGGCGGCCGTCCCAGAGAACATGGTGGCGGCGTTGTTGTTGGCGCAGAGATCATCCAGTGGTCTGTCTGGTGGATCGCAGGGGCTTCGACACACGGGGCATCTCACCTTCGAGGCGATGCACACCTCACAGAAACTGTGCCCACATGGAATTGTCACGGTTTTAATCGCGCTTTTAATCACGGTAAAGGCCAGACAGATGGAGCAGTGGAAGGAATAGCACGGGACGTCACTGACCGAGGCCATGATGGACCACAGCTCTGGGCAGGAGAGCAGAGGGCCACAGGTCTGGACAGGAGTGGGCAGGAGAGCAGAGGGCCACAGGTCTGGACAGGAGTGGGCAGGAGAGCAGAGGGCCAGAGGTCTGGACAGGAGTGGGCAGGAGAGCAGAGGGCCACAGGTCTGGACAGGAGTGCAGAGGACCACAGGTCTGGGGAGTTCCGAGTAGACCTGAAAGGAGACGGACACTTTATATTTAATTATGCAATATCTGACTGTGACAAACACGAGAACATTTTACTATGTAGCCATGGGCAACTGAATGCGGCCCATGCGGCCCCCAACATCACTTAATGCGGCCCTGGGGCCCCATGTGGCCCCCACCATGACTTAATGTGGCAGTGGCCCACAGGAAAAGAAAAAACAGAAATGAAAATTTAATCAAACTGAATTTTTCAGGATTCAAATTCAAAACTAGCAAAACAATAGGCTACTGTAGTATTCCAATTCAAAACTAGCATTGACTGCCTCCCCCTGGCCAGCCGGGGCGCCTGATGGAGGGGAAAGGAACTGGTTGGAATAACGTGTTCCTTCCACTCGCTACGTCCAACCAGGGAAACTCCCCAGGTCAGGTGTAAAGGAGCAACTTGGACACTCAGGCATGAAGGAAGCATGAGTTCAAGTCTGTTGCTCTCCCCTTGTCCCCCATATATGGGGACTAGGTTGGTGGAGGGTGTGTAGAGCCCAGGATCACATTAGATGATCGACACAGGGGTGAAAAATGGGTTACAAAATCGTAAATTACTAGCATTGATGGTTCAACAGAGTGGGTCTAACTGTAGTTATGATGGTTCAACAGAGTGGGTCTAACTGTAAAAAACAGTGGCATAACCGACGGTGCAACCGGTGCGATGCACTGGGGCCCAGCGCCCCCAAGGGGCCCATGAAGGGGGAAGAAGAAGAGAAATCAAGAATTGATGCAAATCAAGAGATATTATATGACATGTATATATCTGTGTCTGTTTATGTGTGTGTGTGTGTGTGTGTATTTAATGTGTTGACATTAAATAAAACCACTGACAGAGAAACGTGGGTTTTTCAGAAAAATATAATTTTGCACACTTTTAGACCATGTCTGTGGTCATCATATGGGCATATATATGTACCCAGTGCAGTTATCGACAGAGGTAGTAGTTTGCAGCAGTAATTGTGTAGTTTTTGAAAGGACATGACATTAGTGAAGTGTCTTGTTTTTCTCCTAGAAGCCAATAAGGACAACCAAATGAGCCTATAACAGTCCATTTGGACAGTCTCATAGTTTGTTCTAGGGTCCTTTGGTTCCATTTTGTACTAGGCTACACTTACATAGTCACCTGGACAGATCCTGTTGTTGTTTACACATACACACACACACACACACACACACACACACACACACACACACACACACACACACACACACACACACACACACACACACACACAAACAGATACAGATACTGTATATACATGTCATACAATAGCACAATTCTGGAGATATAAAACAGCAGCTGGTAATTAATTGATTTGCATAAATTCACGCACACGCAACTTGCAAGCCCAACTGGTGTGTTATTGTATCTTAAATATATAAAGAACCCCCCCCCATGCTAATTTGCCCAGTCAATCATTTGATCCACGCTACGCGACTGCTGTGTGTTGTTAGTTGTAGGCTACTGTTGTAGCCTAAATTATTAAAGTCTTCATTCATTTAATATACAACAAAATATATTAGTGAACGAAAACCTGAACCTGTGAACCATATGAATTAAATAATTAAATAGGTGCGCACACACGCTGCTGTTTTAGGTGCATCTCCTCCCTCCTGTCCTGTCTGTCTCTAAACCGTGACCATGCACGTTTATGACGATCTATTTAGATTGCCTCGCGAGTGGCTGGGCAGTGTCAATTATATGAATGAATGTTTTGCCTAAACCTGCAGCCTCATGTACATGGCACTGGCACTGGTGGGCTGGCTGGGTTAGCCTTTCTCCGATGCGGTCCCCTCGACTCCCCTGCACTTGCGCTGGCTGGCACGCCGGCACGGCACAATTGGCATTCGAGCGACGCGTCGGGTTTATCCTTAATTAAAAGGACGAGACGTAACGCAAGAAAGACATGGCTGTAGATTGCAGTAGCCATACCCGTTGGTGTTGGTTGGTAGACTTGACTATAGCTGCATAGCCTTGGTCCCACTAGGCTTACTTATCTGCGAAAAGAGCTATAGCTGCAGCTATGCAAATGCCTCTCGATCCATGTCATGGAAGTTAACTATTGTAGTAGGGGGGGGGGGGCTACCGGTATGCGCCCATGCAAAACACTGTTTAAATGGCTTATATGACTTGCAACATTGTTTTTAATTGCGCGATTTTAATTGCTCACTTGGAAATATCCTACCAATTTCATATGACATGCCTTTACAAAATATATTTTTTTCACATGTATTATTAGTTTTATACATTTTAGGAGTGAAAACATATGTTTAGATGCCTGTGACAGCCTCTCAGCTGGTCAAACAATGCTGCTTCGCTGTTCTACGACAGAAAAACAGGAGGACAAAGCGTACGACAGCTCCCGAGTCCGACCAGACGTGACTTTTTGTCCTACTCAAGTTCAGCCGAAAATGTCGGTAATTTCGGCGTGCACCCATATTTTGGCGTACGCACGGTTGATAAATGAGGGCCTATGGGTCCATTTGGTTGTATTTGTACACGCTCAGGTCGCCCATTCTCCAAACCATCATATATCGCATGATTGGCATCGCTCCGCACGCAGGCTGTTGGTAGTGTTGACAGGCTTGGCAGGTCTAATGAAGTCCCGCGGTAGCCTCGTGGGGGTCCGCGGGTAGAGGTTGTGGGCAATGTTCCCTCCATTTTTTTTTCGGTCTGAGCAAACTCAAACATCCTGAGCAGACATCAGCAACTACTGAGCAAACATTACGTCACCTTGACACCAACTATCCAAACGTTAGATGTGAAGTGAGCGACGGTGCGATCCTCACTTCACACAGGTGTGATTATTTTTTCCCCAAATGGATTTTGGTATACGAGTGAATCAATGAATAGTTACATAAGGTTACGCAAGTTCCAACATCTTTTCTATCAAGGTGGGAATATTCAGTTAGTCTATATCAGTGGTTCTAAAACTTTTCAGGCTGTGACCCCCCAAAGTAATCATATTTGAACTGGGGACCTGCACACCCAGACAAGCAACATAATGGTTCCACAGATACATAGTGAAAATAGCCAATCTGCAAGCTCGTTGTGAACTTGTAGATCGGCTATTTTGACAATTGTTGCCTCTATCTTTATCATTTAGTAATCTGGACAATGATTGACCAGTTTTGGTTTTGCCGATTACTTTAGATGCAGTAATGGTATATTTTCTTTTAGAGCCTTTGAGGTATTATAAAAGTGTGGGGAACCACAGGTTGAGAACGCCTGGTAGCCTATATGAATACTCAATATTGCTTTAAATGGGGGGCATGAGAAAACGGAAATATTTTATTGGGACACACACACACACACACACACACACACACACACACACACACAAACACTGACTGTACCTGGTGTGGTGCCTGTGTAACCCAGCCAACATGGCAACCCGCGAATGGCAACCCATGTCAACTGTCAATCAAGGCAGTATAAAAGTGACATCAGGTCTTACACTCCCACCTATGCAAGATGGCCGAAATGTTTGACAGAAGCAGCAGGTTCACTGTGACAAATCTTTGGATACTCTTCGGTGAGTCATATAGGCTTGGTGTCATTAACTTTAACTTGGATCAACTGGTTAACTGTTTGTTTATTTTGAAAGCATTCGAGTTATGTTTGAACTTTTTGTTTAATAATTAATATTGGTGTATTCTATTATAATATATATATGTCATGTTATGTTATATAATTATATATATTATAAAACACCTTGAATTTTGATTTATTATATTATAATATATATATATATATATATATATATCATGTTATATAATTATATATATTATAAAAAACTTTGAATTTTATTTTCTAAAAACATGCATGTAAAGATATAGACTTATTAGATAAATGATAAAAAATTAGATACTGATCACATCGAACTCTTTACTAATTTTATAGTTATTTAAAGTTGTACAACAATTACTTTTCTGAACAAAAGACTGATGTAGACACCTGGCCTTGCAGGTCAGGTTTTTTGTGTCCTTAAAAGGAAACCATTTGGATGGTTCTGGTACCGGCTGGTACCTGGACCTGGCGAGCCGACCCGGACCTCGACGCCCCCCTCCCTCCACCCAATTCCCCCCCCCCTGGAGAAAGACTGAATTTCCCCTAGCTAGGAACTCAACCTGGACAGTCACCACCTTCAAAGGGCCCCCATTTTTTGGTTTATTTTCTATAAATGTTCAAAGTTGTTTTTGATAATAATAATAATATTTCAGTTACCTTTTCACTCCAGTTTCTGCCTCCCTTATTTCATTGGTTTTCATACACACATTGAGCTCCTTTTCCGAACCTGGTTTACACGCAGTCAATCTCTTACCCATTGTGCCACTTCTACACCTGCTCCTGCTGCAGGAGGAGGAGAGGAGACGGGGAGGAGACCTATCTGTTGCCTCCCCTGTGTAATCTAAATAAAGTGTAAAGTAAATACAAAAACCAAACCAGGCAAGCAACTGCATGTGAATGAATCCACGTTAGGCTGGAAATATGCAGGCTTGGCAACAGCAGAGCAGAAAATGATCTCAGGTCGCAAGTTTGACAAGCTAATTGACCAGACTGCTTTCCAAGCAGCTGCATGGTAAAAAGAGTCAGGACGAGACTGTGGTGTAATGTCATTGGTCTGGACTCTGGTGAACACCTTAATGATAAATGTCATACTCAAGTGCCCGGAGGTACTTGTAACACACATTGTTTGATGCCCTGCAACTATCGTTCAGTAAATTATACTTACCCAAGCTTTTGTAGATATTCCTTGCCTGATTTGCCTCTAAACAAGAAGACGACAGACGGCGGTGAAAGCCTGGTTTCAGGGGCTATCGGTCGCAGGAAGAGTAACACCAAGGATTAGACAGTGATGTCACTGACTGGCTGGTTTATAAACGGCTTCAAGTCCATAATACTTCCGTGTTGCATAACAGTGACATCACTGTCAGCTCCTGGTTATCTTTGCCACCTTGCTTCACAGTGTGTTCATGGCACGCTGCCTGTGATCAGCACAACAAACTCTGTTCCGTCGCGCTAATGAAACACTAGATGGGATTATTATGTCATGTCTGCAGTCAGCACTATCAGAAGATGTAACCCAGGTAAAGTAATCCGTCACTCTGCAAGTTTAACTAAAGTTTGTTCAAAGTCATTTCTGATAGCCAGGCTGCAGCCCTGCAGTCCTACAGATACAGATTGATTGACCCCCACAGCCCACTGGTAAAAACTAGCTTCATTTGGGACCCTTTTTGCAAATAAGTCAAATCATTCAATGAATCATCTTAGGCCTGACTCACACGTGCACAACCGATTGATGCATCATGCATGCTTGTTGTATGAGACTTTATTGAGCTAATCTTCTATGATTGATTAAGTGTTTTTACCATCACTCTGGGATCCTTGTGAATGAAAAGTGAAATACAAATAAAATGCATTATTGAGGGAAAAAAGAAAAACAACTGTGTACAAGGAGGAATAACATTAGCCTCGGAGACCAACATGTATGCTTTTGTTTCAAATGAGAACAATAAACATTGACTGAACTCACCTATGGTAGTGGATGATGATAGGTCTTATTATTTCTGTAGGCCGTTACTTACAATTCCTACTTATGACAACTTTCAACAGTAGCCTACTAATGTTTCCACTGGAAAAGACTGGGTAACTTCTCTTCCTTCCAACACACAAGTACACAGGTGTCACCAATCATACTTTAATGACTGGCGTCATATGAGCTATGGGTTACTTGCATAGAGTTGGGTTAGTTGTCAAGGCAACAAGCTCTTAGCCAATCACGGCAGCTTCCTTCTCTGGAACTATGGGATTGTATGTTGTGGATCTTATGTTTAACCTAACGGTCGGGAAACAGAAAATCTACAAGCCCGCAGCGCGTCACTTTCCTCGAGGCGCTGTGGGCTTGTAGATCGTCTATTTCCAGACCTACGCGTGCGGACTAGGCCGTGGCCACTGGCCAGGGTGCATCAATGCATCAACACAGGGATCAGAACAGAAAGTTCAATTGCACCCAAAAACCCACCAAGAAAGAACATGTTGACTAATCTTTAATCTATACGAAAGTAATTACACATGTTTGTAGTTTAGCTGAACGATCCTGAGTCTAGACTAGACTAGTGTGATCATGTTTCACATTGATCCACCTCCACAATAAAAAAACATTGATTAAATATTAAAGATCATACATTTAGCTATGTAAATTGTAAGCGCCCTACTGCAACCAGTAGGCCAGTATAACCTTCTTGTTTATGCACAAATGTAGCCTTTGATACCGTATTATATTTTGTCATATATGAGAGAGTGCAATATGTATCCCAAATACAGGTTTATGCTCTACCATATTGTCTATATTGTTTAGACTAATTAAAATAACCTAGAGGGAGGACACACTGCTGAGCAACGCGGTGATTGCGAACGCAGTGAGTGCACTTATTATGAGACCTAGTAGATCATGTCTGTGTGTGTGTGTGTGTGTGTGTGTGTGTGTGTGTGTGTGTGTGTGTGTCTGTCTGTCCCGCTATCCAAATATGGAGTGTGTTGCATCAGCAATCACTCAGCTCCATATATGGGCACAAAAGGGGCCAGGTCCACTCAGCTCCATATGGGCACAAAAGGGGCCAGGTCCACATATACAGTAACAGCGGGACAGACACACAGACAGACAGACAGACAGACAGACATGATCTGCATGGTCTCAGCTGCGTTCGCTTCCCGCGTTTGCGCGTCTTACTGGTAACCTACTAGAAAACCAGAATTGTGACAGGATGGAGGATTGCAATCCTGTGAGCGAGGTGGCTGACTGGTGGCTGGTGACTGGCTGTGCCCACGGGAGCACAAATTGTGCCGAAATAACAGAGGGAATCCTAAACTTGCAGTGAATTAAAGACACCTGTAAAGTAATGGGACAAGTACTGTTGATTTGTATTGTTATTGGGGTTTATTCATCTGTTTTCATTGCTAACGGTCAATGGCTTATATTATATATGGCTTATATAAATATACTAATTTAAGTGTTGGATGTGCTTTTTTTTGAACAACCAAGATTGTTTAAAACATTCTAATCCCTGCTGTTGTTGAAATAAAATAGATTTATAGTTTGGATTAGGCAATTTTTTCTTCCTAATAGGAAGGCACCACATAGAATAGGCACTACTCTTATTATAAGAGTGGTGCCTGTTGGAGCCTCTACAGCGGTGTCCGTTGGGCACTGGCCTACTTGGAATGATGCAAGTTGGAAATGCATGACCCACCCAGATATTATGTCTGTGTCCCTTTTATGCCCATATGGAGTTCTTTCAATCAATCAATCAATCTTTATTTATATAGCACATTTTTCAGGCAGCGAGTGCAGTTCAAAGTGCTTTACAGTAAGAACAAAAAAAGTAATAATAATAAAAATAATATATATATATATATATATATATATACACACATACATACACATACATGTATAAATACACATACACATACACAAATATACACATGTACATATCACACAAAGAGCAAAACAAAGCAGGAAAGCATCAACTATATAGTAATAAAAACAATAGTAAAAAGGAGAGACTAATCACAGGAAAAGGACATGATCTAGGAGGTGAAAGCGATGCTAAAAAGGTGTGTTTTAAGATTTCGTTTAAAAATGTCAACAGATTCAGAGAACCGTAGATCCCTTGGCAGGCTGTTCCAGAGCACAGGGGCGTAGTAGCTAAAGGCGGCTTCACCATATTTTTTTGTTTTTGGGGTCTCAGGTATCTCTAGGAGACCAGCACTCGATGAACGAAGTGGTCTGCCTGGCACATATTTAGGAAGCATTTCTGAGAAATAAATAGGTGCATTTCCATTTAGTGTTTTAAAAACAAGTAAAATAATTTTAAAATCTATTCTAAAATGTATAGGCAACCAGTGCAGGGACTTTAAAATTGGTGTAATGTGTGCTCTGCGTTTGGTTTTTGTCAGCACGCGGGCAGCTGCGTTTTGGACCAGTTGTAACCGACCAATGGATTTTTTGGGTAGGCCAGACAGGAGAGCGTTGCAATAGTCAAGCCTGCTGGTGATAAAACAGTGTATGAGTTTTTCGGTGTCATTTTGGGACAGAAATGGTCGGACTTTGGCAATGTTTCTCAGATGGTAAAATGATATTTTGGTGGTGTTTCTGATATGAGCCTCCATGTTCAGGTCACTGTCAAAAATAACACCAAGGTTTTTCACCTGGTCCTTGGTGTGAAATGCTTTTGCTTTAAGGTATGCAGATAATTTGTCCCTTTCGGCCTTGGCACCGACAAGGAGGATTTCGGTTTTTCCTTCATTTAATTGAAGGAAATTTTCTGACATCCATATTTTTATGTCAGTAATACATTTTATGAGGGTGTCAATTTGGGTAAGGTCACCTGGGGATATGGAAATGTATAATTGGGTATCATGTTTATCATGTTCAATCATCTTTGTCAGGCATGCCCAAATATGGAGTCTATGCAGACGTCAGAATGATGTCAGAACAGGCCAGCTCCATATATGGAGCCCTGGGCAGGGGCCCTGTCAGAGAGTCGGTTCTACTTCTAACCAACCGTAGGCCCGACCGACTTGTCACCGGGCACTGCACTCCCTGTGGGGGTGTGGAACGCGTGTGTCGACTGTCGAATTTGGATTTCAGACGTACACACAGATACTTGGTTAATTTATAGTTAAATTATTATTAGTTTTATGTTTTTACTGTTCTTCTCTTTTGTTCACTTTTATCAGTATTATGTATGGACTGTCATACTCTGTGGTAGGCAGCTGATGTGAACACAACAGTGGTTTAGTTTGGAGGTTTGTAAATATATCCGCTGTGTTTGGGCGCCCTCTAGTGGTGGTGTCTTGACATGAGACAGCGACACCCTGCGAGTGTTTCATACTATTATAATTTGTATGAACAACAAAGGCGCAATATTAAAAGGACAATGGGACGATTTACATAAAAAACAATGAACAACCGACAGACAGACAACCAAACAAAACAACAATACACAATTGACTGTAGGCCTACACAATTCTTAGATTTGACTTTTCCACAAAATGAAGAGGAAATACCTGCTGCTGTCATCACATTCATTACATGCACCACATCACATGCACCATATTCTTCAGGCATCCACTTATATTATAGCACCTTTGAGTCATTGTGAGCTTGTAGATCTGCTATTTTCAAATGGCTGGTAAATGTATAGGGCTGAAGTGAAGTGTTTAGTGTAAGTGTGAGGCATCTATACAGTAGATCATGGTCAGCACTTAGGCCCCTTTTCCACTGGTTGGTTCCCAATGGGAATGCAAATGAGGCATTATGTAGGAAACTATGAAAAATAATAGAAAATATGAAAAAGCTACTACTGTGGAAGGGTTATCATGTATGAATGTACTTGTATTGATCCTATAAACAATTTAATATAGGTCTAGTTTTTCCCACCAATTGTGGAGCTCTGGCTCATGGACTAAGAACAAAAAAGAACTGAACCACCCGGTGGAAAGGGGGTCTTAATGTGACCCGCAGGTAATATCAGAATACTGATATATTATTGATTTCAGCTAATTACTAGTATTACAATTGCCTCTTTTTTTAAAGTCCAATGTATTTGTATTTAGTTCATAAAAGTTAACATAACTATAACTAAATGCAGAGCATTGGAATACAAAGGGACTATTAAAATAGCCTATGATGATTATTTGTTTTAATTTCCCCCCAATTATGCCGGTTTAAATGAGCATTTTGCTAATTAATATGATTAATATAATATATTGGTTGACGTGTTTTTCGCGTTAATACACAAAACTGCAAGTATACGGACGCATGCACACGCTCGCACCCGACCCTTCATCATTTATATTAGAAAGTCAACGTTTGTACCGTGAACGCGCAGCGACGTCACATCATCATCAGGAAGGGCGACAACTCAGACAGGTGAGCCGTTACTACACCACGGTTAACTTGAAAACACAGATTACCGGTAGGCTACATTGTACAATGTACATCATTCTAAACTGGTTAGTTCCCAGTTACGTTTCATAACGTTGTGCTGCTGATATATCAGGACACATTTAGCAGGCTTTAATGCAGAATCCCGGTGAAGGTTGACTTTAAAGTTTGTCGGTCAATTTAACGTTTCATATCTGCATTCTGTTTGGAAGAGCTATGTGTGCTGTCTGCTGTGTTTACGTTTTGGACGTGTCTAGCTTTCCCCCAGCTGAACAAACGGGCGTTGATCTTTGGTAATTATGGAGTGATCTCTATCATCATCTCTTTATAAGCTTAATTTGCATGGCTTGTTCTTTGTGTGGCCATTATTCCACGATTAGTTAATAGAATCTTTAATGTGGCGATGTCCTCTGTAATGTTGGCTGACAGTTGTGCTATATCGTGCTACACTTTTATCGGGTCCCGAAAACGTATGCCTAAAAATTAGTGCTAAAGTTGTGTCTCAGATGCTTAAAAATAAATCTGTTTAATTGTTATATAGCCTATAAGTAGGGGAAACTAGGCGAATGTGTTCCTACATGGTCATGGAGTTATGGACCTATGCTCTTGTAGTGGATCTGGCCCAGGCATTATGCAGTCTCATAGCGCAAATAATGGAGCGCAGAGCAAGAGCATACAGTACTTAAAACTAGAGAAGTTGGATTCTCATGTCATGTCTGCTGACAGACTGCCTCAGCACCTCAATTGCGTCATTATTCTGTGTGCCTCATATTCCTCCAAAGATGTGAGAATTGTGACAAATGTGCCTAAAGCACACTGATGAGTGATGATTATTGTTTTCACTTGATCCATATCTCACTATGGCGTATAGTACGCCCTGGCACTTATGCATATTTCATACACAAACCAAAGACAATGTGTTGGTAGCATGGGCTCATTTATTGGCTGGTTTGGCATGTTCATGCCATGGCTGTATCCAACCTCTAACTTACTTGGTTGCAATTCCGTCCATTGCCCCATTTGAAACCGAAAAGTCAGATTTTTTTATTATGGCACCAAAAAGCTGCTTCTCATCATGATGTTCCCTTGACTTCCCCGTCAAGAAGGGGCTAATTTGGGATAGGCTCACCGCAATCCATCCTGAGCTTCTCCATGGGCCGGAGGCCCTGAAAGAAGACCCAACTAATGGACTAGTAAATAGTAATAGTGGAAGAGATGCTTTTCGTGGTTTTACAAATAGATTTCCACATGCTAACGCGGTATCCGAGTGCTCGGATTTCACAGTGGTTGTCAATGTTGCCCTCCCTCATGTTTTTCGTTCTTTGCTCCATGCATTTTGTTTTCTACTGTAGGTAAAGCCAGCCATGAGAGTTCGTCCACCAAAGGCCGACGTCCTGTCGCCGACCTCTACCTTTGATCCCTACTACTACTGCAAGTCTAATAAGGAAAATGTGAGCCGACGAACACCTAGGGATACGTTAACTCGGTCTGAGGTGAACGTGACCACGCCATTGGGGCTTCACTCTCATAACGGTAGGATCAATTTGAACACCGCCAACACAAAAGTGAATGCCGGTGCCTTTATGCGTCCAAGAGTGTCGAATTATGTGGCCATATCACCACCACACCAACCCAAGCGGATCAAGATGGAACAGCCAGAACACAAAGTTACGAGTTTGGCGCATCCAACACCCATCAAGAGAGAACATGCTCACAAATCTACGTCAAGGTACATCTGTGTTTTTTTTTATGATGATTCCCAGGTTTTACTAACTCCTAGCAGACACTGATGCAGTGATGCATACGGTTATAATTAAATGGTGGTCAGTCTAAATGGCTTTGATTTTGATCTCTATTTAATTATAACCGTATGCATCACTGCATCAGTGTCTGCTAGGAGTATAGTGACCACAAAACTATGCGCAAACATTTAGGTTGTTTTGAGAGCACATGTCCACAGCATGCTGTAGAGATATCTCTACAATGTAGCATGTCGGAATAATGCATCATGAAGATCTCCAAATTTAATCATATGCTCATTAAACAATTCCGCTTTGTTTGTTAATTTAGCTGTGGGCCGATGGCCAGTTTGAACAACGCTGGGACAAAAGAGAATACTGGTGTCTTACGTCCAAGAGTGTTGAATCATGCGGCCGTACCACCACACCAACACACATGTCTGATCAACAGAGAGCAGCTAGCGTACTACCCACCACCCGCCAAGAGAGAACATGCTGTGAAATCTATATCGAGGTAATGTACATCTGTGATTTTTGATCATTTTTCTGATGACTCCCAGGTTGTAGTTCTAATTGTGTCAATCTAAATGGCTTAGATTTTGATCACTAAGTATTTATAACCGTATACATCACAGCGTCTAGGAGTAGTAACCTACAGAACTGTGTGCAAAGTAAATGTTTAGGTTGTTTTGAGAGCACATCCACAGCATGCTACAGAGTCTCTACAATGAACGTAGCATGTCTGTTGGAATAACTGCATCATGACGGTCCTGGTGAACAAAAAAGCTCATTAAACAATTGTTTTTTTTTTACTTTAGCGGTGGGCCGCTGGCCAGTTTGAACACTTACACAAAAGTGAATGCAGGTGCTTTGCATAATGTGTCCAATCTGGCCATAACGACACAGCAACACAAACGGATCAACTCGGAGCAGCCGGAACACGACTATGCGAGGTCGGCGCACACAGAACCCACCGAGAGAGAACATGCTGACAAATCTACATCAAGGTAATGCACTTCTGTGTTTTTTTTTCCTGATGATTCCCAGGTTGTAGTTATATAACTTATAAGTTGTATCAATCTAAATGGTTTAACCCATTTAGACCTGAGTTAAAAACATTCACTTTGAAAGAATATATATTCAAAGATTTGCGCCACATTTTTACGATAAAAAAAAAATTGCAGACCTACAATCTCGTAGCGTGAAGATCTGCTATTTTTCATTAGCTAAATTATAACATAATGTTTAAAACACCAAAAGGGGTTCCCGCCCAAAATGGGTTAAGGCCTCTAAGGCAGTGTTTCCCAACCTTTTTTGTCCCAGGGAACACTTTTCATAGCCTAAAAATCTTGGGGAACACCTGGGGGGGGGGGGGGGGGTATATATATATAAATATATATATATATATATATTTTATATATTATAAAACAAGGCTCCAGACTTCCCAAAACAACTTGGTCAGGCTACTACTTGGCCTCACTGCCCGAACCCACCTCACCCCTGCCCATTTTAGGGTTGATGACAGAGTACAGCATCTTGCAATGGGTCATCTTGCACCTTTCTAAATACTTCCTTATTGTCAACAAAGTTCACACCCACGCCAGAGGGAGTTCAACAAACCATGTGCAACCCAGATTCGGCATAAACAAGGGACTAAATTAATTTCACTCCTATGCCACCAAAATGTGGAACGCTCTACCGCTCTCAAAGGGCACCAACGGACTGCTGCAATTCGAAACTGGCCCCCGTAAAATCAGAATCCTCACCCTCTTACTGAATAAGTTTCTTACATGACGCACATGTATATTTGTACGTCTCTAAATGTTCTGATTAATTGAAAATGGTGGACCCTGTTGTGAACAAGTGTAATGCTTTATCAGTGTGTTGTCCACAGTAAGTCTTTGTATTGAGTTGTGCTTTCATGTTGAAATGTACCCATTCTGCAAACTGTTAATAAATTCATCAATCAATCAATGTCATGTTGTAGTTGTCGGTGGTCACCTTATCACCTAACTTGAGTATGAATAGGCCTTTTAGAAGCCTTGGATTTTGATCACTATTCATAACCGCATGTGCATCAGTGTCTCTAGGAGTAGTGACCACAAAACTACGTGCAAACATTTAGGTTGTTTTGAGAGCACATCCAAAGCATGCTACAGATGTCTCTACAATGACTGTATGTAGGCTAATAACTGCATCATGCCAGTCCCGGTGAAACATAAGCTCATTAAACAATTCCTGACTTTTTTGTTTTTCTTTAGCGGTGGGCCGGTGGCCAAACGGATCAAGACAGAGCAGCCAGAACACAAAGTTGCGAGTTCTGTACAACCAAAACCCACCAAGAGAGGACATGCTGACAGATCCACATCAAGGTAGTGCACTTCCCTGAGTATCCTCTAGAGGGAGCAGTGGGACCATGGTTCACATTGATCTACCTCCACAATAGTCAATAAACCAATGAGAACATGTAAAAACATTTGATGATAGGCTGTTATTATTTTGCCCACATATCATATGAGCAAATGCAATCATATTTATTCATGCAAATACATATTTTGGTAATTTTGCTGGCTTTTCAGCTTTTATTGACAGATGTTTAGAGAGTGGACATGCAGTAAATGGTCCGGCCTGTCGGTAATCGAACCAAAGAGTGCGTTAGGCACTCCAGCTCTGGTCCATAGCACCGATGACTTCCGGGGCTCGCATAAATGCAGACCAGCCTCTCGTCTAAATAAAATCACACCCTTATGTGCACCCTCCATGAAACCAGTGTTGTTTTCGTCGACTAAAACTAAGACGAAAAATGTTCTTCGACTACCTTTTTTCACTGACAAAAACGAATGGAAACTAAATGAAAACTAAGCTACGATGACTAAAACTAAGACTAAATATACTGACAATTTCGTAGACAAATAAAAACTAGACTAAAATGTTAAGAAGGGACTAGTGGACAATATATCCAGTATAAGTCATTTTACACTTTGGTTGCATGCTGAAAATAGCCGATCTACAAGCTCACAACGCGTCGCGTTGTGAGCTTGTAGATCGTCTATTTTCAGCAAGTGTAAAAACACTCATTACGACGGCATCAAAGCCCGCCAAAATACATTTTAGTCGACTAAATCAACTGTAGATTTTGTCTACTAAAATCTTATGACGTTTAGTCGACTAAAACTAGACTAACACTAAGACATTCCAGGTGACTAAAATATGACAAAAACTAAATGAAGTTTCAGTCCAAAGACTATGACTAAACTAAAATAGAAATTTGCTGCCAAAAACAACACTGCCCTAAACACCGCGTTTGTGGTGTTCCATCCCTCCAATAGAGTTGTAGAGACTTGCACAGTGAAGTCTATTATGACAAAACGCATTGAAGCTATTCTGGTGGTTTGTGGTGAGGTGACCCGACACAGTACTTATGCTGCTGGTTTTTGAGTGGTGCAACCACTCCAAGGAACAGCAATGTCACTATGGGACTATGTTACTATGTTTAAAGTACCAGTAGGGGCAACAGTGGCGCTGTTGTGCCAGAAAGAGAGATAGTGCTGAACTGTTGCCTGAGAGAGAGAGGTTCACACAGCTGTGATTTTTTTCCTTTTTAATTTGTTGTCTGTCTAAACTGAGAACTTAATGTAATTAAACCAACCTCACCAAGTCCACATCCCCATTTGTGAAAGCATATATTATTTGGTGAATAAAATAATGCCGATGATGACGCTATTTTTCATACTGTCAACCTGGATTGGAAATTAGAATCAACTTTATTGTCACATCACGGTCTCTCAAGTAACAGTGGATGAAATTAATTTTTTTGTGCATAGTTCCCCACCGTGTCGTTATTCTAAGGAGACAAAAAAGATGTATGGGTTGCATGATATTTATTTTACTCTTGCAGACCAACGGTTGAAAATGAGTCCTACTGGCTGCAGAAGAAGCTTGCCTACATTGACATGGTCAAAAGACACATGACTGAGCATCCTGCTGATGCACAGAGTGAGTATATTATAATGCACATCTTCCCATCTTATCCAGCAACTTGTAGCCTTCATAATATGCATGTGTATTATTTAACCCATTCTGAGCGGGAACCCCTTTTGGTGTTTGAAAGCTATTGAAAAATAGCTACGCTATGCTGAAAGGTCGTGAAAATGTGGCGCAAATCTTTGAATATATATTCTTTCAGAGCGAACGTTTTTAAGTCAAATCTTTGCTTCTGTGGGGTCGCTGGAACAACATATTTTCAGATGGGGGGAGGGGGGGTCGGTGGCCAATTACATATATTTTTTGGGGGTCCTTGACATGAAATATTGAGCACCATTGATACAGAAACATAGGTATTTCAGAAAACTGATTTAGAAGACCTTTGTAGAACCGTCCTCAGGTCTAAATGGGTTGTTTTTGTTCTCATTCCCGGCTAGTCTCGACAGTCACACACGCAAAGACAGAGTTGCTGAACCTGATGACCCATGTGGCCGGACAGCCACGTTCTGACAGCACACGATGGCAGCATCCATCTGACCTCACATGGAGGTATTTCATCCGCTCATCGATTCTCTCTCTGTGTGTGAAAACATAAATTCGCCAATTAAAATCATTCTGATGATGATGGTATGGATTGGCAGTAGCTTTAGGTAGTAAGGGTTGCGTCGTCATTATTTTTACTGTTCCAGACCAATAGGTGAAAGACTTTATTATTAGTATTGATGGGGAATTTATTTAGTTTGAGTAGGATATGACTCGCAACACTGAAAATGCCCAACTCAAAAAAGACACTATGATGGTTGTCGGAGCAGGTCCACAGACAGTGTCTTCACACACCTCCTCCACCTGCTGCTACACGCATGCTTGCAGCCTTCCTTTATATCAATGAGAAGAGAATTAGAAACATCACATGGTAGGAGAAGGAGGCTCTTCTGTTCATTTATTAGGACTGATATTTCCTCATCTTAGACCATCCATGCCTGCTGTTTGGATCGTGGTGCTGTAAACCTACGTGGGGGGGGGGGGGGGGGGGGGGGGAGTTGAATGAAAGGTGTAGAAGTTTGGTAGTCCGTATCGTTCGGCCATAATCGTTAGTTAGTGGGAGGGGCCTGTTTTTACAAAACAATATCACAAATCACAAACGGAATGTCCAATCCATCACAAATTTGAATTGCATGTCGTGGGTGGTTTAATCAACGCAGAGCCAAAAGCAATTCCATTTTCATTCATAGGGGGCACCGCAAATGCAAATAATGTAACCGTTTGTTGCAGAATTTGATTTTTGGGGGGATAACTCCAAATTACTTACACATGATCACAGGGGTGATGTGACAATGTAATTGGCTAGCAACAATAGTGGGAGGGGCCTATATAAGCGATTGCGGCAACCAGACTTTGCAATTTTTCCAAGATTTTGACTTTTCTAGTTGTATCAATCAAATGGCTTAGATTTTGATCAGCATTTATAACCACAAAACCACAGTATGTGCAAACATTTAGGTTGATTTGAGAGCAGTTTATTCATCCACATCATGCTACAGATGTCTCTACAATGAATGTAGCATCATGTTTGGACTTTGGAGATCTTTACCAGAACTGTCTTGATGCATTTATTCCAACAGATTGAAACATAAACTCACTGAACAATTCCTCCGTTTTATTTTTACTTGGTGAGCCTGTGGCCAGCAACCCACCAATGTAAACAATTTAATTTCAATACAACTTTATGTCGTGAACTTAGTTAGTTCAATTTAAAATAAATGAATAAGAGTCTATTGGACTCCGAGAAGATTGTTCAGGGCTAAGCTCAGAGAGAGTCCGGTTTTCTGGAGGTGTGGTGAGGACCCCGGTACACTTATTCATGTGTTGTGGGAGTGCCCGAGGGCACAGACTAGTCTATGGTGTGCTAGTCATGAGAATATAATGCAAATCACAAACCAGGATATTCCTTATACACCTGCTCTGTTTATTCTGGGTGATCCTCCATCGCCATTAAAACACCTCCCCGCGCCTCTAGCTGACTGGATTCATACAGCATTAATGGTGGGCAGGAAGATCGTTAAAGAATGGAAGTCTCAGGATTTGCCTCCAGCACATGTCTGGTTCACTCAGCTTGGTATTGAGGGGCTTTGGAGAAGTTATCCCATTTTGGGGCGGGAACCCCTTTTGGTGTTAGCTTCATGCTATGCTTTAGCTATTGAAAAATAGCAGATCTACAAGCTCCTACGAGCTTGTAGGTCTGCTATTGAAAAATCGAAGAACGACTGACATAGAAACATAGCTTTTTCAAAAAAGTGTCATTTTCAAACAGACATTTTTTTAATCTGATCTCAGGTAAAAATGGGTTAACCAGTTAGATAAATATGATTTGTAGTGGCACGTGTTCCTCAGTCATGTTGCAGGCCCTTGATGTGATCCATGGTCAGGCAATGTCCTTTTGATTGTTCGTTGGCTTGATATACATACGATACGGTTGATGATGCTGGTCGTGTGAACTAACTTTGTTTATCTTGTCTATATTATGTTTCTGTGCACATACATAATGTCCATGCATACTTGTATTCTGTTGTTGTTGCTTGTGTTCGTTTTTTCTGTTTATTTGTAAAAAAAAACCAAATAAAGTGCTGATCATAAAGAAATCACACCTGTGTGAAGTGAGGGGCACTCTTATGATTAGGTGATGTATTTGATGTAAAACAAACGGTCTTAAAACAAACATTAAATTATCTGTATTGTTAATGGGATTTAATGTTTGTGTTGGTGACAAAACAGACATTCATTTCTCTTTATTGTCAATGGCGTTTTTGAAGGGCGCTAGACCCTCCAATACACAGGTTTGCATTGACAATAAAGGGAAAATTTACATAATGTAACGTTTACGTCATATTATTTATTTATTGTTAATGGCGTTTAATGTTTGTTTTACATCACCTAATCAACATGAGTTAGACTATTAGCACCCCTCACTTCACACGGGTGTGATTTTTTTTATAACAAACATTGAACTAAACATTGAACAATTTTTTTTTAAATATTTAAGCTATTGAAAAATAGCAGATTTACAATCTGGCGCAAATTTTTGAATATATATTCTTTCAGAGCGAAAGTTTTTAACTCAAATCTTTGCTTCTGTGGGGGTCCCTGGAACAATATATTTTCAGATGGGTGTCCATGGCCAAATACAGATAATTCTGGGGGTTCTTGACATGAAAGATTGAGCACCACTTTCATCTTTCATCAGCAGACGAAATGAAAGCCTGGGTATCGAGGCTAGAGCACCACTGATATAGAAACATATTTCAGAAACTATCATGATTTAGAAGACATTCTTTTTTAATTTCGACATCAGGCCTAAATGGGTTAAACCTCAAATATAACTTTATTAATTTGTGAAGGCAAGTTGCCGTAGACTGTGCCTTGCCATCTCCTTTTATCCTCTTATTAGGCCCTACAGAATACCTCCTTTCCTTGTATGATGAACAGTGAAAATGGCAGTTCACTTCTAATTGGCTCACAACACATCCCAATGATGCTTGTAGATCTGCTATTTGTAGCAGGTTGTATTATTATTTTCATTTCCATGGAGCCTTCCTGGGGGTTGATAACAGTTACTTTACTATAATAGTTTTACTGTTTAATATACACAGCAAGAGTGCTCATGTGGCCTATAGTTGCTTCTTTAAGGCTTGTTTTCATAGACCTCGTTGCTTGTTTCCCCCGCAACAGTGGCTCTGAGCTGACTGCAGTGAAAGCAACTGTGTCTGAAAAGCAACGTGGCTCGTCTGCGTTCTCTAGTGTAACTCCGGAAATGGATGTTCACAAGCTGCAAAGCGGTGCTAGCAAGTATTGTAGCTATCTCCGACTGGGTGCAGTTCATTTTTACGTCATTACATGCCAAATGATCTCGCGCCTATGGTGGCTCTCGGGGTCAATAAGGTGCGGTCTGGCACTATCGACTGCTGCTATCTTAAGCACAAATCAAAAGAGTCAACACATTCATGTTCAACATGGTTAAAAAAAACACATGTAATTTTAGATTTTAGCTATATAATATAGTCTGTACGGTGAAAACTTCATGTCCAAAAATAGCTTTTACTTTTGTGAGGTTGTATGTATGATGAAGTAGGGTCTTATTTTCCTCAGGTCTTAATGCATGGGTTATGGCAGTGGTTTTCAACCCTTTTCATGTCAAGTTCCATTATTTATTTGACATTTCAGCCACGGACCACTACTTGATGAGATTTAAGTCTCTCAGACCCAAAATGTATTTTGTTGTCAAACACGTTGATCAAAATGACAATTCTTCTACATTCTCTAATTTGTGTAAATTAAGTGATGCAGATGTTTAACAATACTTTTACTCTTCAGAGAGTAAAATATCTATGAGGGTCCATTTGGTTACAATTTAAGCAATATTACACGAGAGGGGGTGGCCCCTTTAGTGTAATATTGCAATTATTCAACAATTACCCTTAAAACTAAGATAATCGCAAATAATCATACTTTTTTAATGACAGATGTAACCACTACGACCACAAATGTACCAAGAAACTATCTAGCTTAGCCACAGAGTCTCCTGCGTTCTGGGATAACAGAGCAGCTGAATTATTTTGATTAGGCGTTGCATCATGCTGGTTTGAAGCACGGCTAGAAAGCTGTTTCAACCAATCGGATTGCTTCCTCGAAAAAAATCCTGTTTTATAATTCTCAATCATATCCTGGAACCACTGATGGTCAGGACCACTGATGGTCCCCGGACCACTGATTAGGGACTACGGTACTGAAATACGTCAGTAATGTCAAACTATTACTATCCAGTGATGCGTAGTAAAATGGACCAAATGCCAGGCCAGTATTATTATGGTCCGTTATGATGCAATGGTCGTCATGCCAAACTGTGAAAATCACACTAAGATCAAGATCGGGCGACGCTTCTACACAGTCCCACACGGTTTCCATAGGACTCCAGTTCATCTGTAGTACACAGATGAACTGGATAAATAGTTTGCACTGATTTTGTGGATTTTGTTTTTATTTGTTTTAATATACTTGTGGATTAAATGCATGTGTGTGCATTTTGCACTATTTTCGTTTGAGTTGTGTGGCTTAAAAGCATGTTTGCACTTTTTGTGTGTATTTTGTGTATTTTAATGTATGTGTCGCTTTAATGCTGTGTATTTTGTTCTTGTTTGTTTGATGTGTGGCGTTAATGCATGTTTTTCTTTTCTTCTATTAAGTTGAATGTAATGTATGTGGCTCTTTGTCATATGGATGAATGCCTTCTAATGCATTTACACATTAGTATGGTCTGAGGTTTTACCACAAAGCACTTGAGGCTATGATGTATCCATCAATGGCTGTCACTGATGCATTGGTTAATTAGTTTCATGTCTTGATATAAATGCCCATACTGTAAGTACAAGTTTCCTTACTGCATACTATTAATCTGAGTTGTAGTCTCAAGGCCGTGTCCTCTGATCTCAGCCATGGACCAAATTTGTCTTGGTCGTATCTTGAATTACTACTGATTTTGTTTTTGGAAACGGGTGGATAAAATACTCATATATATATATAGCAAAAGAAAAAGCAAATCCCTGGGTAATACATTACACCAGACGATGTTCTTTATGTTGGTATGGCCTTCTGCCATAACAAGGTCTCATTATGAGAGGAATATGTTTAGATAATTCAAATTAATTAATGTTTCAAGTAGGGCCGGGACTAATTGCGATTAATTTAGATTTATTAACTACAGAAAAATTAATCGCGATTAACTACAGATAAATTAATCGCACCTTTTTTTTCACCGCGGAACGTTTCTCACTGGGCGCCTTTCTATAGTACTGAAAACTGGAAATAATAAAAAGTCACCCCATTTTGTGTTGCCTAGAACTGGAGGTCTGACAAAAAACAGTAACAATATGAAGTAAGTACAGCTTTGTGATGTCACTGAGATGTACTTGTTACTGTTACTAATTTTTTTTCAGACCTCCAGTTCTAGGCAACACAGAATGGGGTGACTTTTTATTATTTATTATTAACAGGTATATTAATGACAGTAAAATGTTGAAAATGAGTGGTATCCTGTAGTCAGTATTAATTGATTCACTGGGATACCAAAAAACATAACAAAAAGGTTTCTCGCTGTTCTCAGGTTGAATATTGATATGCGATTAACCCTTTGACTGGACACTCTTAATAAGATCTTATTGTGCATTGGGCCAGATTTCGCGACTTTTTGAATGACAATAGAAATATGTGCGATATGACCACAATGTCAGGAAATGTCTCATTTTCAAGCTGCATGTCTGTACTTTACAATTAGAATTATGATTCTAGCATGTTCCATCATTTACTTATAAGCATTTTAGTACACCTTGGTTTCACTGTTCACTGAAACCAAGGTGTATTAAAATGCTTATTAGTAAACAATGGAATATGCTAGAATCATAATTGTTTTTTAGGTCAAGACCTACTTACTTTGTTGCTCGTTCAACTCCTACTGAAAATGGATTAGAGCTGGCATGTTATGGACATATTTGTAAATACATGCATAAATGTTATGAAATTGAATTAATTTAAAGGACTGACCTGCAGTGCCAACTAAGCATTTTTATTCAAGTACTGTATTGCTACTATTTTGAGGGACATGACACTGATTAGGGATGGACGGGAAAGATACGTGATAATATGAAGTATGATCAATACAACAATCTCTGATAAAATTCCTTATTTGTCTAATTTAATGGGTTATTTCACAACAGTTAAAAATGGTTGGCTATGCAGCACCACACTGTAAGTCCAGGGGGACAGGGCCTGGGCCACACAAGACATTCTTTTCATTTCCCAAAGACCTTGTGAGGAGAAAGCAATGGGCAAAAGCCCTTAAAAGAGCTGGGTCAGATGGGTTCACACCTTGGAAACCCACAAAGTGGGCAAGGATCTGTGAGGTAGGACACTGTAAAAACACATACAATGCTATTTCAGTGTCAATTGAAAAGTTAATAATTCTTCTTTTCTTTTCAAAACTAGGATCACTTTTCAAAAGCCCAGTTGCATCCCTCTGGGCATCTTCTGCCTAATGCAGTCCCTGATCAAATGATCAAGCTCTGCATGACTGTGACCCCCTGTGTGACCGAGACCCCAGTGTGACAGAGACCCCCAGTATGTCGGAGAGCTCTGGTGTGCCTGAGACCCTCGGTGTGCCTGAGAGCTCCGATGTGCCTGAGAGCCCTGTGACCCTTGGCGTGTCTGAGAGCCCTGTGACCCTCTGTGTGTCTGAGAGCGCTGGTGTATCTGAGACCCCCAGTGTGACAGAGAACCCCTGCATGACTAACAGCATTGGCATGGATCACAGTTACAGCAGGCAATCAACTGGTAAAAAATAATAACATAGGTTGATCTCATCAAGAACAGAACCCGTTTAATTAAGTGTAATCATGAACTTAATCAGAACATATTAAGGATCACTTTTCAATCACCCAGTTTTAAAAGTTTGTTTTCTCCCTACTTCAGTCAGTGATCAAATGAGCAATCCCCGTATTATTGAGGGCATCTGCATGACTGGGAGCACTTGCAGAACACTGCTGGATCACACTTACACCAATACATCAACAGGTAAAGCGACATGGGATACAGTCATGCAGAACATAACATTTGTAATTAAGTGTATATAACATGAACATCAAACATGAACAAAAATATCATGTTTATTAAAAGGACCTTGGGCCTTATTTTCGCCGGTGCCTTACCTCTTATGCCTAAACTGCTTTGTCTTTAATATTTTGAAACACATTTTAAAATACTCCACATATTGTCTGTCCTGATGAAGGTCGAATAGACCGAAACGTTGACCAATAAAGAGCCCTAAGGGTTAGAGCCCTAACCCATTTTTGGCAAGTTTCTGTCAGTGTGCGGGACCCTTCTTTATTTCTGGGTAACCTTTTTAAAAATACTCCAAATAGCCAGATCTACATCGACACACTGAGCTTGTAGATCAGCTATTTGAACTATTTAAAATATTGTTTTAAATATATTTATTTTTAAAAGGCAAAGAAGTGTAGGGACAAGGGGTAAGACAGTGGCAGTCACATTACACATTACTGAGAAATGTGGGAAAAGGTAACCCATTTCCCTACTTTTGAAATTGAAACTAGAGTATGAAGATGTTGCCACACACATGCAATACCATGGTCTTTGAAACATAGATGCACCAGACACCTTCCATCACAGCCATGCTGAGGTTGTCACTGCCACTGTCCACTTTCTTGATTGCAGAACAAGACGAAGAACCTGCAGAGGAAATAGACAGAGACCCACGCAGACGGATCGCTGAACTCAAAGTTGAGCTAGAGATGAAGGTATTATTATATATGCTTTATTTATGCTCCGGACCCCAAGCAGGACACTCAGCTAAGAGCATCGGGAGGCGCCAGAAGGCCTGGGACGGACGGTGGGCTCGCCTGTCGGCGGACCATCAGCTTGATCCCGAGATCCAACTAGGAGCTTTTTAACTGCAATGTTTCAAAACCTTCATTAATGCAAAAAGGCTTCTCTTTTCATTTTCCATTTTTCACTATTCCTCTTTCAGAATAAGATGCTTAGCCTGCTCTTCAATCCTGACCAACTTCAGAGCCTGGAAAGCAGGTGAGATAATAACCACATCACTACTTACAGTGCTTTAAAGCAAGGTAGTAACAGAAGCAATTCTACCCAACTAATTTCTGGGTCAAAGGCAGTGAAGAAGTGCATGTCAACAAGGCTGACGACCAGAGGGAAAGAATGAACATCAGTGGTCTGAACATAGGGGATGATTGGGAGATGGGATTAACGTATGCACCAAACGTTAATTCCATACAACCATACCAATACAGTAAACAAACTGATTTACAACACACGACCAAGCCACTGCTGAATTATTGGTAGGGTGTGATATAAGGGTGACAGTCACTGCCAGTGCTTGCATGTTCAATTCAATTCAATTCAATTTTATTATAGTGTCAAATCACAACAAGTTGTCTCAAGACACTTTACAACCAACAAAGATCCACCCAGAGCAAGCAACAGGTGGGCTCCGTGGAGGGGTCTGGTCCACGGTCACACTCGGCAGTCAGTTGGGGGTTAATGTTAGAGGTCCAGGTCCAGGTCGAGCTCTGTGAGGCCGGGTCCAGGTCACACTTCTGGTGGGCTCCATGAAGAGGCCTGATCCACGGTCACACTCGGCAGTCAGTTGGGGGTTAATGTTAGAGGTCCACAGAACTGCGACGGGGAGGACGAAAAGAGACTCCGGGGAGAGATTCCCCGGATTCTGGATTAGTGGCAGGCCTTACTGGAGCCTATATAGTGTATATTACAAGTACTGCTGGGAGACAAACCCACACAACAATGTACGACCATGGTATCCAGCTAGACCCGGAGACAAGTCTGGCCATAGGCTTTGTCGTAGAGAAAGGTTTTCAACCTAGTCTTGAATGTGCAGAGCGTGTCAGCCCCACGGACCGAAGCCGGGAGAAGGTTCCACAGCTGCGGTGCCTGGGACCTAAACGCCCTGCCTCCTATTGTAACTTTTGATATTTTTGGAACAGTAAGCATGTTTGCATATTGCAAACGCACTGCTGTTCTATTTGGTTTGTAGGGATCAATGAGATCCTTGAGATATTGTGGTGCCTGACCATTGAGAGCTTTGTAAGTGAGAAGAAGAACTTTGAACTCTATTCTGTATTTGACCGGGAGCCAGTTTAGGGAGGCCAGTGAAGGAGTGATATGGTCTCTTCTTCTGGTACCTGTCAACACACGCGCCGCAGCATTTTGAACTAACTGTAGGCTTTTCAGAGACTTGCCTGGGCAGCCTGATAATAGCGAGTTGCAGTAGTCCAGCCTTGAGGTAACGAAGGCGTGGACAAGTTTTTCTGCATCATTTTTGGACAGGATGTGCCTGACCTTTGCAATATTTCGCAGGTGAAAAAAAGCATTCTTTGAGATTTGTTTGATATGAGATTTGAAAGACAAGTCTTGATCAAAGGTAACCCCCAGATTCCTCACAGTGGCCTTGGAGGCCAAGGTAATGCCATCTAGAGAAAAGTTCCCATCGACCAACTTGTCTCTCAGGGGCTTAGGGCCGATCACGATAACTTCCGTTTTGTTAGAGTTGAGGAGTAGGTAATTACGTGCCATCCAACTCTTTATGTCTTTAAGACATGCTTGAAGTTTGACTAATTGGTCCGTTTCGTTCGGTTTCATCGATAGATATAGTTGAGTGTCGTCTGCTTAACAATGACAATGTATGGAGTGTTCCCTGATGATGTTGCCCAGAGGGAGCATATATAAGGAGAAGAGTATTGGTCCAAGCACAGAGCCTTGTGGGACTCCGTATTTGACCTTTTCACGTGTAGAGGAGCCATTATTGACCTCTACAAACTGAAAACGATCAGACAGATAGGACTCGAACCATTTCAGTGCGGCACCCCTGATGCCAACCAGATGTTCCAGTCTCCGTAGCAGAATGTGGTGGTCAATAGTGTCGAATGCAGCACTAAGGTCCAGCAACACCAGTACGGAGAGGAGGTTATTATCTGCTGCAGTCAGGAGGTCATTTGTAACTCTCAGCAGGGCCGTCTCAGTGCTATGGTTAGCTCTGAAGCCCGACTGAAAGCCTTCTAATAAATTGTTGTTTTGTAGAAAGTCACATAACTGTTTGGCGACCGCTTTCTCGAGAATTTTGGAGAGAAACGGAAGGTTCGATATAGGTCTATAGCTAGCTAGAATGCCTGCATCAAGAGTAGGCTTTTTGAGTAGAGGTTTGATTACCGCTACCTTGAAAGATTGTGGCACATGTTCATGTCTCTGCATATTCCCTTCTCGCCGGTTATACTGTAGATTTCAACCAGCAGAGTCTGCAGACAGGGTCAGTAAATGGTCATCTGCAACTATAAGCAAATGCTTCAAAGTCAGAGTTGCCACATGCAGGGATCAGTGGCTATGAATTTTTGAGAAAAGGTATGAGCCCTAGACTTGTTATAACATATTTACATCTTCCTAACACGAAGAGACAACAAGGTACTAACTTTGATAAAATATCTTTACACATTCTAGAGATGAATTTGCCCATGCCATCCTACCGGACACTCAGCAGGCGCCTGGAGGCCATAGCATTCGCACCAGGAATCCAAATGGAAATCCTGGACTTAATGGTGCTGAAACTGCAGCATCTTCTTACCAGTGCCCGCCTTGCTGTCCTGAAGGTACCTTAAAATAAAAATGTATAGTTAATTTGTATACCGGTAGTTTCATCAGTACGATAAAATCAGAATGATTAACAACAAATACATACACAGTATAGTATTTTCCAAAAGACACACTTACAGAACAGACATACAGACTTATGACTGCACACCGTTGAACTTAGTCATGTTGCTTATTGAAAATAAATTGTTTCACTCCCATAGCCTATAAAGTATTTTGTTTCATCTGCACATTTCAATGGAATATATATTGTTTTTCTCCTTTTTTTAATAGATTGATGAAATGGTCATCAAAAAAGAAATGCAATACGACGCAGGGAGCAAAACTATTTTGGGTACAGTAACCTTGCCCCCCCCCCAAAATGGGATGTTGGCCACAAAGGTGCTGACCACCATTCTGGCCTCATTAACCAAAGATTTTAAGCAGGTTGTGGCGTACGATTACACTGGGCCTTCGGTGTCAGGGAAAGATCTCTGGGCCTATAAATCAATAAGTGTGGCATGTGGAGAGCGCGGCATACAAGTCGTTGCTGTGGTACGTTCAGGCTTTAGCCTTTAATTTACCACCACATCCTATATGAACAAACCAGTTATTGGCTTTGTAAAAGCTTCATTCTCAGCTTTGCTATTAAAATTATGTCAATGAATGTTCTTACCTTCTACCACCTAGTGTTCTGACATGGACTCATCCAACCAGGCGATGTGGCGGGAGGCTGGCCTTCATAACGGCCAATCGATGGACAGGACATACATTGCCCATCCATGTTTTGATGGAGCATATTTGTTCTTTTGTCCTGACACCCCCCACCTGCTCAAATGCATGAAAACGGCACTGTGTAACCACGACTTTGTCATACCAGATAACATAGTCAGGAACAACAGCTTGCCTGGTGATACAGTGAGTACATTTATTAATAGGATGCTACTCAGATCACCAAATAACAAAAAGCTAATAGATGGTTTTGACATTTATGAATGATCACCCCAAATGAGCTAAACTTACTGAAATGACAAAATCTTCTGCTTGAAATGTTTTCCAGGTGTCTATACTTGCCATTGAGAAGGTGATCTCTGTGCAGGCTGACATGGCAGAGAAACTGGTGCCTGGTCTGACACAAGGAGCCATATCAACACGAAACAGCTTCGATAAAATGAAAGTATGTTGCACTAACAACACACATTTACAGTTTGGTATATGTACAAAGGCCTTGCATCTTAAATTAAATTTAAGTGCAGACAGTATCTAAACTGAGGTCCAAAAGGCTTAGTAAATCTGGCTCTGAGTGTATAAAATACTGAAAGTACCTTCTCTTTCTATGACATACAATGACCAGGTAGATCTATATACAGACAGACAGGGTACTGTATGTGCAGTATTTTCTATACTTAACAGTTATGTTCTCTTCAGGTCCTACCTGCATGTAAGGTGTATTCGCACAGCACTGCAAGTGCCATCAGAATGCTGGTGCACTGTCAACAGCTCCCAACTGAGGCCTTAAGCACAGCCTGGTTCATTGACATGGTGAATGACTGGTTCGACCTGATGACATCGAGAGGCCCCTTTATGGTCAGCGCATGCACACTCACACGCTCACTCACTCACCTTACTTACCTTACTTACTGGCATTCCTCTGGCTTGAACTCCTGTGCACTCCATCTGTATTACACAGAAACAACATTATTATGACTAGCAAGAAACAATTAACAAAAGGTGTTTGATTGTGCATGTTACACTACAACACTAGGAAAAAATAGAGTCCGCAACACTGGATTCAACGTTTCTAAACATTTAATTCATTCATTCCTGAAGAAGATCCTAGTGATCGAAACGTTGAATCAAATAAGTGTCCAGTGTCGCGGACTATTTTTTCCTCTTGTACTGCCTTTTGTCCAGCACCCCTACCTGTTTCACTGAAGAACACCTGTTTAAGAATGCCACTGAACCCAGGCAGTGCTTGCTCCTTCTGTTTGACACTAATGACATATGTATGATTTACACAGCACTATATCCACCTAACGCCACTGCTGGGGCCACCTGGACATTGGAGAGGCTGCAGGAGTTCATGCGAACATTCACTGCCATAGTGTTTCGCTCAAAAACAAAAGGGAACACAACAGTGTAAGTGCCTCTGAGACAAACAATTAAAAGCAGAATTAATGGCAGCAGTTATGAGACTTACAATACTAAATGAATCCATTTTATTCACAGCCTGGAAGCCATCTCAGACTGGGGTGAGAATGGCAACCACCACCATGCTGGTGATGGCAGGTGCTGCACTGTTCCCAGAGGAACTGGAGCAGCACCTGCCATCAGTCCCCCCTTCCTTCCTTCCAGCAAACAGGGGCTGGATGGTGCAGCTGACAGGACAGGTATCAGCCCTCAAACATTTCCATACTGGGCGCATCTCCACGGATGCAAATGAAAATCTGCATTCGCAGTTGAGGGCAGATAATGTCATCCACCCCAGCGCCAAAACCTGCCGTGCCAGATTGAAGGCTATTGCCCTCACCCAGTATGAAGGCAAGGGCGCCTCATCCGACACCACAATGGTCAAATTCATTGACACCTTGGCCCACACAACCTGCCCTTGATACAAGGGCAGGTTCTGTATTACCTCTCAGGATGGGCAGTGTTCTCTGAACTCTGCAAGACTGCATGTGAAGCCTGTAGTGAGTACTGCCTCTCAAGCAGTGCCCTCAGTGAGCATGGCTACCACAGCCTCCACCCCGTGGAGTCAGAGGCAGTACTCACTACAGTGAAGAGCAAAGGGAAACTGGTCCACCCATCCTCAGATGTGCATCACCTGCATGAGAGGCTCCACCACCTCATGAACCAACACCAGGCACTCCTCACAACTGAGAAGCCTTTGGATGTGATCATGAGGTGGATGGACACCACTACCACCTGGCTCCCTCCTTGTCACAACATAACAAGGAAAATAATTAAGCGATTGGCTACTCTAAAATTACACATGCTGGTTAAGCAAAAAACAAGCCAGACTGGAGAAATATATCAATATGATAGCAAGTCGGCTCTAAGAGCGACTTCAGTAAAGTAATCATTGTTTTTTCTTTAGTTTTTTGCATTTTCTTTTATTTTCTTTTTTCCCCCAGTTGTTGTAATTATTTGCACAAGCAGAGCGCGCAAGTAATAGTTTCCGTCCATGTCGCCGTTTGATGTGTATGCGCCGTGCCAGCGTATGACGTAATAGTGAAATGTGTTACTGTACTATGTGGCCTGCCTGCTATTTCCTCTGCACGCCACCCACTCTGTACTTTCACCTGTCTATAGGAATACATGGGTGTCAAAGGAGGGATGTACACTGGGACAGGCAAAAGGAAAGAGGGAGAGAATAGGAGGCAGGATTACAACCACAACTACACACTTTGCAATGGTGGCTGCAAGCTTGTTGTCTGTTCTATACAACGTGTATCTAGTCCCTGACAAAACAACATGTACGGAGAGTTTTAAATTCACCCGCTTGTGTGGTTTTCAAGCATCACTTAAATTATCTTGTCTCGAGTAAACTTACATTGAAAGATAGCAACACGATTGCTTGTGACAAATAGCGTTTGCTTGCTGACTGAATAGGCCCTGCAGACCAAATGTCCCAACTGTCAAATTAGTATAGATCTTTTCTTCTGAACAAAATAATATAGATGTTATTCAGCCAAATGTTCATATGAGGGAGGTGGAATTTCCGTTCCTATAAACTTCATTCGAATGTGAAGTACATTTTTATGAGAAGAATGAAGGATTATGTTTGCACTGCCCTTTTGCAAAGCACCACTGCTCTCAACCAACTGGTAGTTATGTAGTACTAGTTAAGTGTAGAGTGTCGTCAGGCCAGTTTCAAACTTGGAACTTGTGCCATTAGGACCTACACTGTAGGAAGCCACTTGACTGAACGCGCCAGGTGTGCCAATGTGTAGCATTAACCTGATATGAGCATGAACCTGACCTTTGGGCTCTGATGTATTTATGTACAAAATGGTTAATTTAATCAAATATTATATATTGAATTATTATTATTTTGGAGCAGACTATTTTTGTATGTGAGTTATAGACTCCTGGTTGACTGGAATGATGGATGACTATGCACTGTATAGTCAAAGGAGGATTAAGTATTGTTGGGTTTTTAATTTTTAGAGAAAGGCCTTTTCTTTCTCTTGATTTTTCTTTCTGTTGCACGCTATTTTTACACGACTCAATGCATGTCAGTGCATATTTGAAGTTTACCGTCTTTGATTTGTCAATTGGTTGATTTAGGCTCAAGTCTCCACTTTACTTAAGTGCAGTATTAAACTCATCAGAGGAGGGCAGCGATTGGGCATCCACGTGAACAATAAAGACAGGAGTGTTTTACTTTACAAGAACATTGGAGTTAAAGGTCTTAACTGTACTGTATAGTTATACTAAAGTGATTTTACTTTGTTCTTTTTTTTATGAGCTCCGAATAGGTCTGTAATTTGGGAAGTCTGACGTCTTTGTCTGTTTCACTGAATTATAGTGGTCATAATGATCTCCCTGACGTATGATAAAATATCAAATGTCAGCCTGTTGGAGAAAACCAACCAAAACACCATCAGCCAGGATGTGAAGAAGAGAAAGTTGGGGTGGATTGGACATACCCTCCGAAAACCTACTGACATCACTAGACAAGCACTGGACTGGAACCCACAGGGCAAAATAAAAGTGGGGAGGCCAAAACAAACCTGGAGAAGATCAGTGGAGAGTGAGGCAAAGTCGACCGGATTATCGTGGGCCCAGCTGAAGAAAACTGCTCAAAACAGAGTCCGATGGCGGGGTGTGATTGCGGCCCTATATGCTCCACCTAGGAGCCTACAGTAATAAGTCAAGTAAGTCAACCCATTTAGACCAGAGGACGAGTCTACAACTGAAATCTGAAAATATGTTGTTCCAGGGATCCCCCAGAAGCAAAGATTTGAGTAAAAAAACCAAAAATAGCGAGTGCCGCACTACGAGCTTGTAGATCTGCTATTTTTGAGTGGTGCAACCACTCCAAGGAACAGCAATGTCCGTGTTCCCCCTGGAACTCCCCCACTTTGGGAACCACTGGTTTAGGCTATACTTTAATATTTCCTGTGTTTTGTTTTGTTCATTATTGTTAAATTCAGTGTTGATGTGTAGGGGCTAGTTAGGAAAATAAGGAACTATAACTGCGTCCCTTATTGCTTCAATAAGGGACGCATCATTTAATTCTCAAATAAGGGATGATTCTGTATTTTAATTTAAGGGACAGGTGGCAACCCTAGCCTTTATCCAAGGCGCTTTACATAGATTGTGCATCAATTCACCCATCCACACACACATTCACACACCGAAACCATGCAAGGCACCAACCAGCACATCAGGAGCAATTAGGGGTTCAGTGTCTTGCTCAAGGACACTTCGACACTAACTCTGGGGGAGCCCGGGTGGCAACCTTGCGTTTCCTATCCAGCCACTCTACCCCTGAGCCACCGCCGCCCCAATGCAGTACATGCACCTGACAGGCTAAATGCATTTGTTGCACAATTAAATCATCTTCTGAGGTGTACTGTGCATTGTTACATTAGGCACTATAGGCGGCCCCCGAAGGACATCACACTTTACCCGACAGCAATGTCTCCATACATTGCAGATGTGCAGAGACTTGTGTGGTGGTATAGCCTAGATATCTTTCTTTCTGAGGTCTAGCCTATTATTGGTGCTGGTTTAGTTTAGTTTAGTTTATGCATGTTTTTAGATAGCAATGTTTTTGTTTTACATGCTGTAGCAGAACATCTTAAAAAGTAGTTAAAGTATGAATGAAAGAATGAGCATTGAAATGCAGCTGACAGGCTAAATGCATTTGTCCGTTATCTTCAGAGGTGTGCATTGTTACATTAGGCAGTAGAGGGTCCACCCGAAGGCCAACACTCTTTATCCTACAGCAATGTCTTCTAGCATGGCGGATGCTGCGCATGGACCTGATAGCAACACGGTGTACACCTCTTTACAATGACATATGAGTAGGAAACCTCCCCTGTGTCATTTGTCAGCAAGCAGAGCAGCAAATGGAATACATGCCGACATGCCATATAAAGGTAGAGATGGAGAGAATGGCTCAGCAGTCAAAGTTGACAAGTTGACCTATACCAAAAAGTAACCACATGCACACACATTTGCAGTGGTGGAAAAAGTGCTCACATTCGTTACTTTAAAATGATCAATTCTGCAATATAGAAATACTCTGGTAAAAGTCCGGAATTCTAAATGTAGGCCTACTTAATGCTTAGAAAAAAGAAAAGAACAAGCGCTTTGTGGGTCCTTTGTGTAGAATAACTGCAGACGGGTGCTCTTTGGAGAGGGTTTCAAACAATACAGCACACGAGTTCTTTAAAAGTTCTATACCTTGAATTAATCAAAATCACTGTGGAAGGAAGGAGGTAAGAAGAGTTCTTTAAAAGTTCTATACCTTGAATGAGTCCAAATCAACGTGGAAGGAGGTAAGAAGGTGGCAAACTATAAAGAGGGTCCAAGGCAGCTCTGTGCAGTTGAAGTAGAAAAATCCTTTATTTCATGAAGATTAAAAACAAGGGTTAAAAAAATGACCAAGGCGTTTCGGCCTGCTTGGGCCTTCATCAGGGTCAACTGTACTTAATGCTTGTTCTTATATCTTTAGTCATTTCAAACAGTATTACTTGGAGAGACTGCTAAAACTGTCTTAAATACATGACGCATGTCATAATACTAATAATAATATTGATATTATTTTCTATATTGATATTTATATTTCTGAAGATGCAAGTAGGCCCGGGCGCAGCTCACGCTTGCGACCAGCAGCAATAATTTTGGTTTGACTGATGTATTCACATGTTTCAATGCCTTATGACCTGCTGTAAAACCAATTGCCCTTCGGGGACACTAATAAAACAACCTTGAACCTTGAACCTTGAACCTTGATAAGAGAAGTGGGAGGAGTTTCTACAACAAACAGCTTTGAATTAAAATGATAATTATACAAGCACACATACCAGATGAACCATGATTATATTCAAACTTCAGTCAAATGTCTTAAACTGAAGCTACTGCACGTTTATTCTAATATATATATACATCTTCACATAGCCTACTTTAAAAAATATGCAAATATAAACACTTATTTGACCAAAGTACAGGCAAATATATACTGATAAAAAAATGCCATCATTATCTTCAATTCTTCATAGAACAAAAAACGAAAACAGCTGACCGACAAGCTTAAAATGTGTAGATATGCGACCACCTGTGAGCTTGTAGATCACCTATTTTCCCGATTTACAAAGGATTTTAAAGTTATATAAATGTTTAGAAACATTGCAGTGATGAAAATAGGTTTTCAATGTAATGGGTCCCATTACGGGTCCCATCCCTGGTCGAGGCCCAGGTGTGCATGGTCTTTTAGATGGGGTCCGTCCGAGGGACATTTTATGAGTCCCACTTTAAGTACAGTACTGAGTACAGAGTTGCATCCCAGTTCCCCCGGAGGGTGACATGATTGTGTCCTTTCTCAATTGAGTGAGTCTAAAGCCCAATAAACCACACCAAAGGGTCACCATGCAACTCCTTGGGTCCAAACGGTTGCAAGGAGTTCCATGGTGACCATTTGGTGTGGTTTGGGACATTGAATTCCATCACTTGGGACAACGTGGAATGACGTGCATCAACGTGCACCACTGGGACGACCGCTGGGACAACGCTAAAACCGGCAGACTGCTGGCGAGCGCTGGCGCTTTGGCATGGGGGGGGGGGTCAGATCAACATAATGGAATGTCAGAACAGGTCACCTACATCTATAGATCTATGGGTGGCAGCGGGGACATTCTCTTGAGTGTACAGGGTTTGATGAGGGGCCAGGTAGGGCCCGGGCCTTAATTTTCGGGGCTGTTGAGAACTCTATAGTTTTCGCCAGCTGCCGGGTGTGGCTTCACTAATAACTTTGGGGCCGGCCCCGTCTAGAGTTTAAATGGACAGGTATCAGTCAAAAGGGAGACATCGAAGAGGAAGGATGGATGGGGAAGGATGAACATATGGAATGTCTGAACAGGTTCTGACATATATCCATATGGAGATCTTAGGGTCAGACGTAGAGTTGCTGGCCAATAGTGATGACATCAGGGATCTCCATTTATATGGGCTTAATTGCGACAGCAGGTCGAATTTGCCATGAGGATCTCCATCCCTGATGATGTCACGTGATGTCACGAGACCATATATGCATTCCCATGTATGGGGATAACGAGTGACTGACGGGAAAGGCACAATTTCATAGTAAATGTGACCTGGAGTTGCAACAATACACAATACATTACGCACATCAGCAATGACTCTAAGAACGATACTAGGCCTAGATATATTACATTTGGCGTGTGCGCATGCATTTTGATTACACACGCACATTGGTTGTGTGCACGTGTGTGCCTGTGTGTCCCAATGGAGGGCATGCTGGTGACATCATCAAACCCGGATGTTATGTGGGAACGCCTACTGAGTAGCCTTGACAGCCCATACAGCCCAACAGAAAAGTCTTATCTGATTGACAGCCCATACAGCCCAACAGAAAAGTCTTATCTGATTGACAGCCCATACATCCAAAGAGAAAAGTCTTATCTAATTACGACGTTAAAGGTATATTCAGTGATTTCACTTAATTCAAATATCACTTATTTTTTTGTTTTGTTGTGATAATCCTCTCTACTGTGTGCTGACCATATAAGCAGTTCCTCCCTGTCCCCAGTTAACCCCTGGGGGTCAAAAAACCGTAGGTTTCGTTTTTGACTCTCTATCCTGATTGGACGAAGGCTTAGGTCCCACAGCCAAAAACGAAACCTGAGGTTTTTTGAGTGAAATCACTGAATATACCTTTAAACAATGTTAAACTCACTTTGCCACTGACTCACTTTGCCACTCATACCCAATGTGTATGGTTGGGTATACATGTATAAATGTTTACCCTACCTACATACAGTACATTCATATCCACAACAGTGTTCTATTATGGTCATTTGGGTCCAGACTGCTTCTCACTCTATCTTTATCATGTATAAACGCCAGAGTGAACCGAGAAGGCTTTTACTCAGGAGGAGAGAGATGCAGCTGTGTGAAGCTGACCTATGCTTCGTCGCACGACAGTGTTGCACATCAAAAATATCCAACCTACTAGCTAAGAACGAGATGCGTTGAGACGCGCTGTGAGCTTGTAGGTCGGGTATTTTCGACGTGCGACACAGTCATGCAATGAATAGGCTGATCTAGGATAAGATCAACTATAGGCAGCAGGCTCGTATTAAACTTTAAATACATTTTTAGTGGTTGTAAATGTAAACTATGTATTGCAATGTTGTGTTACGTTATCCAAATGATAATAGCCTGATGATAATATAGCATTTTTCAGTCGGCCACGGTGGCCAGCAATAATGTTATCCTATTTAACGGTCAATTAAAAATGTTCTGGGTCAATGGTGGATATATATCGGCTAACGTAAACCTTGGTGCAGATGTGTCTTTATCCACGTGTGGTGTTGGCTTTGGTTTTCCTACACGGCTGTATCTGAGGAAATGAAACAGAGTTACAGTAACACTGTGTCATTAAACATGCAGTATATAAAACACAGTCTGTGTTTCCCTAAAAGGAATGTGAACAACTGTATTATTCACATATCGCTCACTGGAGTGGAAATTCACACAACAAACACTTATTTGATGTATTACCATGTTTTGCTCTTGCTTACTGTAAATCGCTCTGGATTAAGAGCGTCTGCTAAATGCCTACATTGTAAATAGTAAATTGTATGCTGCGTTCACGGCATTATTAAGCTCAAAATGTGATTGCTTCTGGACTCTGATGCTACTAATCAGTGTTGTAATACAAACAGTATGGAATTAGAGTAGCCTACAGTCTGCTGAATTAAAATCAGGTGATTGAATCTATAAAATATAGACGTGTATAATATATACTTTACCATTCTCTTGGTCATCAGGGTGGTTGATTACTTCATAGACACTTGTGTCACCTGAAGGGAAACTAAATGAGTCTTAATGTGATGCTTATAATTGTTATTTCAATAATGATCCCTGGAACAAGACATTTTCAGATAGCGTGGTCCATGGCCAAAATCATTTTGGGGGGTCCTTGGTGTCATTGTGGAACATTCATGTTAGGAGAGTCATTAGGAATTCATTTTCAGGTTCAGATTAATTGGATTTGTTAGAAATGTGTTTTGTGCCTGTGATTTATATAAATGTTCACGATTAAAAATTAATAATAGCAGATCTACAAACTCATAGTGTGGCACGAAGTGACGTGCTATGAGCTTGTAGATCTGCTATTTTTTAATAGCCAAAGTTTGAAATGAAATGAGAATGAAGTCCAAATAACTACTGGTTTAGAATGCATTTTGTAGAAACGGCCTCAGGTCTTAATGGGTTAATGGGTTGATGAACATGATTGGTTCAAAGAGTGACCATACTGACCGTACAGGTCATGATCTGGATCTCCTCCTTGATTGGTCACCTGGTCGCCTGTAGCTGAGGCCTGATTGGTTCCCTGAGACTCAATGACTCTGTTAATTCAAATATAAATATGTATCAGTGATGAAGAATAAACCAAGATGTAATCCACTGCTGTCATGATGATGAATACAGAGATCAATACTGTACCTACCTGACATGAGCTGGATCTGTGAATTAAAAACAATATACGTTATAACATGAATTCACTAAAGTCACTTTCTTCTTCATGTTTCATATTTCAGATTTAAATCATTGGATTGGATGTTTAAAAAAGTTTATACTGTACCATTTCCATAGTCATCATCAGGCTGGTTTATCTTCCCATATAGACTAAAAGTAAATTACATGCATTAATGTGGTGCTTAATTCAGTTATTTCAGTGATAGTTTTCTATTCTATTGTGCAAATGAGGAAAAACAAACACAACTGAACTTCCAAAATGTACTTTAAATGTCTAAATAATGAAGATCTATTTTATTTTAAGTTAGACATTAATTGATGCAAAGTACAGTAGACCCAGTTGTCACAGGTGTCCTTAATGAACGTGATTGGTTGAAAGACTGACCGTGCTGCAGTGGGCAGTACACATCATCAGGAGACGCACTCTGATTGGTTCCCTGAGACTGAGCGGGTCTGCAATTAAAAGATCCATATTTATCAGCAGTAATGGAGAAAAAAGGAAGATGTAATCTATTACTAATAATAATAATACATTTTATTTATATGGCGCCTTTCAGGTCACTCAAGGTCGCCTAACAAAACAGAGGAGAAATACAATATACAATACAATAAAATGTTGATGAGTAGACAGAGTAATACTTAGTAGTCCTCACCTGACACAACATGGACCTGTAAATGAAAAACAACACCTTATAACACAAGTATTTAAACCTTCTAATTGTCATGTCATGAGAGTTGCTCAGTGATTGCAATCTATGTGTAATCCATGGAATGCAATCTAGAGATGATGAGATGAGATATACTTTATTGTCCCGCGAGGGGAAATTTGTCTTGGGCAAAAGTGCATTAGTACATACATCAACGCTTTTTAAAACAGACAGACAATACACACAAGACAATACACAGTAGCAGCAAAGTACAAGTCACAAGAGTATCACAAGAGAAGTGCAAATTGCAATAAGCGAAGGTATAATATTTAAAAAAGTGCTAGAGTATTCACAGTTATAGTATCATAATCAGAAGTCCCTTCCCCACTAAGAACTATGAACTATGTGGCGGTTGTTTAGTAGAACAATTGAAGTGGGAAGAAAATAAAGTTTGAAGCGGTTGCTCTTGCAACGACACGCTCTGTAGCGTCTACCAGAGGGTAACAGCTCATACTCTGAAGATAATATATGTGAAGGATCAGACAACACTCTATTAGACAGACTGAGCACCGTTTTCTCAAAGATTGTCTGAAGAGATGGAGAATCCTTCCTACCAATTACCTTCATGGCTGTTTTTTCCATTTTAGCTATTCTAGATTTGAGCTGGACAGAGAGTGTCCCAAACCAAGCTGACATGCCATATCTAATAATGCTACCTAGCACTGCATCATAGAAGGTTGACATGACTCCCTTGCTCACACCAAAGAGCCTGAGCCTGCGGAGAAAGTGCAAGCGTTGTGCCAATTTGGCACACAGATAGTCCACATGGACGTTCCATTTGAGCTGGTTGTCCATTTGGATCCCCAGGTACTTGTATGATACAACCTGCTCAATTTGCGTGCCCCCCCATGACCACTGGGTCATGGATGTGGACACCTTTTGGATCGAAGATCATCTCTTTGGTTTTTGTGGTGTTTAACATAAGGTGGCTATTATCACACCAGTCTTTAAAGTTATTGATCTCACTGATATAACCCACCGGGTGTTCAACACCCCTCAACAGGCTGACTATTACAGTGTCATCAGAAAATTTCAAGATGAAGTTGTTAGGCTGGCTGCTTCTGCAATCATTTGTCTAGGCAGTGAAAATAAATGGTGAACTCACCCCCCCCTTGTGGCACACCTGTGCTACACAATTTGGAGCTTGAGAGTACTGAGTTCACCTTTACCTGTTGAGATCTGTTTGTTAACATGGAGTGGAACCATCTAATGATGAATGGATTTACATTCATGTCATTTAGCTTTTTGACAAGTAACATAGGGCTTACAGTATCAAAAGCAGAACTGAAGTCTGCAAAAAGGACACGAGCATACGCCTTTGGCTCCTCCAAGTGCTTGTGTGAGTTATACTGACTACAGCATCCTCCGTGCTGCGCCCAGCCCTGTAAGCGAATTGTAAAGGATCCATAAAGGAAGCCACCTGAGACTTAAGTGAGTTCACGATAATTCTCTCAAAACATTTCATAACCCCACAAGTTAAAGCAATAGGTCTGTAATCTTTGTTCACAGAGGGACAAGATACTTTGGGTACAGGAATTATTAGTGACTTTTTCCAGATATCAGGAACCATGTGTTTGTCTACAGACTGTTGGAAAATAGGGCACCAGGCAGCTGTAAGCTCTTCAGAGCACTTTTTTAACAACAAGGCAGGCAAACCATCAGGCCCCGTTGATTTTTTGTTGCATACCCTGCTAAAGACACTCTGTACTTGTTTAGGATCAATGAGAAGTCGATCAGAAGCATTACACATGATAGAATCAATGTTAAAGTCCACAGACTCCTGCTCTGAGGAGTCAGTGTCATGACGGAGGAAAAAGTCATTCAATTCATTGGCTTTTGCTAGTTCATCCAGTGTAGCAATGGGATTTCGGTTTGTGTTCATGTTCGTTATTTTTTTCATATGATCCCATAGACCCTTAGTGTTCATGGTGCCGACACTTTCCTCAAGTGCAGCTCGGTGGTTCCTTTTGGCCAGGGACAACATCCGATTGAGCTCCCTTTGGGCCACAGGCCACAGAGGTAATCCATCTAATGCAGGGCAGTGATGTAAATAGGTTTTTAAAGTGATGGGCCCCGGGACCCAGGGGTGGTCTTTTAGATGGGTCCGAGAGGACATTTCAACAACATTAGGAGTCTTTTTTTAAATATATATATATATATATATATTGTAGAATTTAATGTTATATGGTACTTATAATATAGTTATAATGGTTATATTCATGTAGAAAAAGTATGGTGCCTTTTACGCACAGCTCAATTAAAGTCTCTCATTGTCATATAGTAACACAAATAAAGGCTTTGTACTTTGTAGTGCATCCGGGACTCCTTTGTTCCACTTGGATGTGTTTCCTGTTCAGTCGGGTCAGCTTGTTATATGTTTCTCACCTTTAGATGTTCTGCGTCGCCACAGCAGTAATCTGAGTTCCCAGAAGTTTTATTTTTCGCCACTAGGCGGGCGAGAAAAAAAGGAACTTCTGGGAAAAAAGGAACGTATCCCTGTGAGGGAAGTATGTTGCGCTCAGAATCTGAGCGGACACTCCCCTTTCCGGTCTGAAGCACTGTGCATACAATGAAAATAGTCCGAAGGGAATCCAATTCCAAATTGAATTGTAGTAGGCCACCACCGCTCAAGGAGCAATTGTTTCCCTTCCGTCTTATTTAGATGTAGCGCCCACTCCATGTGGAACCCGCCCCTGTCTTTTGATTCGCATTTCATTTGAAACGCAACGCACTGGGCCACGCCCCTGCTGCACAGGATCTGAGGCCAATTTTCCTAGACTACCACAGCAGGAGCAGCAGGGACATGGACAGTACTGTCACTACAGTCACAACAAGTCCTGCTATCAGACCCTCTTGTAGATAAGTCAGTCCTGCAGGTACATGATGTCACTGTTGTTTAATTTGGCAGGCAATCATATAGCCAATTAGAATGGAATATATCTCTGAGATGATGCGTTTACCGATTTGTGTACATCACTTGTGTACTACAAACAGGGAGGGTGTGTTGTTAAACACACTCCCTGCAGGGAGATGAGATTACATTAGATTATAGTTTGTATAGAACTCACCAGAGACAGTGATATAAACTGAGTTGCTGTACTGTGTGTAGTATGGTGGGTTTCCTCTCCCTCCTCGACACCGATATGCATCTCTCTCTGAGAAACTGGAGGGATGGAATGTGTAGGTTGATCGACCTGTCTTCATCAGTCTAGAGTATCTGTAAAAGGAGATGTCCCATGGAGGTATACTGTCTTCCACAGTACAGGTGAGAGTCACTCTGTCATATAGCCGTACCCTGTATCTGCTTGATGCCAGTGTAGGCCTTGGTTTATCTGTGTGGTTTATGACAGAGAAAGAAAATCACACTTGTGTGAAGTGAGGGGTGCTCTTATCATCATACATCATCATGCATCATCACATTCCGTGCTCTGCCAATCAAATCGTCACATTCCGTGGTACAAAGACACAAAGCTATGCACAAGAGCGCGCACGCGCACACACACACACACACAGACACACACAGACACACACACACGCACATGCGCACGCACACACACGCACACACACCACTCCCTCTGCCCTGAAGCACTGCTGATTATCAAGTCCTATTTCCCACATCCATCACATTAATCTCTTTATGGCTAAAGTACTACAGAACCACAGTTAAACCATCATTAATGTCATGTTATTATCATGAACATAATGTCAGTGAGTAAGTGATGATGTGACATCTTTGATACAGGACATTCTTGTGGTTATGTAATCTTTATGGATACAGAACCACAGTGAATAAACATGTGTTGTAAATGATCAACACACTGGGATCGTCTGCTCAGCTGTCAGTGTGGCTTTTGCTTGATCTGTTGTTCACATTAGGACATAATGGAGCATTTGACTGGAATGTATACATTTACATCATACAATGTGGCTGGTTATGACAAACACTGGTGTTTTGTAACTGCTCTAATATGTATATATTCCTGCGGATAACTCCATCATCAGTACTTAATGCAATTTACCTCCTAACTTTTATTTCATTTTATTTAGAGTAGACAATATTATTTTATGTTTTACAACCTGGCCAATTGTCATTATGTCAATGAATCCTCCTGTCTGTGTTTACCCTAGATAGAATTAAGCCATTTTGGGCCGGGAACCCCTTTTGGTGTTAGCATTGTGTTATGCTTTAGGTCTGCTATTTTTGAAAAATCGAATAACGACTGCCATAGAAACATGGCTTTTTCGGAAATTGTGTCAGGATGTAGAAGACATTTTTAGAATCTGATCTCAGGTCAGAATGGGTTAAGCCATCCAGGATGAAGTGTGTGACAGGTGTAAATATGATATTTATATGAGTAAAGACAATAGATAATACATGTATCCTTACCTTCACTGAGTCCACAGGAGAAGAAGCTTCCCACTGAAAATAAAAACATATAATACAAAATGAATGAATTGATGAGACAATAATACACTTTGCATACATATCTGCATTTAAAAAAATTAATTAAAAAAAAACACCATCAGACTGCTGACTGAAATTAAATTAGAACAAATGAACAAAATGGGGGTTTTTGACTGTAAAACACTCCTGGGGCAATTCTAACATCTACCCTGGCTTTTGTGTTCACCACAGACAGTTTTTAAGTTGCTTGATTCAATCAAATATCTACATTTATTTGATATCCATTTTCATCAGATCTTGCCAATGGAATTGCGTGTTGAGGAGTCTCTATAGAGGGCCATTCCAAAAGCACTTCCACTTCTGATACCCCACAAAAGGTTTCAGATTACGTCATGCAGCTTCCTGGGGTTCTGACAGCAGCAGCAACCCACGACTTACACAGTCCTGAGTAACGCCCCTTTATAGCATGTGTACGTGTGTTTACGGTGTTCTGAAGAACAGGTTGAAATGCTTTCATAAAGTGGACTGGCCATAGGACGTATACCGCGGGCATATTCCCTGTGGGCCGCGACCGTAGGGGGCCGCTCAAGTTATGATATATATTTTCTGTCTGGGCCTGCTGCCATTCTGCCAGTGCCATTATGATAATTTCCCTGTCTGAGGCTACACATTAATGCATAGTTTGATGTATTGGAGAAGAACGTATATGTAATTTTATGATGGTGTCTCTGTACTGTATATAGTTGCATCATCTCTGCTGTCTGTGCGTTGGCCTGTTGTTTAGGTTTGTATTGCTATAATATATAATATGTATCTATATGTAATAGTCAATACAAATATTGTTGAAATTGTAAATATACAGCGAGGTGAAAACCTTGGTCAGGATCCTTAATAAAATAAAAACACTGCGTCACTATGTCATTTTCTTTTCATTCATTAAATGTAATTTTGTCCATTGTCCAAATGTATTAATATAACATTATAACTAAAAGGTTGAATTTTGTCTCCCTGCTCTTCTATCTATACATTTAGATCGTGTCAAAGGTCATGTCTCACCTATAGACGCAGGATCTGACCTGGCAGGCTCTATTAGCTCAATGGTAACACATAAAAACTCAGAAAACGGGTTCAAATCCGGGGTAGAATAGTAAATTTACAGATGTAATGAATTCAAACTCATAATCGTAATAATAGTAGTTCAACTATAAATAATTACTCACAGAGGAGAACGCAGGCCACGGTGAGTAGTTTCATCTTCTCTTGAACGGCTCCGAAAAACCTTCTACTTCGTGGTCATAGTGAACTAATAGTTACAGAGAGAGAGAGAGAGAGAGAGAGAGATACGTAGGTGCAGGGCGGGGGGGGGTGGGGCTCAGCATGGTTTTTGAAACTTCTTCTTTAGTAAACTGCTCTAACTTCCTCTTTTTCGGAAGAGAGGCTGAGAAAACGAAGTGAGTTCATGCCTTGCAGGTCCTTTTCTTATTCGAAGTAGAAATCAACACGTTGCATTAAAATGACAAATTCCATGATTGGACACAGGGTCACTGTATGCTCATTCATAAAGTATAATTCTTGTTACAGCAGGTCTCTCCATTCCAGAGATAATACTGATTATGTCATTTTGACCATGACCTTAGACCTTTTGAAGTCTGTTCTGGATGTTGGGATAATTTAAGTTGTATGAAATACTTGTCATTAATATAGTGGTTGCAACTGTATTAATTGATTGCCAGAGTCCCGTATGGTGGGAGTTCTGCTCTGGTTTTGGTGAATATTAAGTAGCTTCGGTCATTTTGTGGGGGCACTGGGGCTACGCATTAAAAGTAAATTAATCCACAAAACTAACGTAATTTCTATCGTTGACCTATTTCTAAAATATTAGTGCAACTTTCGTAAATGTTTTACCCCTCTATCACACAGAACTATGTTTTTTGTGTCCATATCACATTTATATTGCACCTTTATTAGGGTTGCCACCTTTGAAAACTTGAAATATAAGGGACACTCTTTACGCCTGCCACGGCCTTGCGGCGCAGGCGTGTGCGGCAAGGCCGGCAATAAGTTGAAGCAATAAGTTAATTGAAGCAATAAGTTGAAGTTTCCCTTCAACTTATTGTTTATGCTATCCACAACTTTTGAAGTAGAATTTTGTTTTCCAAATGAGCATAATAACATAAAGTGTTCTGATTGTGAATTCGAGTGGTTCTTTAAATGGGCACAATATTTCATTATATTGATTTATTAGACTTTAAAAACTCACCAAACATTATTAGACAATCAACTATAATAGTCTCCTGAAATAGCAGGCTAACCTATCCCCACGTCAGCAGCCACGATGTGGGCTATTGGGAAGGTATTAGAAAAACTACTGACATGACATCTTGTAAAAACACGGATAAATAAGATGATAAATAATATTGGGTCATGAAGAACTGAAAATGACACGAAAAGATGAAATTACCTACCTAGGTTCCATCATGGAGTAAAATCTTTCCGTGATAAAATGGCCACCAACGTAATCAAAAAAGTCAACCAAAGAACAAGATTCCTATACAGGAACTCCTCACTGGTCAACAAAAACACCTTGAAACCCTAACAGGAGCCCTCGTACAAGGTTTCTTTGACTATGCATGCACCTCTTGGTACCACAGCACCTCAAAGGCCCTTAAAACAAGGCTCCAGACTTCCCAAAACAAACTGGTCAGGCTACTACTTGGCCTCACTCCCCGAACCCACCTCACCCCTGCCCACTTTGACAGGCTGGAATGGCTTAGGGTTGACAACAGAGTACAGCATCTTGCAATGGGTCTGGTCCACAAGATTCGCTACACCACCAAGATACCCATGTACCTGTCTAGATACTTCCTTAATGTCAACGAAGTCCACACCCACAACACCAGAGGGAGTTCAACATACTATGTGCAACCCAGATTCGGCACAAACAAGGGTCTAAATGAATTACGCTCCTATGCCACCAAAATGTGGAACGCCCTACCAACAGTCATTAAGACATGCAAATCCTGCTTGACTCCTTCAAAACTGCTCTCAAAGGGCACCTACGGATGGCTGCAATTCGAAACTGGCCCCTGTAAAATCTGAATCCCCACCCACCCCTTTCCCCCCTCACTGTATATGTTTCTTTTCCCTTTTTACCTCCTCTATGATGATTTGCTGTTGACTATAGTTGTGTATTCGTACATCTCTTAATGTTTTGATGAATTGAAAATGGTGGACCCTATTGTAAACAAGTGTAATGCTTTATGGTGTCGTCCACTCACAGTTAACAGTTTTTTGTATTGAGTTGTACTTGAATGTACTGTAATTCTGCAAAATGTTAATAAATCAATCAATCACTTACTGTAATGTTTGGTTCTTCTGTTCAAGGTTCTGTGATCTTATACAGTATATAAGTAATGTTAGTCCCCATGCGGCACAGAAAACATACACCAATATAGTTTAGGCCAGTGGTTCCCAAATGCTTTCATGTCAAGGACCCCCACATTTACACTCATTTGCCCGCGGACCCCCGTTTGAAAATATATGACAGCAACCCCCATAAGAGAAGACTTTTACGCAGTGATTCTCAACCCATTTAATTTCAAGTACCAGTTTGACATGCATTAGTATACGAACCCCCATTTAAAACATCAAAAAGGGTTCCCGTCCAGAATGGGTTAAGATAGTGAAAGTTAACTTCCCGTTAAGTCCTTTATCCTAGATTGTCGCCGTAAAGAATGTAAACCTGCGTGAACATTCTGTGTAGTCTTTAGTGTGGCTGTCTGACAAAGAACTCCATATATGGGAATAAAAGGGACACCGACAACTGGGTGGGGCATGCATTTCAAACTTGCATAATTTTGCATAGCAAATAAACATAATAAACAGCTCTTGGAAGGAGCTAAAAGTAGCTACAGTACATGTAGCCAAAAGACCCTTTGGAGGATCGGCAAACCGAAGTAGGTATGATTACATCTAACGCGACTAGTGACGGGACCGCGATGGGCCGCCAGAAACATATTTTTTTGTTAGAATTGCAATTATTGATTTAGATCAAGAGTTATTCACATTTTAAGATTTTCGATCCCATACATTAAAATTGGAGGGGGAACAGTTTGGATGATGTCCCAAGCGGAAATGACATTGATCAGGGCTGTATTTTGCGTGTCTTAAGTACAAGGTCTTATTCCCTAACTTGAGTAAACTAAAGACCTGGAGGCGTGGTCAATGCCATTTGGCTATTCTGAGTGGCCAAAGAGCATTGACCACGCCTCCAGGTCTTTAGATTACTCAAGTTAGGGAATAAGACCTGGTACTTAAGACACGCAAAATACAGCTAGCCCTCTGAATGTTGACCAATCGACGCTCCCACGCAGTAGACTGGTGCGCTCTGTTGCTAATGTTCCGTCTTTTGAATAATCTCCGTCCGGGGCGATGAGCGGGATTTGATAGGGCGGAGATCTCCGTCTTGGCCGCTCAGATTGATGACGTTCCACTAGTGTTCACTCCCATTTATATATTTTGACCGTCTTCTCTGTGAGAGAGGCGAGGTAGTGGTCTCCGTTGACGACAAAGGGGCTGATGTCCAACACCGGCTGGCCAGCGGGTATCTTCTGAAGGAGAGCACCACTCCCTGCATCCCACACCTAGAAGAGAGTACAGGGATTGAAGCAAAACATCAAAATATCTCACACGCCTGAAATAATGTGTAGGCTATGGCCAAGACATACTATGTGATTTGTGAAACAGGTTTGAAAGGAGACCACAACACCAGCAGTTTCCTAAACAATTGTTCCCAATTGTGCCTGTTACGTCATTTCGCTTATTTTGTCTGACTGAAACGTGGCTGGGTGAGCAAGAATATGTCAGTTTAAATACAGCCACCCCACCAAGTCACACCAATGCCCATATCCCCAGAGACAATGGTAAAATTGGAGGTGGAGTTGCTGCCATCTTCAATTCAAGGCTAACAATTAGTCCTAGAACCAAAGCCACCTACAAATCATTTGGAAGCTTGATTCTCAACCTTTCACACCCAAGCTGGAAATCAATACAGCCCCTAATGTTCATCACAGTGTACCGCCCTCCCGGCACCTACACACTATTTATATCTGAGTTCTCTGACTTTTTATCAAGTCCTTGAGTCTAATAAAATCATCTTAATTGGTGCTCTAAATATTAGCCATCAACTCGGTATATTTCAACACAATAGAAGACCCCCACACCTATAGTCCTTCTTGTTGATAGTCAAATGCTCATTTTAAATGACACTTGACTCTGTCTCTCCCCAGAAAAGGAAGGTAATAAAGCAACAAAGGCTAGCCCCATGGTACAACTCGGAAACTAGAAATCTCAAGCGAACGTCGCAAACTTCAAAGAAAATGGCGCTCAACCAAACAGAAAGAATCATGTATACTAGTCTAGCCTCAAAATATACAAAAAGGCCCTCGACAATGCCAGAGCCACCTATTATTCACCCCTAATAGAGGACAACAAAAGTAACCCCAAGTTCCTTTTTGACACTTCACGTATCCCTACAACTCTCAATAGTAACGATTTCATGAGAGAGATGGCCGCACACCCAAATATATGGACAGTTTCTCCCCAATCGAGCTCTCTGATTTCACTTCAATGATAACTTGGTACATCCCTGCTCAATATGATCAATATGTAGCTGGTGACAGGCTACGTGCCACAATCCTTTAAGCCAAGGTAGCTGTAATCAAACCTGTCCTCAAAAAGCCTACTCTTGATTCAGGCATTCTAGCTAACTATAGACCCATATCAAACCTTCCATTTCTCTCCAAAATCCTCAAGAAAGCAGTCGCCAAACAGTTATGTGACTTTCTACATAACAACAATTTATTCGAAGGCTTTCAGTCAGGTTTCAGAGCAAACCATAGCATTGAGACGGCATTGCTGAGAGTCGCAAATGACCTCCTGACTGCAGCAGATAATAACCTCCTCTCCGTACTATTATCGCTATTATCAGGCTGCCCAAGTAAGTCTCTGAAAAGCCTAGAGCTAGTTTAAAATGCTGCGGCTGCCTCTCTACACTGGCTACCGGTTAAATACAGAATAGAGTTCAACATTCTTCTCCTCACCTACAAAGCTCTCAATGGTCAGGCACCACAATATCTCAAATAACTCATCGATCCCTAAAAACCAAATAGAATACCAGTGCGTTTACAGTATGTAAAAATGCTTACTGTCCCAAAAATATCAAAAGTTACAACAGGAGGCAAGGGGGTTTAGGTCCCAGGCACCTCAGCTGTGGATCCTTAATTCTCCCAGCTTCAGTCCGTGGGGCTGACACGCTCTGCACATTCAATACTAGGTTAAAAACCTTTCTCTACGACAAAGCCTATAGCTAGACTTGTCTTCAGTACTCGCTCACCCGACAAAGTCATAAGGGTGAGAACTGAGTAAGGGGAACCTCCTGCCAAAACCTGCACCTGTGTTTTGTATCTGCTAAATACCATAGTCGTACATTGTTTGTGTGGGTTTGTCTCCCAGCAGTGCCGGAGTGCCGGAGTGTAATACACACTGTATAGGCTCCAGTAAGGCCTGCCACTAACCCAACATCCGGGGAATCCCTACCCGGAGTCTCTTTTCGTCCTCCACTTCGCAGTTCCGTGGACCTCTAATATTAACCCCCAATTGACTGCAGAGTGCGACCATGGACCAGGCCTCTTCATGGATGGAGCCCATCAGAAGTCCTGCCTGTTCACAAGCTTTCAATTCAACCCCTTGTCCTTTAAATTGCTCCATATATTGATCAAAAGCAAAATACTTGTTTGCTCCCCGTCTATGACTTTATTGTGGCCTCCACCTCATAGAAGGGACGTTTCTCCTTCAGACTTAAGCCTCACGTCAGAGGAAGAGCAATGTGCTCAAAATGTCACTTTTATGAGGTGGATGCCACAATAAGTCACAGACAGGGAGCTACAGTGTGCAACGCCCTCTTTTTGCTTTTGATCAATGTTTCTTTGGAGCAACTGCTTTTAACACATTTAGTCTAACCCAATCGACGGGTTGCAATGATGTGTGTACACGTCTTAGCGCATCTTCAATGATACCAAACGAGAAGAATATTCAGATTTTTTTTTTTTTTTAAGGCCACCAAATGATTCGCTCTTTGTTCATGCACGGTCCCGTTCACTTCCTATTTACCGCGGCAGAAAGAATGCCTCGTCTCTCCTAATCTAGGGCGCTCTCCGTGGTTTTGATCTGATCGATAATACTAAGCGATTCATTTCTGACTCATCCGCCTCTCGTTCGAAATATGAACGCTTTGGATTATTTATATAATGGAAACGAGAGCAAGGTAAGCAAGCAAAATATTTCTCCGGTGGGGGGGTGGTCAGAGTAAAAGTGGCCATGTCTTCCCAGCACACCAGAGCTCCTATTTTGAAGGAATCCCGGGACTGATTGTGTTAAAGGGCGTGTTAAGGGGAGTGTTCTTCTCACCATGGTGGAGTTGCTGGCCTCGTCTCCGACACACACCAGCGTGGCGCCCTGTCCGGTGGGGCTGCCGAACACAGCGTTCTTGGTGAGCAGCCTGCAGTAGGGGGTGGAGTAGGATCCGGCGCTGAAGGTCCGGAGCGGCTTCCAGGAGCAGCTGCCGGGCTCCTGGGCCACCGCGTCCCGCTGGGGCGTCCTGCTCAGCTCCATCAGTACGCTGCGCAGCACCGGGTTGGAGCGCCCTGGGGTGCAGGAGAGAGAAAGAGAGAGTTGGAAAGAGGCAAAAGTTAAGGAGGATTGAGGAGGATTGCGCCGTGTAATGGATTACTGCATGTTTTTTTGTGAGGGTACCTACTACCTACCCTAGGAGACACGGGGAGAACATGCACACTTCACACAGAAAGGCCCTGTGTTTAACAATTTGAACCGTTATTTTAAACTTTAGCTGTTGAAAAACAGCAGATCTACAACCTCATAGCACGGCACAGAGTGCCGTGGTACAAGCTTTTATCTTGTAGATCTGCTATATATTTTCTTAAATCGTGTGTGCAGATCTTTGAATATATATCCCAGCGAACATTTTTAACTCAATTATTTGCTTCTCCCTTTGTCCCTGGGACAACATATTTCAACAAGATTTCCCTTCTTTATAATAAAATGGATAAATGGTAAAATGGTGCATTTATATAGCGCCTATATCCAAAGCGCTTTACATAGATTGTGCATTACATTCACCCATTCACACACACATTCATACACCGATTGCGGCGGAAGCCATGCAAGGTACCAACCAGCACATCGGGAGCAATTTGGGGTTCAGTGTCTTGCCCAAGGACACTTCGACATGTAGACAGGAGGAGCCGGGATTCAAATCGCCGACCCATGGATCATTGGACGACCTGCTCTACCTCTTGAGCCACAGTCGCCTTGTGTGAAGCCTTGACAAACAGTGAAGAGATTGCCACAGATGTCAACATGCTGACAATTAGCCATGCTCAGGACAAAACACGAGGTGCGTTCAAACCTGAACATATACATTTGTTTCGAGTCGCTTCAATCGCTTGACTTTGGTCGTCAGTCAGCGGTGATAAGAAAAAAAGTCCCTTTGCTAGTGTTGCGTGGCGATTGGCTGTAGACACAGTCAGTGGCGGTTAGTGTTCCACAGGCCCTGAGGCGAGATTGGCCTGCACATTTGTACACGGTTTGGGACCACCAGACAGTCTCTCTCACCTGGCCAGTACGTGACCAGACAGTGGCGGCTCTCCGTGTCCACCTGGATGTCGGTGCAGCTGCTGGTCTCCAGGGGCAGGCTGTGGGGCTTGTAGGTGGTCCCGTCCACCTGCTCCCAGAAGTAGGCCCCCTCCAGGGTGCCCACGATGAGCCCCCCGCAGGGGAAGCTGCCGGAGGCGGCCCTGGGCACGTAGCACAGAGACGCCCCTGGGTACCTGGGAGGAGAAACAACGTGAGCTGTGCATTACTGTACTGTACTGTACTGTACTGTACTGTACTGTACTGTACTGTACTGTACTGTACTGTACTAGTCATTTCGTTTAGCCAAAGCTTAAATGCAGGAGCCTCCTCCTTTTTTCCAGTGAGTCAAAATTTGTTTTTTTTGCTGTAATCAGACCATATGAGAAGAGTAGTTTCTGTGCTCTCATCAACATAGGCATGGAGTCTGACAAACCCAGAATAATTAGTACAGGATTGGGGTCAATATGAATACTCAAAATCCAATATCCAATATCTTTAATTGTATCCGAGGGCTGTGAAGAAGATTAGCATCTATTGCATTACATTTGTCACAGTGCGAAGAATTTCTTTGATTTTCCAAAAAAAATTACTCATTGAAAATCATTTAATTTGTTTTTAATTCATGACAATTTTTTTTAAATACTAATATTAATTTAATTACATAGCTTCACAACAACTACACTGCAGCTACACTGCAATTGGCAATCACTGATGCGTTTGTAAATAGCGCATTTTATTATGGGGCAAAAAAACTGATGTATTTGTCTTTTTTTATGGCTAAAATAGCGCAATCTGCTCGCATAAAACGTCTCCAAATGGCCATCCCTGCTTGGACATGGGCAAAAAGCACTATAGTCTACTAAGGGCAGACATGTGTAAAATAATACATGTATGCCAAACTCCCAGTAGCTTTCGGAATAAAGTGTTTATATGGTAGATCTATACCGATTCAAATGGTAATACCACCCCTCCAGACCCAAATTAAAATGTATTCGGAATCTATTCCAATTGAGGTGTTTACATGAGCATTTTTATTCTGATGACTGGAATTAATCCATTCATTCCGAATGAATTTCTGAATGTAAATGGGGCCATAGAAACACAGTGGCTCCAATGTGGATATTGGACTTCATGTGACGTCTGCCATTTCATGACGTCAATCAATTCTACACAAGAGTTCTGTTCAGTTTGTGATAATAGCTCCAGACAGAGAGACACAGACCACAGTTAGACGTGATGAATCCCAATGTCGATTTCTGCTGTTGACGTGATTGACGTGATAAGGATTTGTTTTTATTGATTCAGAATAATGCAGCGTTCCCCTCGGCTCGGTGGATTTACATGCACCAAGATCATGCTGCTGCTTAGGTGGCTGTAATAGCCGCGATCTCAGGTTTAGGTGATTGCACAGAACGCGGATGTTAGGGGCTCAATACTAAATCGGCGATACCTCGTTTCTGATAAAAGTCTGTTAGATTAGTTATTGGCGATTTTGCTTCCCCGATTGTTTTAGGACGTGAAAGTGAAGGTTTTCAAAATAAAAGACGCTTGCGTCCGAGGCGACAGTAAAGGGACTAGCTGGAGTCTTTGGTGGCAGTCAAAAAGAAAACTCAATTGCTCTAAACCAGTGGTTCTCAACCAGTGGTTGAGGGGGTTCCAGGTGTTCCCCAGTTAAATTATGGAGGGTTGTTAACCAAATGGACCCTTATTGCATCTGGAACTCTTGATACCGTAATATAAAACCACATTTTGGTTATATTTTACGCTCTCAAGAGTTAAATTATAGCTAAACATGTCATCATTATGACTGTAATCAAATGGTGGTCCGTGGCTCAAATGCTGAATAAATAATGGTTTCGATAAGAAAAGAAAGAAAGAAATAATCTATATTCAAAGATTTGTGCCACATTTAAAAACAATAGCAGATCTACAGTACAAGCTCTGCGCTATGAGCTTGTAGATCTGCTATGTCTCAACAGCTAAAGCGTAACATTATGCAAAATAAAAACCTAAAGGGGTTCCTGTCCAGAATGGGTTGGCGGTGGCGGTTGCAGCTGGTGCGTGCTGGTGTTAATATTAAATAAATTAAACTAACTAACTAACTAACTTACCTGGAGCGCGGCCCTTGCAGCTGGTGCACGTGCGTGCTGGAGTGTCTGATGTCATAGACGAGCACGTCTCCGCTGAGCAGACCGGCGTAAAGGTAGTTGCTGTTGTCCAGAGACCAGCAGCAGCTCAAAACGGCCATGCCCGTGTCGTACGTATGCACCACCATGTTGGACATCAAACTGACACACACACACACACACACACAAACACACACACACGCACGACTGATCAATAGATAGATAAAGATACCTTTATTGATCCTGTCTGCTGCGGCAGCCAGAGCCAACACAGCAGTACATGTTAGTAACCTTAAGCACAATAAATACACTTTCAAGAATTACAGTATAATGCAGATGCATACTGTAAGTAAGCCTTGCATGAGGCCCATATAGGGGAGGAGCCTATCCCGTGTTTCTGTGGCAGCTTGATGTACAAGTACACCCCATGGACATGATGTACAAGTACACCCTGGACATGACGCCAGTAAGTCGCAGGGATTTATCCTCATCCAACCCTTGATGCTTGAGTGCTTTTGGTATGACCCGGCCGGGGATCGAACCGCGACCCAGTTACAGTCTCATGGTGGACACTCAAACCACAAGGCCACTGAGCTGGTTAATACAGATGCATACATCCTATACAATCTAGTCTAGCCTATAGTGCAGAGCAAGAAATGCTGTTGATAAATATAAAAGTATACAGTAATATGCACTGTATGTATACAATCACGTTACAATAGTCTCTCACTCTCACACTTAGGTGTGTCCACTGTAGGTCACTGTTACTCTAACAGAGGTGAGAGGGTCAGTTATTATGTCCTCACACACACACACACACACACACACACACACACACACACCATCTAATCCTACAAGTCACAGGCAGTCGTTGTCCTGTATACGCATGCCTTGTGTTATACATTCTGCAGACAAAAAGATAAGACCGATAGAAGATGTTTAGATCAAGAGAATTTAAAATCCCCTCGAGTTTTACACTCATTTATACTTTTTTGCCCGCTGGGACGCAGAGCAAGTCTCATTTTGCTACGCGTTGGGAGCATGTTGATCCATGTTTTTCTCTATATATTTCTGTTAAGCACTTTGTGACTTGTTATTATGTATATCTGCCATTTTCACTGGCGTGCAACCAAGTAGTGACCAGTGACGAAGAGATGGAAGCAAAGAGTGGAAACGGTTCTCAACATGTAAGTGTAAAAGGTAAAAATAAATAAAAGCACGGCACCTGATCTGCACTCGTGTTTGTGTGTTGTGTTGTGTTCCTTACTCCTCAGTCAGTTTGATCGTGTTGTCCAGCGACACAGACAGCATCAGGCTGTGTGTCGTGTGTATATACCTGGTCAGTTTGACTGTGTTGTCCAGCGACACAGACAGCATCAGGCTGTGTGTCGTGTGTATATACCTGGTCAGTTTGACTGTGTTGTCCAGCGACGCAGACAGCATCAGGCTCTCGGTCTGTCTTTGTAAGGCCAGGCCTCGGATCTGCTTGGCGTGGATGGGAACGTACTGGATGGCCCTCGTGTTCACTGCGCTGATCTTCGTCACTCCGCAACCTGGACCTGGAGGGAGGGAGGATTTAAAAGAAACCGGACTAAATAGATCGTTTTCATTGTAATTTGACATTTCATGTCGACGTCAAGACCGTTCCATCACAGCACAAAGTATGGGCTTGAATCTAATTTATAGTTATTTAGCACAGTATAAAAAAGCCCAAGGAGCTTACGAGGGGAGGCATACTATGATCCGACGGACCATTGGTCCGAGGTGCGCTGGGGGTCGGGAGAGGGTTGGGGTTAGGTTTAGGTGTGCTGCCCCGGGGGAGGTTAGGGTTAGGGTGAGGGTTTGAGGTAGGTTGTCGATCGGACCAATGCTTCGTCGGATCAAACACATGCACTCGCTTGCGAGGCCTCTATCTAAGTCACAATGTAAGACACAATAAAACATCCAGAACACGTTTGTAAACAATATAGAATTTCCAAGATACACAATTGCAGTATATAAAAATAAGAGATAATACAAAAACATATAATTAAGTGATCTGGCCAATTAAATAGGTTATGCTTATGTTTGAAATTATTTAATGAAGTAGAATTTGATGAGATCACTGTACAGCTGTTCCATAGCTGGGCCCCCCTGTATCTGATGGAGAACTGACACAGTACAGTATGGAACTTTGGGAGATGTAAAGGATTTGCCTGTCTTGTATTGAAATGGTGCACATCACTGTTGAACTGAAAGAGGCTTTACCGGGCAAAGGAAATTAAACTGGCTGAAAAAATGAGCAGAACAATTACTGTATGTGGCAATCCTGCAGAATCTTTTTTGCAGTCTTTGGCCCTTTCCCAATTCCTTGTTTAACCATACCCCTCATTCCCCTTGCCCCTACATAATGAGTGTCAAGGGGTAGGGGGAATTGGAACGTCCCTAAATATTGAACGTCCCTTGTAGATATTGATATATGTGATATACAACCTGTTCTCAGAAAATAGCTGATCTGCAAGCTAACTACAGGCCAGTGGTCCCCAAACCTTTTCATGTCAAGGACCCCCAAATTAGCCCGCAGATCGCATTTGAAGAGATATGCCACGGACCCCATAGATTTTTACGAATCTAGCAGTGTCACGGACCGCCAGTGTGACATGCATTAGTCCATGGATGGACCCATTTGATGGCATTTCAGTCTCTGGGACCCCCAATTTATATTATAAAATCAATGTTAATTAACTCTGAGAGTGTACAAATGGACCCTTATGGGTCAATTTGGTTCCAAACTATCATTTAGCTGGGGACCCCCTGGAACTCTCTCAAGGACCCCTGGGAGTCCCCATAACCCACTTTGGAAACCACTTTCCATAAGCTGTAGATCGGCTATTTTGGGAGAAGAGATGGAACGTAAATATAACATTATTATTATTATGATGAAATAAATATATTGTAATTTTGACTCATCTTGGTAGCCCACCAGAATCTAATTTAGCTAGATATATAGCTCATTCTGACACCTGCTCAACAGTTGTACCTGATTAATTGATTATTGTATTAACAGTTTGTATAGGGTACAGATATATATTATAATTATACAGGGTTAGAAAAAGGAAAATGATTTACAGTATAGAAAGAAGGGGCTGTGGTCACATGTGTTCATTGTTTTTAATATCTATAAGAACAGTCATTTTCTATCATGTCCTATGACAAGTCGTGGTATGCTACATATGATATGAATGACAATGTTTCAAATTCAACAACATTTAGGACAATGAAAATGCCATCGTGATTCATCTCCATCCAATGTACATGTACAGCAGCTTGCAGTCTGTTCCATAGCTGGTTTGCCTGGGGAAAAAAACACAGTTGCTAATTAGTTATGTAACTTTTGCACGTTAACCTTTGCTAAAGATTGCAATGTTTTTGGCGATGCAGATTGTTAATACGTTCAAATAATATTGGTTATTATCATATTTTTCCATAATAAAGGACAAAAAGGCTTCTTACCTCGTCCGCCTTTCGCCCTCTGTGATGTTTAAGTCCGGTCGCGATGTCCCTTTGTTTGAAGGGGATTCTAGCCCTAGCCCTAGGCCCTACCCCTCGCTCCAAAGAGAATTGAGAAAACCCTTCCTCCTCACGTGAACGCGCATCAGCAAGGGGAAGGGCTAAGGGCCATGGAGAAGGGGGGAATTGAGAAAGGGCCTAGTCTTTCATGGATAATTACACCAAGGAAGGTTGTTGATGTAACCTGAGTGATTGGGTCATCTCTAGACAGACAGGTGTTAGATTTAAATATTTTTGTATGTAAATATAATCAAATTAGATTTGTTTTTAATATTCAGTTTGTGTAATTTAAACCATTTTTAAATATTTTCTAAGTCATGATTAGCCTTTGCCATTATAATTCCCAGGTTTGCTTTGATAACAGCCGTAAATTAATTTGCATTGTTCAGTCTTATGTCTCACACCTTCCTGACAATACAACCTATAGATTCTCTGTGGGGTTCAGATCAGGCAACACAACTACACAAATCTATCTCTGGTGTTATTGTTCATGTGCGCTACACAGATTTGTTCTGTGCGGGAAGTTTCTGAGCCGTGCCCGTGCGCATGTTGGCTGCATACCACATAACTAGGGATGCACAATTAATCGGTAGCATAATCAGAATCAGCCATAAAAATGCCATAATGGGAACGGTCCCAAAATAATACAGATTATTTATTTGGTTTTCACCAGCAAAAATGTTTTTAAATGAAAAATGTAAAAAAAAAAAAATCACCATTAAATTCAATATAAATCAAAAGTGTCTATAGTACCTCTTGTCTAGAACAAAAGCCAAATCATATAATTTGTGTACTCGTCTCATTCAGTTGTGAAAACAGACTCTTGGAAAAGAGTAGGCTATAGGCTATTTATTGATTGATTGAATACTTTATTAACAGGCTTTGGGCCAAGCCCCCCTAGGGCCTAGGCTTGTTTCCATTGTGGTCCTCTGTATAATATCGCAATCGGTCAGAATCGGCAGATATGACCCTGCAAATAATCAGAGATCGGATATCGGTCATAATTTCAAAACCGTGCACCCCTACACATAATATATAATAGACAGGGGGTACACAAGCACATGGCCATTTATCCGTGCTCCTTCTCCTACCAAACCACACTGTTAGCACACATATCTCCATGCAAAATAAAATCTGCACGCTCCCAGAATCTAGCTGCACTACATAGCATCCACGCAACTGTCATATTTACTGTACAAATATTACTTTTGTCACACACACTGTTATTGCACAACATTTCGCTGTGATGCAAATTACATCACAGCTTTCTCATTCCCCGGCACCTCCCCTTTTCACTGCACACACACACACACACACACACACACACTCAACACTGGAGCCCCCCAGGGCTGCATGCTGAGCCCTCTACTCTACTCACTGTACACACACGACTGTACAGCCACGCACAGCTCCAACGTCGTGATCAAATATGCGGACGACACAACAGTGATGGGCCTGATCGACGACGATGACGAGACGGCCTACAGAGCAGAGGTTCGAACGCTGACACAGTGGTGCCACGAGAACAGCCTGGCTCTAAATGTCAGCAAAACCAAGGAACTGATCGTGGACTTCAGGAGACCAGAGAGAGAGCACGCGCCCATTGTCATCAATGGTGCTGCAGTGGAGCAGGTCTGCGACTTCAAGTTCCTCGGGATAAACATCTCGAGGGACCTGAAGTGGGCCACACACACAACCACAGTGGTGAAAAAAGCCCAACAACGGCTCTACTGCCTGAGGCGCCTGAATAAATTCAGAGTGAGCTCCCGCATCCTCAGAGCGTTCTACAAGAGCACCGTCGAGAGTGTTCTGACGAGCGGCACCACTGCCTGGTTCGGAAATTGCACCGCTGCAGAACGGAAAAGACTGCACAGTACAGTACAGTACAGTACAGTACAGTACAGTACAGTACAGTACAGTACAGTACAGTACAGTACAGTACAGCAGAGTCCAGTCCAGTCCAGTCCAGCACGGCACGGCACGGCACGGCACGGCACGGCACAGCACAGCACAGCACAGCACAGCACAGTACAGTACAGTACAGTACAGAAGAGAGCAGAACAGAGGAGAATAGTACAGTACAGTACAGTACAGTACAGTACAGTACAGTACAGTACAGTACAGTACAGTACAGTACAGTACAGCAGAGTCCAGTCCAGTCCAGTCCAGCACAGCACAGCACAGCACAGTACGGCACGGCACGGCACGGCACGGCACGGCACGGCACGGCACAGCACAGCACAGTACAGTACAGTACAGTACAGTACAGAACAGAGGAGAATAGAGCAGTACAGTACAGTACAGTACAGTACAGTACAGTACAGTACAGTACAGTACAGTACAGTACAGTACAGTACAGCAGAGTCCAGTCCAGTCCAGCACAGTACAGTACAGTACAGTACAGTACAGTACAGTACAGTACAGTACAGTACAGTACAGTACAGTACAGTACAGTACAGTCCAGTGGAGTACAGTACAGAAATTATAGTAATAATAATAATAATACACTTTATTTATAACGCACTTTACATTTGAAACAAATCTCAAAGTGCTCTACAGGCAGAAATATTTAAAAGAAAAATAAGAATAAAAACTGTTAAAACATTCTGTGGACACCTAAGCAGCTAAAAGGTTAAAAGAAGCATACGGGGCAGCTTAAACGTCTGACTAGGCAAATGCCTTACTAAAGAGGAAGGTCTTTACACATAACACATACTGTACTTTGTTGTCATCCAATAATATAGGCAGCTATATAGCCTATATATATATATATATATATATATATATATATTTACCAGATGGAGACTTCTGGGAGGCCAGCAGACAGGTGAGCGGCTCGCAGTAGGCCAGCACCCTGCAGCCTCCCGTCTTGGACACCAACACAGCCTTGTTGAATTTGTACTGGGCCCCCTGGGTGCTCCTGGAGGCGCCCCCGGCTCTCTGGGGGAACTGGGAGGAAGACTTGCTGCCCGCCTGGCTCATCAATGTCTTCAACTCCTATACCACGTTATTATTATTAGTACAAACAAACACCAAGTTATGAGGTGCATGCGAGGAATTCAACTTAAAAAAAAGAATTGTCACACAACCCGAAATTAAAAGATTAACAGACAATAAATCGTCTCTGCCGGAGATGTGTGCGTCAGTACCTGCAGCTGCCTCTTCAGTTTGCTATGTTCATCGGTCATCACCTGCAGCTGCAGATTGCACTGAGCAGACTCTAGCTCCACCCTCCTCCTGAGACTCTGCTCCTCCTCCAGTGTCCTGTAGGAGGAGACAAACGCACAACTCAACCAATCACCTTTCACCCACAATCACTCTACAGCGTGAATCTCGTTTGCGTCCGAGCATAGGCATGGCTGAGGCATGGTAACGCCCAGCCTGCCTGTGATTGGCCTACCGACACTGCCCGTCTTGACTGTCGGGACGCGAGGTTACTCTGTGATGAGATTGAGAAATAAATAATACAAGAGAATGACAGCTTGACACACGCGACAGAATGCAGCCTTGTAACTAACTTGTATGTTTTATTTTTGTAGAAGAGGCAAACTAATATAATAATTGATTGAACACGTACGTGTACGTATGATTTGATTTGGGAGTGTTCTAAATAAAGTGTTAGTGTTGATTATTGTGTATTAATCTAATTATAGTTAACTAATAATATTACACTAAAAAGGATAAAGATGAAGGGAAAATAGACCTTATAGTACAATAATGTTTTAAGTTTACACATACAAATAAATTCCCACATAATCAACACAAACACTTTATTTTAGAACACACCCAAATCAAATCATATTAATACGGAGTGCATGTTCAATCAATTATTCCATCAAAGCAAACGGCATAAACAATATCAGTTTACCTCTTCTACAAAAATAAAAGTTACAAGTTATAGTTCTCTTGTATCATACCGTACATGTATTATTTTCCACCGTGGAGTAACCTCACATCAGACTATCCAGCAGTATAGCTATTATTCTATTCTATTCACATTCTATTATTTCCAGTTCTATACCTTAATCCATACTTCTGTAGAAAGACGTATCGTTCGCCAAAAATAATCTCTCTTTTAAAATTTATTTTAATTTTTGTTACCTTAGTTGTAGGTAGGTTGTACCGTTCAAGTAACTTGGACATGAACCATTAAAACATGTGAAAATAAAATCGTGGTAATATTGTGTATCGTGATAGGCTTGGAGATGACAAAAAAAAAACATTGCATGGATGCACTTCGGACGTATCCTCAGTGATCTATCCTGAGGTCAACAGGGTTTCGGGTCTCTCAACATCATACCCCTCACTCAGGCGACCCAGCCGGGAGTGATCAAGTCCCAAGACTCCCGACTTACGTCCCAGTAGCTACCCTCAATCAGTCCCACTAGGGGAAAAACCAGGGGCACACAATCCGTTGGAACTACTCCAGAACTACTCTGCCAGGGCTGGGAGGTACATTTCTGGCGCATGGAGGGACTAGGCTTTGTGGGTTGTCTCCTGTCTGGGCCCCTCCTACGTCTCACCAGGTCCACTCCTGCTCTCACCAGGCTCAGGAGCTGTGCGTTGCACCAGAGTCCCAGCACCAGACAGTTCATTCAGGAGAAAATAGTGACATATTTTTCCATATCGCCCACCCCTGATTACACGGCTTGGTTGAATGTTTGATTTCGAATGGCCAATGCCTGAAGTCTTATTTGTGAATAATGACCGCTTAAATCACTCCTTTTTCAAAGCTGCATTCAACCCCGTACCCATGTGATTTGTGATTTATTTTATTGATTTCTTCTGTTAATGTTGTGATTTTGTGTATTATTGACAATGTATTTTATTCTATTGTGTGCCTCCTTGCTATGTTTTTATATATGTCTATCTGTTAAAGCACTTTGTGACTTGTTCTTAAAAGGTGCTATACAAATAAAGCTTTATTATTATTATTATTATTATATTATTATTATAATAGCAGACCACTATCTAATCAAAGATCAAAGTTTCTTCCACACCCGAGTATACTTCATTGATTCAACTGTATTCAATGCTTTCACATTGCAGCGATCCGTATCCGAGTACATACGGAATAACGGGAACGGTTGGGTGATCAGCTCCGGGGACCATCTGCCAAGTGGTCCCAGGTGTGAATCTGCCCTCAGAGCATATGGCTCATATATCAATATGCACTGCTTGATTTTGGGCCGTATCCAACATGTGACCACCTCGCTCTGACTTATGGTGCGCTAGGCGCTTCAATCAACATTGTAATATAGGTAAAGGGTCTCACACACCAAGAATGCATTTGAAATGACTAGACCGGTGCCCGGCTGTAGAGCACAGAGTCGGTAACGATGGAAGTTGGAGATCCATGCCCCACCCGGCTATGCAATAGCCATTCCACCTATCTGTCTGTGTCCCTTTTATGCCCATATATGCATGGAGACTTCTGTATCTGTCTCTCTGTATCCATTTATTCCTATATATGGAGTTCTGTGTCAGGCATGCCCAAATACGGAGTGTTGTGATGTCAGAACAGGCCAGCTCCAGCCTCCATATATGAAGACTGGGCAGGGGCCCTGAGCTTGGGCAGGGGCCCTGTCCAGACAGAGCCCGGGCAGAGGCCTTTTGTGGCGGTTCTGGACAACCAACCAACTCGACACCAGGCACACCACTGCCTGTGGTGGTTTGGAACACGCATGTCGAATTTGAAGTCGGCGGGACGAACGGTTCTCGAGTTACGTGGATTACAGACATACGTACAGAGACTTGGTGCATTTATAGACGCATTTTGACGTTGACCCTTTACAGCTATGTGAACAAACACACAATGTCATTTAACTCACAATGTTCTTTTTTTTACATTTGAAGCAAGGAATAGACAACGCAGTAACTGAACATTGATTCTATTTCTAATACTATGTTATCAACACTCCCGTTGTTTTCCGAGGTGTCCGCTTTGCACTTGATAAATTAATGGAATAACTGAATTACCGCAAGCAATGAAATCATTTGTTTTGTCGTTTCTTTTGGGTCAATGTATTAGCAGGCCGGGGACGAATCACCCTGTCATGGGTTTATTTCTCACTAATGAACCTGCTCCCCATTGATTATACCTTGCTTTGAGCAAAACAGCATTGCAGTAGCAAAGGTTAAAGCAATTCAACCACCAAAATGCCCAAAGTATCTGAATAATATACTGTGTATAGTGTATTGTAATTCAAGACCAAACTGCTATTAGTTATGCTGCGGGGCAGACTGATTATAATAGGTGCAATAATAATAGTTATTAGGTTATAATTATAATCGGTTCTAGTGAGCAGAAAGAATCAATAATAAGCAGACTTGGCAACCTGACTGTAGAAAGTAACAGCACAGTAAATTATTGATTCTGAATTGAGTTTTAATTCACACATTAATCATGTTACCAAGATTAATGTAAGAAAACGCTAATCCACGCCTTTGTTTTTTCTCGGCTTGATTACTTCAATGCACTTTTTTCAGGACTGCCTAAGAAAACAACTGACAGATTACAACTTGTCCAAAATGCAGCAGCCAGAGTTTTAACTAGAACTAAGATGAGAGAACATATTACTCCAGTTTTGGCATCACTGCACTGGCTTCCGGTTGTTTTTAGGATTGATTTTAAAATTATTTTACTTGTCTATAAAGCTCTCAATGGTCTCGCACCTTCCTACCTACATGACTGCCTGCCTAAATATGTCCCAAACCGCCCCCTAAGGTCTTCCACTGCTGGCCTGCTCGCTTTGCCTAAAAAAATGGCAACTAAAAAATACGGGGAAGCAGCTTTTTGCTTCTACGGGCCGTCGGCATGGAACAAGCTCCTACTGTACCTTCGTCAGGCAGCCTCTGTAGACATTTTTAAAGCTCAGCTCAAGACCCACTTCTACAACATTGCTTTTAATTGATCTTTTATTTTTTGTTATTCATGTGCTCACTGTATTGCATTAGTGCTTGTTTTTTAATGTCGTTGCCTTGCTTTTCTTTTATTCTCCATTGTTCTGTAAAGCACTTTGAGCTGCATTTCATGTCATGAAAGGTGCTATACAAATAAAGTTTTATTATTATTATTATTATTATTATATTAATTATTTTATAATCAGCACATTAATGGTAAAGTTGGTAGTTATAGGTCAGCTCATCCCGTGGTTCATGACGTTTTTCTCTATGGCATGGGTTCATCTGAAAATCATCTCATATCCACCTTTTTCCTGTAACCCATAAGTCTTTGCGTTTGTGTGTGCATAAGTTCCTCTTCATCTTGCTGTGTTGCCAGTTTTGCAAGAGAAACAAGTGGCCAGGTCTATGAAAACAGTGAAAATAGCTGATCTACAAGCTCGCAGCGACACATTGTGAGGTTGTACATCTGTTATTTAAAAACACATTGAGAAAATATTTTTTATATTTTTTAAACATTTTAATAAAAAAAGGCACAAAATATTTTCAGATGGATGTCTGTGGACAATCCTACTATAAATGTGCCACGTCTGTGTGTGTGTGTGTGTGTGTGTGTGTGTGTGTGTGTGTGTGTGTGTGTCTGCGTGTGTGTCTGCCATAGGCGGCGGGTGCATAAGGCTAGGGAAGGCTTAGCCTTCCCAAAAATTATGCTGGGTATTTTTTTTAATATATATATAATATATGTGCGCAGCATGCCAGCATTATAGAAGGCTATTGTGTGTGTGTGTGTGTGTGTGTGTGTGTGTGTGTTGTCGCTGCCCCCTGGTGATCGCTGATCAGATAGGCTATACACTATACAGCATATGATTGACTACTATTGGTATGTCTGTAAACCTCGTCCTTCCAGTCGCTTTGTAGCAAAGAGTAGCGCGCGCTGGTTTGTTTTGGGAAACAGCAAAATTTATTTTTCAATGCAAATATAAAGTAGCCTAATTCAGAAGAAGAAGCTGTGAGTCGGCTGTGTCAGAACTCAGCAGCACCAGTGCCTAGGCTGCACGGTTCACAGTTCACACCACTGCAGCAACACTGACACGTTCAGCGGAGTGACTGCTGTCTCTGTGCCGTCTGTAGAGCCATGAGCCGCGACTCCCGGAGGGGCAGCAACACCGCCGGGTAATCTACACTGAGTACTGACTGACTCGAGACTTGAGAAAAAGACGTCCAAAAGTCGTTGTCTGTGTATAGGCTAATTCATTGGTAAAAGTATGCTAAATAACTCATTTTTAGACCATCTGGGAAATAAACAAATAAATAAATCCGCGGCGGCGAGAGTCCCCCCCCCAAACGCAATTCTATAGCCTACCCAAAGGTAAAACTCACCCGCCGCCTATGGTGTCTGCGTGTGTGTGTGTGTGTGTGTGTGTGTGTGTGTGTGTGTGTGTGTGTGTGTGTGTTTGTGTAATGCACATAACTCGAGAACCATTTGCCCCACCGACTTATAATTCGACACGTGCGTTCCACACCCCCGCAGGGAGTGCAGTGCCCGGTATCTCCAGAACCACCACAACCACCACTGTGCTGTGCTGTAGAAGCCCTCCTCCCTGGCCTGTGTGTGTCTGTGTGTTAGGCTGTGCAACAGTGACACTTGGTGGTGAACAAACGCTATAACGCTATTTCCGTGCTCGGACACAGCCAGGGACACAGGGACAGACCCAGGGACACAGCCAAACACATTGCTGTCGCACCACTCAAAAACTAACAATGCAATTTTAAATAAAGTGCAATATAATCAACATAAAAAACATCACAGTGCAGATAAATAAAGGCTAAGCAAAGCAGGTGCAGTCTAGCCTGGATCAAGCCCAAAGACCCCGCCCACTTATGTAATGCATCCTCAAGTAGCGCAGTAGCACCCTTACATGTCTATAGAGAGACCAATCTATGCGGTTTCAGGTAAAGCGAGTATTTCTGCAGAGAAATGTACAGTGACACTCACTTCTTCATGTGCAGTAGCTGAGTTGAGTTGTTCAGTGGTATTAGCGTCCTTGCGTACAGGAGCACCACATCGGATCGTTTAGCTTTCTTATTGCACTGCGGACGACAAAAATATAAACAATCAGGTCAACGAAAGACACATTCACACAATACTATATTGTCTGTATAAGTTTCATGACTTTAATTTTAATTTAAAAAAATTATATCATTTAATTTATGTTTTATTTTAGGTTTGATGACCTCAATTACACCAATTCTGTTTCTGTGAAGCCTTTTGAGCTGCAATGAAAACAGTCAAAACAGTGAAAACAGTGACATCTGCTGTGACATCACAGTCTGCAGGAAAATCTGAGCACTGAATCTACTGAATGTTAAAAGTCCAGGTTTTTTTGTGCAACTGAGCTCAGAAAACCTAAAAAAATATATATTTATTTTTCAATCTCTTTATAGAACACATTATGATAGGATAATGAGCCAAAGATGGCTCCCTGGTGCTCGTTGGCAGAACTACCTTAGTAGTAGTAGTAGTAGTAGTAGTAGTAGTGGCCTTCAGTCTCGAGAGACCATGGCACAAGCGCACTTGGATTGGATCAGGTGGTGCTGAGGGAACAGTACTTTGTACAATGTCTGAGCACCCCAACACGTGAGTGACAGTCTTTTTTACCTTTATTTGTAGTTGTTACGTCCCCACCAGAGCGGTCCAGGTGTTATTTTGTGCGAAAGTGCATTATTGGCTATTTCCCCTAATATAAGCCCTCAACAATGGGGGTTGGGTTCTTGTGCTAATTCGCTTATTTCCATAGAAACAAGTAGTGTGCCGCTTGGGATACTATTTACATTATGAATAGAGGATATATATATATTTTTTTTGAGTGATGGAAATAACTAGCGAACACCCCAATGCCCCATTCAATTCAATTCAATGCAATTCAATTCAATTCATTGAGGGCTTATGGTAGGGAAAATAGCCAATAATGCACTTTTGCACAAAATAACACCTGGACCTCTTTGGTGGGGACGTAACAACTACAAATAAAGATAAGAAAGCCTTCTAGCATGGAATTCTCCTTTAACACATTAAGACCTGAGACCATATTCTATAAAATGTCTTCTGAAACTTGAGTTTTCTGAAAAATATGTTTCTACTGTATATAGACAAAAGGTATCCTTCCTCCAAGTTGTACTGCTTGTCAAAGTGTAAATTGCAGACTTGAAAAGAAAATAATCCAAGGCACTCCGTCTTTAGTGAAAAAATTAATAGTTTATTTGATGATGATAATAATAATAATAATAAAACTTTATTTGTATAGCACCTTTCATGACATGAAATGCAGCTCAAAGTGCTTTACAGAAAAATGGAGGATAAAAGAAAAGCAAGGCAACAACATTAAAAACAAGCAGTAATGCAATACAGTGAGGACATGGATAACAAAAAAAAAAAAAAAAAGATCAATTAAAAGCAATGTTGTAGAAGTGGGTCTTGAGCTGAGCTTTAAAAATGTCTACAGAGGCTGCCTGACGAAGGTACAGTGGGAGCTTGTTCCATGCCGACGGCCCGTAGAAGCAAAAAGCTGCTTCCCCGTTGTGCTGTTTACTTTTCTAGGTAGTTCACCTTTCACCTAGTAGGCCCTATGTGTAATGGAGACCAATGTTCCTTTGCTTAATTAGTAATTCTCCTCACCTGGTAGCTTCACAAGGGTAGTTATGAGGTGATTAGTTTGGTCAGAGTCAGTTCAGTTCAAGCCAGCACACTGTCAAGAGCTCACTCACTACATGTTGAGTTAACCCTTTCTATCAGGCCTTGGACAGGATAAGTCTGTAAGTTTGTGTGTTTTTTGTTAAACTTCTTGGCTCTTAAAGCAATTTACATGTTCTTTTGTAATCTTGTATGATGCATACAATAACTATGTTTGGTTTATTATTTTACAGTATATGACACCTATGTTGTGTTTCTATTTTTTCTGTATTGCAGTTTTACAATGTATTCTTCACTAAAGAACCCAAACCAAGTCACTGCCTTTGGAGCTTTATTGGGAACCTTGTTAGCTGTCTGCCAAGCCATACACAATGTACACCAACGTATAGTAAGGGCAGAACAGTAAAAAGACTTTAAGCACAGCGGACTTCACAGAAAGACATGGCTCAACACTGCAGTTTATTCTCTTCATCATGTCACATTCAAAGGGTGGTGAAGAGCTCCAAACCAATCAGTACTGCTGCAGTAAAAGCACGTGCTAAAGCACAAGCTGCACTTGTCAAACTAGCCTATGCACACAAGGAAGCAGCAATATTAAAACAACAAGCTGATCTACAAGCTAATCTGCTGTTGCTAAAATCAGAGGAAGCTGCAGAAATTGCATCAGCTGAAGCAGACGCACTGCAATCATGTGTTCTAGAAGATGAAGTGATTCAGCAGCAGCGTCGCCAGGACGAAGTGCTTCAGCGTCGCCAGGACGAAGTGCTTCAGCGTCGCCAGGACGAAGTGCTTCAGCAGCAGCCTTGCCAGGACGAAGTGCTTCAGCGTCGCCAGGACGAAGTGCTTCAGCAGCAGCCTTGCCAGGACGAAGTGCTTCAGCGTCGCCAGGACGAAGTGCTTCAGCGTCGCCAGGACGAAGTGCTTCAGCAGCAGCCTTGCCAGGACGAAGTGCTTCAGCGTCGCCAGGACGAAGTGCTTCAGCAGCAGCGTTGCCAGGACGAAGTGCTTCAGCGTCGCCAGGACGAAGTGCTTCAGCGTCGCCAGGACGAAGTGCTTCAGCGTCGCCAGGACGAAGTGCTTCAGCGTCGCCAGGACGAAGTGCTTCAGCGTCGCCAGGACGAAGTGCTTCAGCAGCAGCGTCGCAAGGACGAAGTGCTTCAGCAGCAGCGTCGCAAGGACGAAGTGCTTCAGCAGCAGCGTCGCAAGGACGAAGTGCTTCAGCAGCAGCAGGACGAAGTGCTTCAGCGTCGCCAGGACGAAGTGCTTCAGCGTCGCCAGGACGAAGTGCTTCAGCAGCGCCAGGACGAAGTGCTTCAGCGTCGCCAGGACGAAGTGCTTCAGCAGCAGCAGGACGAAGTGCTTCAGCGTCGCCAGGACGAAGTGCTTCAGCGTCGCCAGGACCAAGTGCTTCAGCAGCGCCAGGACGAAGTGCTTCAGCGTCGCCAGGACGAAGTGCTTCAGCAGCAGCAGGACGAAGTGCTTCAGTGTCGCCAGGACGAAGTGCTTCAGCAGCAGCAGGACGAAGTGCTTCAGCGTCGCCAGGACGAAGTGCTTCAGCAGCAGCAGGACGAAGTGCTTCAGCGTCGCCAGGACGAAGTGCTTCAGCAGCAGCAGGACGAAGTGCTTCAGTGTCACCAGGACGAAGTGCTTCAGTGTCACCAGGACGAAGTGCTTCAGCAGCGCCAGGACGAAGTGCTTCAGCGTCACCAGGACGAAGTGCTTCAGCGTCGCCAGGACGAAGTGCTTCAGCGTCACCAGGACGAAGTGCTTCAGCGTCGCCAGGACGAAGTGCTTCAGCGTCGCCAGGACGAAGTGCTTCAGCAGCAGCAGGACGAAGTGCTTCAGCAGCAGCGTCGCCAGGACGAAGTGCTTCAGCAGCAGCAGGACGAAGTGCTTCAGCAGCAGCTGGAGGAAGTGCTTCAGCAGCGAGAGGATGAAGCAGAGCAACAAGGGCCTGAAGCAGGCTATTTTAAATATTCACACCATGTTGCAAAACAAACCATACTTACCTCTTCATCAGTGCACCAGTTAACAATGGACAACGATGGAGAAGCTACGGTCAAACAAGAAGCTAGGGAGGAAAGATTCTTAACGGAGCGCTTATCAACTGAGGAAGATCATAGCGGGGAGAATGAGGAAGTCTTCAACCCACCACTAAGTAATTGCCCTACCACCATTCATGTTAATAAGAAGTTCAACTGCTTTAGTCCTAGTAGAGTCAAGGTCCTCTCCGATAGCTTCTGGAAGCAGGAATACCTGGATACTCTACAGCCTAGGAGAAAATGGCAGGCCGAAAAGCCCAATCTGCAAGTTGGAGATGTCATGCTGTTGGGGGACTCTCGGGTGACGGGGGGTGGGTGGCCTACAGGACTCTTCGTCAAGGCTGATCCCGGTCACGAAAATAAAGTGAGGAAAGTCGACGTGAAGGTCATCCGACAAGGTACTCCCAAGGTGTACTCTAGACCTGTGTCAGAAGTTGTTCTTCTTCTTCAAAAAGAGACTGTATAGTGGTATAACCAATTATACCATGCGGGGAGTGTGCTGTTTACTTTTCTAGGTAGTTCACCTTTCACCTAGTAGGCCCTATGTGTAATGGAGACCAATGTTCCTTTGCTTAATTAGTAATTCTCCTCACCTGGTAGCTTCACAAGGGTAGTTATGAGGTGATTAGTTTGGTCAGAGTCAGTTCAGTTCAAGCCAGCACACTGTCAAGAGCTCACTCACTACATGTTGAGTTAACCCTTTCTATCAGGCCTTGGACAGGATAAGTCTGTAAGTTTGTGTGTTTTTTGTTAAACTTCTTGGCTCTTAAAGCAATTTACATGTTCTTTTGTAATCTTGTATGATGCATACAATAACTATGTTTGGTTTATTATTTTACAGTATATGACACCTATGTTGTGTTTCTATTTTTTCTGTATTGCAGTTTTACAATGTATTCTTCACTAAAGAACCCAAACCAAGTCACTGCCTTTGGAGCTTTATTGGGAACCTTGTTAGCTGTCTGCCAAGCCATACACAATGTACACCAACGTATAGTAAGGGCAGAACACCCGTATTTTTTAGTTGCCATTTTTTTGGAAAAGCGAGCAGGCCAGCAGTGGAAGACCTTAGGGGGCGGTTTGGGACATATTTAGGCAGGCAGTCATGTAGGTAGGAAGGTGCGAGACCATTCAGAGCTTTATAGACAAGTAAAATAATTTTAAAATCAATCCTAAAAACAACCGGAAGCCAGTGCAGTGATGCCAAAACTGGAGTAATATGTTCTCTCATCTTAGTTCTAGTTAAAACTGTGGCTGCTGTATTTTGGACAAGTTGTAATCTGTCAGTTGTTTTCTTAGGCAGTCCTGAAAAAAGTGCATTGCAGTAGTCAAGCCGAGAAAAAACAAAGGCGTGGATTAGCATTTAGCATAAATAAATAATAAATAACAGGACCTATACGCGTTTCGACCAAAAGGTCTTCGTCATGGTCTATCTGCCAGCTTGGCTGATTAGTCACCCAAGTACAACCAGGTAGTGGGTGTGATCCAATCATGTCATTACATCGTTATTATTTCATTGGCATTTGAACTATTTCATTTTAGTTACATTATTTCGTTGTATAGATATCATGTTAATTACACATCATAAGATGTTCAATAAATCAAAAAACAAATTATAAAAATAACAAAACACCCAAAGTGACCAGCACCAAGTGAAAAGATAGTAACTCTAAAAGCCACAATGTTTCCTGGCCTAAATTATGAAGTTGATTTCCTGCCTTTTCTCTGATGGTCTTGCATATTTTCTTTGTGATTTGGGTTACTGTTTAAATGTGTCAATATAAATATTTACTTTATATGTTTCCCTTTGTTTTCCCATTAATTGTATTTTACTTTTCACTTAGTGCTGGTCACTTTGGGTGTTTTGTTATTTTTATAATTTGTTTTTTGATTTATTGAACATCTTATGATGTGTAATCAACATGATATCTATAAAACAAAATAATGTAACTAAAATTAAATAATTTATATGCCAATGAAATAATAACGATGTAATGACATGATTGGATCACACACACCACCTGGTTGTACTTACGGGTGGCTAATCAGCCAAGCTGGCAGATAGAGCCCGGTCGAAACGCGTAGGTCCTGTTATTTATTTGCCTTGCTCATCTTCAAATAAATGATTTAATTTTTCACCAAAGACGGAGTGCCTTGGATTATTTTCTTTTGAAGTCTGCAATTTACACTTTGACAAGCAGTACAACTTGGAGGAAGGATACCTTTTGTCTATATGGTTTTACCTATATCACCAAAGAGCACCCATCTAAGAGCCACTAAGAGATCCCTGCAGTGCTTCCCTTCCTCTATTTCTAAATGTGTTTCTATATCAGTAGTTACTATAGTTTTCATACTTTTACCATGTCAAGGGAGTCAAACATTACGTGTATTTTGTCACGAATCCGCATCTCAAAATATTACATTTCAGGGACTCCCAGAAGCAAAGATATGAGTTCAAAAATCACAATTTTTCAAAAATAGCAGATCTACAAGCTCATAGCGCGATGAGCTTGTACATCTGCTATTTTTCAAAAGATACAGTTTAAAACAATGGTTAAAGTGTTTAAAAGCAATAAGGCGACACAGTCTAAATGGGTTACTTTGACTTAATTTTGAAAGACTCAAAGACCATGATCCATCACAAATGACTTCTTCCACACTGACCTTCGGGCACTTGCTGAGGTGGCTCCTCAGCCAGCGGTTGATGCAGCCGGACCCAAACACGTGTCCGCAGCACAGCGCGGCCGGCCGGTGGTCTCCTGCCACGGCGAACAGCTCAAAGCAGATGGGGCAGATGTCGCCTTCTGCGTCGTCCCCCTGAGAGGAGCGGAGAGGCGGCGCGGACGGGGCGGACGCTGGCGCCGAGGCTGCAGCAGAGGACGACTGGTGGTGGACAGACATGAGACAAGGCAAACACACACAGGCTAAATTAAACAGAGCCTGAATTCAAATTCAAACCCAAAACGTAGTTCCGCTGTGTGATACCATCGCACAGCGGAATATAATATAGGGCTAAAGCTGTTAAGCACACAGCTTTTTTCCTTTCCCCCAAATGTTGTCATGTCCCCCCCACTTCTACTTTAACTGGCCCAACGAGGGGGAAACAACAAGCTGTGGATTCTATGAATGTATGTCACAACGGCCTTGGTCTGTTTCTGAACTCTTCATCTTAAGGTGACTACACACCAAACAGTCTAGTTCAGACTAGTCAACAACTGTCAGATTGCAAAAGACTAGCAATTTCTTAAACATGGAGTGCCACGATTTTTTTCCACCCTAAAACATGATCATCAGGTATTATTATAACTAGAATTTGGCGGACCACGTGTCGCAAATGGGAAGAAGGCAATAGCGGAAGGGTGATATTCAATACTGTTTTTGTATTTATTTGTTTTACTTGGAAAAGTAAACATGGCAACCATGATGTTTTCATATATCCAGTTGCTTGGAAAGTGCAAAGTTGGCAACATGGCTGAGTGGCCCTATTGTTTGTTTTGCTTGTTTTTATTTCCGTCTAAAAGCAAGCATGGCAAGTGGCAATGTTTATAAATACCAAGTTGCTTGGATGTCGTAAATGTGGCAACCTAGCAGGAATAGTATACTGTAGTCCTCTGCACTGTACTGTACTGTACTGTACTGTACTGTACTGTACTGTACTGTACTGTACTGTACTGTACTGTACTACTGTACTGTACTGTGCTGTACTGTACTGTACTACTGTGCTGTGCTGTGCTGTGCTGTGCTGTACTGTACTGTACTGTACTGTACTGTACTACTGTACTGTACTGTGCTGTGCTGTGCTGTACTGTACTGTACTGTACTGTACTACTGTACTGTACTGTGCTGTGCTGTGCTGTGCTGTGCTGTACTGTACTGTACTGTGCTGTACTGTACTGTACTACTGTACTGTACTGTACTGTGCTGTGCTGTGCTGTGCTGTGCTGTGCTGTACTGTACTGTACTGTACTGTACTGTACTGTACTGTACTGTACTACTGTACTGTACTGTGCTGTGCTGTGCTGTGCTGTGCTGTGCTGTACTGTGCTGTGCTGTGCTGTACTCCTCTGTTCTGCTCTCTTCTCCTCTGTTCTGCTCTCTTATCTTCTGCACTGTACTGTACAATACTGTCCCATACTGTACCGTACTGTACGTTACTGTTCCATACTGCACTGTGCTGTGCCTTACCATACTGTACTGTAGCATACTGTGCTGTACCGTGCTGCTGTGCCCTGTGTATGTGTGCGCACACGTGCGTGTGTGTGTGTGTGTGTGTGTGTGTGTGTGTGTGTGTGTGTGTGTGCAGTGAAAAGGGGAGGTGCCGGGGAATGAGAAAGTTGTGATGTAATTTGCATCACAGTGAAATGTTGAGCAATAACAGTGTGTTTGACAAAAGTAATATTTGTACAGTAAATATGACAGTTGCGTGGATGCTATGTAGTGCAGCTGGATTCTGGGAGCGTGCAGATTAAATTTTTCATGGAGAGATGTGTGCTAACAGTGTGGTTTGGTAGGATAAGGAGCACGGATAAACAGCCATGTGCTTGTGTACCCCCTGTCTATTAGGGTAGAAGGATGAAGGATATAAGGAGGAAGAACTTGTTACAAAAAGTGTACAGTATTTGTTAAAATCATGCTTTTATATGGACACGCCCACCAGTTAATTAAGTATGCCTGGTTTGCCTGGTGGTTGGTGATGGGTGGTGATCCACCTGAACAGAAGCCGCACCCACAGCTGTAGTTGTACGATAAAGGGGGAGGGGCTGATAGTGTGATGTCACTATATTACTGTTTATTTAATTGGCCCGTTTGACTGTCAAGGGTTCAGCCTCCAGGAAGAAACCTTAAATACAAAGTTAATACACCATTACACATAAAAATGACTCCAGGGTGTCTAATGAAGTATTGTCACCTCACAGACACATGTGGCAAACATTATTTTTCCCCATGCAAAGTAGCCTGCAGTGCTGGTTTGCAGTGTTCTACTTACTTATTATAAGCAACTTAGGCCTAGTTTTCCTGCTTTAATTTGGGCTTATTTCTTAAGTGTAGTTTCTCATTTGGGATGCTTTCACAATTATTTTAAAAAAATGCTGATGTAATAGAGGGCTCAAGTAGTGAAACTGGTTGCTTCTTTTGGGCTTGTTTTCATAGACCTGGTCGCTTATATCACTCACATAATCTGGTTACACAGAGCTTCTGCAGCCACACCAAAACAAAACACACATAGCATTTCCCCCCCGCTAGCTTTGCTTTGGAGTTGATCTATTGGTTTTGGAATTGAGAGTTGAGAGTTGAGAATATGGTATCTAGTTCACAAGCTAGGCGGGAAATAGAGATGATAGTTCAGTTGGTGATAGAAGCATGAAATTTGGTACAGATGACCTTTATATGACCATAAGCGATAATCAACCTCGGGCCACGCAAAATTCCTCCATTTTCCAAGATGGCCGCCAGTTTGCAATTTTGAACTATACGTTTTCGACTACACCAATGTGCAGGGCCTATAAAACTTAGAATTTCCCCTAATTTTGGTATAAGATATGTCCTGGAGGTATTTCTACCAAGTGAGATAAAACAATAACATTACGTTCCAATATGGCGGCATATTTTTCAAAATGGCTGCTGAGAAATTGCATAAATGTACATCTGCTCATGGTTAATCCAAAGTTGGTGATACAAGCATGAAATTTGGTACAGATGACCTTTATATGACCATAATCGATAATCAACCTCGGGCCACGCAAAATTCCTCCATTTTCCAAGATGGCCGCCAGTTTGCAATTGGACATATGGCGGGAAATAGAGGTGATAGTTCAGTTGGTGATAGAAGCATGACATTTGGTACAGATGACCTTTATATGACCATAAGTGATAATCAACCTCGGGCCACGCAAAATTCCTCCATTTTCCAAGATGGCCGCCAGTTTGCAATTGGACGCGGGAAATAGAGGTGATAGTTCAGTTGGTGATAGAAGCATGAAATTTGGTACAGATGACCTTTATATGACCATAAGTGATAATCAACCTCGGGCCACGCAAAATTCCTCCATTTTCCAAGATGGCCGCCAGTTTGCAATTGGACATATGGCGGGAAATAGAGGTGATAGTTCAGTTGGTGATAGAAGCATGAAATTTGGTACAGATGACCTTTATATGACCATAAGTGATAATCAACCTCGGGCCACGCAAAATTCCTCCATTTTCCAAGATGGCCGCCAGTTTGCAATTGGACGCGGGAAATAGACGTGATAGTTCAGTTGGTGATAGAAGCATGACATTTGGTACAGATGACCTTTATATGACCATAAGTGATAATCAACCTCGGGCCACGCAAAATTCCTCCATTTTCCAAGATGGCCGCCAGTTTGCAATTGGACATATGGCGGGAAATAGAGGTGATAGTTCAGTTGGTGATAGAAGCATGAAATTTGGTACAGATGACCTTTATATGACCATAAGTGATAATCAACCTCGGGCCACGCAAAATTCCTCCATTTTCCAAGATGGCCGCCAGTTTGCAATTGGACGCGGGAAATAGAGGTGATAGTTCAGTTGGTGATAGAAGCATGAAATTTGGTACAGATGACCTTTATATGACCATAAGTGATAATCAACCTCGGGCCATGCAAAATTCCTCAATTTTCCAAGATGGCCGCCAGTTTGCAATTGGACCACACCAATGTGCGGGGCCTATAAAACTTAGAATTTCTCCTGTGATGAACATGATGCCATTTCTGCCTGTGTCTCTCTCTAGGTCGTCCTCAGACGAGCCCTCCATCGTCGTTTCCAGTCATCTCGGTTCTCCATACATCCGGCCAGTTCGTTGGTACTTTGCACTCCTGCATCGCTCTTGAGTATATCCACGTATGTTAGCACGGGGCGTCCTCGTGATCGATGGCCGTGTGTTGGTTCCCAGAGCACCAGTTTGCTGGCTGGCAGTTCTTGATGTCTTTGGCAGTGTCCTGCTAGTCTCATTCTCCTGGCTGCTATTTTCTGGCTCACCCTCGGTAGTCCCTCATACAGAGTGTGTCCATTGCAATTTCGTAGGCCGAGGGTTTATCCTTTTACCACCAATGAAATAAAAAATACACTTTACAGTATGGGATACAACTGGGCTCAGATAATAACATGACTATCCTACCCCCAGTCCGATCATTCATCCAATGCTATTTAATTCCTGTGTGATCTGTACACCGTCCGAAAGACTAAAGCCCTGTCTTCCTTGGCTCGGCTCTCCCGCGCTGACACATCCTGTCAATTCAGGTGCGGCTGTTTAAGTTTAATTTGGGGCAACCTAAACAACATTTAGGAAACTAGAAAAAATATTAATTAATAGCTAGCATTGAACCCCATGCTGAGTCTCACAGCTATAGTGTCAACCAGTGTGCCCTGGTAGTGCAATGACACTATACAATATTTAAAAATTGTCAATTGGGCTGGGCATATTTTGAAAACCTGTCAGCCATCTTGAAAAATTTAGGAATTCTGCGTGGCCCAAGGTTGATTATGAATTAGGGTGGCATAAAAGTGATCTGTGACAAATGTTTATATCACCAACTGTGCATTAACCATGAACAGTACATTTATGCAATATACCGGCAGCCATATTTGAAAAAATGCCGCCATATTGGAACCCAATATATATATTTTTTAATTGTACTTGGTAGAAATACCTCCAGAACATATTCTCTTATATCAAATTGTGGGGAAATAAAATATTTATAGCCCCAGCAAGGTCATATAGTCCAAAACGTATTTACAGTTGCAGCCATTTTTAAAACTGGCGGGCCACCTTGAAAAAACTGGAATTCTGCGTGGCCCGAGGTTGATTATCGATTAGGGACATATTAAGGACATCTGTGCCAAAATTCATGCTTGTATCGCCAACTGTGGATTAACCATGAGCAGATGTACATTTATGCAATTTCTGGCGGCCATCTTGGAAAATGGAGGAATTTTGCGTGGCCCGAGGTTGATTATCACTTATGGTCATATAAAGGTCATCTGTACCAAATTTCATGCTTGTATCACCAACTGAACTATCACCTCTATTCCCGCCTAGCTGTCCAATTGCAAACTGGCGGCCATCTTGGAAAATGGAGGAATTTTGCGTGGCCCGAGGTTGATTATCACTTATGGTCATATAAAGGTCATCTGTACCAAATGTCATGCTTGTATCACCAACTGAACTATCACCTCTATTCCCGCCTAGCTGTCCAATTGCAAACTGGCGGCCATCTTGGAAAATGGAGGAATTTTGCGTGGCCCGAGGTTGATTATCGATTATGGTCATATAAAGGTCATCTGTGCCAAATGTCATGCTTGTATCGCCAACTGTGGATTAACCATGAGCAGATGTACATTTATGCAATTTCTGGCGGCCATCTTGGAAAATGGAGGAATTTTGCGTGGCCCGAGGTTGATTATCGATTATGGTCATATAAAGGTCATCTGTACCAAATTTCATGCTTGCATCACCAACTGAACTATCATCCCCATTCCCGCCTAGCTAATAGTCCAAAACGTACTATTTACAGTTGCAGCCATTTTTAAAACTGGCGGGCCACCTTGAAAAATGTTGAATTCTGCGTGGCCCGAGGTTGATTATCGATTAGGGACATATGAAGGACATCTGTGCCAAATTTCATGCTTCTATCACCAACTGAACTATCGTGCATTGAAAACAGCTATTTCCCGCCTAGCTACTACACCAGTAGTCAGCACTGAAACATGACGAGCAGACTATGTCCACTCTACATTGGAGTTATTTACCCCCTCATCACTAGGCCGGGGCGCTCTTATCATCATGCATCATCATACATCAATCACATTCCATGCTCAGCTGAACACACACACACACGATGGGCTGGTGCCTCTCAAAAAACACAAAAAGTTAGAATATGGAGATAAGAGGTTTCTTCAGCCCTACCTGCGGTCCCCACATCTGGCTGGGGCCTGGCCTCCCTGCTGGGACCCTCCCCGCGCTGGACACTGTCCTGACTTCCATGGCTTATAGAGTAGCTTCTGCACAAAGATACAAACAAACTGAAGCTGAGCTGGGTGCATTTGGAAGTGATGACACAGAGAAAACACACAGGCAAAAAATATAATAAAATTGAAGCTGATAAATGGTTACTTTCTCCTGATTGGCTGAAGATTCACCAGATGCATGAGTCAGCCTGGGCACACTTGAACTTCCATGCGCGGCCAAAGGAAGCTGTGTTTTGCGTCAGCTCCGGTTTTTTAGACAGCTGGTGGATGGAAATGAAGCTCCACCCATGCGGCAGATTGCCACTGGGGCAAGCTTTTCCGGGAAAAGCTTCCATCCACCAGCTGTCTAAAAAAACGGAAATGACGCAGCTTCTTCTGTCCACGCATGGAATCTAAAGTGTCTGTATATCTGTAAATAAACTTAAAGGACCACTTCACCACTTTCCAACCTATCTTCATCGTGACTTTGGGAAAGTGTCATATTAGTAGCTTGTTTACAACTGAAACTGACTTTCTGTGCATAACTTCCTCTTCAAAATAAGAGCCACATCTAATGATTAGTCAACACTAGTTTTATTTCAAAGTCTACTTATAGGACATTAACATCACATTTGAGTTCCTTTTGAATGCCTGTCAGATTTATATATAGGCCCTCACTAATAATCATGTTAAAATGGCAAAAATAATCTACTGTCCGTATCTCATAGGAGGGCTGTGGGCAGTTCAGAAACCCGTCCACCAGTGACATCATCGTTAGGCAGATACATTTTTAAACAAGTTACAAAAATGTAGGTTTATTATCGTGAGAACGATGGCTTCCATTTTTGTTTTGCAACTTTGCATGACTAGAAAGCCTGCATTTTCTATTCGCTTGGATTACCCATCGATATGTCACTGGTGGACGGGTTTCTGAACTGCCCACAGCCCTCTTATGAGACACAGACTGAGTAGAAAAGAATTGTTATCATGATTATTAGTGAGGATCTATTATATGAAGATAGGTTGAAAAGTGGTGAAGTGGCTCTTCTCCACTCTCTTTAGAGCACTCACAATCATTATTGAAACATGACGCCCCTGCTGTGTAATGTCCCCCACCACAATGCACACACTTTAATTATTCTTGGCTTTCTTTACATTCCTCTTCTTTGCATGTTTCCTCCCCACACTTTATGTTCTCCCTGCACACTGCTGCCACATTGCCATATAATTGGCAACAAAAGCACCTGAGCGGTGCTCTTTCATAATATGGCCTGCCTGACCCGATAGCTCATGTAGCCTAAGCATCGGGTTACTAAGCACCCGCCTCTCGTTTCCCATCTCTAAATCTGGACAATCCACAAAAACTGTCAACAAGGCTCACAGACGCTTGTGGTCTCACTGACAATGGAACTTGATCCACTTATAATTCCCTTGCTCCTTATTTTTAATTCAAGTTGAAAGGTGCTCGCCTCACGTATAGTGGCGAATGGACCTGGCCAGTGCAAATATTTTGTGTGTGCAGTGTGTGTGTGTGTGTGTGTGTGTGTGTGTGAGAGAGAGAGAGAGAGAGAGAGAGAGAGAGAGAGATAGAGAGAGAGAGGGAGGCGATGCGGTGCGTCTCGTTTCAACGTGTCTTTGAACTGTAGGCCAAGCTGTTTTTTCAATCAATCTGTAAGTTTACATCAATTTGTATGTTTCACTTTCAATCAATCTATGTAGCCTATCTGTCTGTCTAAGAGCAGGACTGCAGCCTGCAGGCTAATGAGGATATCACAAATTACTTTGGACAGATGGAAAAAACATTAGTTATACTTGCAGAGTGCCCGATTAGCCTACTTTACCTGGGTTACATCTTCTGATAGTTGTTCTTGAATGCTGACATGAGTCACATGACATAATAATCCCATCTAGTGTTTCATTCGCGCGACGGAACGTGACAAAATAGGCTACAGCTGATCTTTGTTGTGCTGCTGCGAGCTGAGCATGCCGTAACCACGCGTTGAAACAAGGCTGTGGTAAAGTAAAGGAATGGTCTGTGATGTCACTGGTATGCAACACGGAAGTAGTATGGACTTCAAGCTGTTTATAAACCAGTCAGTCAGTGACATCACCCTCGCATCCTTGGTGTTACTCTTCAAAGCGCTGTCCCCCACTGGCTCTTCTCCCTTTCCCAGCGCTTATTATCATTGAAAATGCCTCGACCTGCGTCTCTGCTCTCATCCCAACAATTAATCTCTTTTAGTCACTTTCTGAATTGTTTGATCCCACCATTCCTTTCTTTCTTTGCTTTGCTTTTCTTGTTTAAATCCATATCCTTATTTCCATCACTGCACGTTTTACTGTCATGATCAGTATCCTCCTCTTGAGTCCTCTAAGTCTGGCGACTGCATGTCCTTGTCTGCCACAACAATGGTGGACCAATTACTGGACCCTCTTGTAAACAAGTGTAATGCTTAATTGGGTCGTCCACGGTCCACTCACAGTTAACAGTCTTTGACTCTTTGTATTGAGTTTCTGCTTGAAATGTACTGTAATTCTGCAAACTGTTAATACATATTTTAATCAATCAAACCCATAACAAACCTTACCTGAGGCTGTTGTGTAAGTGTTCTTTTTAGCCAAATTCCAATACGCCAAAATCTCGGCCACTTGCTCACTCAAACTCGATCACTCCAGCATGGCGGTGTTATGGTGAATTTGGTGACCTGTCGAAATATGTGACCATATTGTGGACTTCACATAAGTTCTTCAAAAAATACCTTACATTACATGGAGGTATTTATTTTAAATACGAGACCTAAGTAGCCTATCGCTAGGTTGAACTCTGCTAATAAACAATACCATAATGATTTACATCAGACACTGACGTCATGATGTTATTACTTGTTTTTGATGAATTGAACAAGGTGGACACTGTTGTAAACAAGTGTAATGCTTAATTGGGTCGTCCACTCACAGTTAACAGTCTTTGAATTGAGTTTGTGCTTGAAATGTAGTAATGTACTGTAATTCTGCAAACTGTTAATATTTCAATCAATCAATCAAAGTATTGCATTTGTTTGTATTCGTACATACTTGAGTAGGCTATGTTAATTTTACTTCTAGCCTATTCCACTATACATTTCAGAGGCAAACATTGTACTTTTACTCCACTACAATTACTGCACTTTTACTCCACTACAATTACTTGAAACTTTAGTTAGCCTATTATTACAATGTCCCACTTCATCCCTGAATGGGAACAGACCCCCATTCAGAAACACCGCCATTCAGAAACACCCATCCCTGAATACATTTCGTCCATTTGAAACTAGTTTGTTTTGTTGGTTTGTTTGTTTGTTTACATTTGTTATTGTTTGGTTGAAGTGGACATGGTCATTGGTTACTAGCTGACAGTTGATTTGTTTTGTTGTTTATTGTTTCATCTTTTTCTCTCTAAAGTAAACATTGCATCGTTAGGATTGGAGCCGGGCCTGCCGGGGGCATGGATGGAGCCCCTTGAAATGATCTGTCTGACTGAAGGGGTTATTGTTATGATTGATTGATTGATTCATTGATTGATTGTATTTATTAACAGTTTGCAGAATTACAGTACATTTCAAGCACAAACTCAATACAAAGAACAGAACAGTTTTTGTATTGAGTTGTACTTGAAATGTACTGTAATTCTGCAAACTGTTAATAAATACTTCAATGAATCAATCAACATTAATACAAGTTTAAATCAATCAAACCCCACCATGTGTTTACCCCGCCCTCTAGTGGTTTCAAATTGCCATTGCAATGTACAGTGCCAATAGAATGGGAAGTTTGCATAATCCTTTGCACTATTAAAGCATATTGCTCTAGTACTGTAACATTATAGCAATTACAGCTGAACCGACGCTGATGTACACAGTGGTTCAATGTGTTACTTGTGTGCCAAACACAAGTAACTACTAATGATTCGTGAACTGCTTATAAACTGCTGAGGCCACTGTTGAGATTCACACAGTAGCTAGTTTCAGACTGTAGCCTATTCTTCTTCCAAATTCATAAAATGGGGTTAGGGTTAGTATAGTATTATTGTATTGTTATATTGTTTGTTATATTTATTGATTTACTGTCTTACAATATAGAACAATATAGAAGACATCTGATTACTTGAAGAGAACAGATTTGGAAGTTGTGCATACAACTAGTTTGATGATGATGATGCTTATGTTTTGCCAAAAAGTGTCTTAACCTACCCCACAATAAGTATTACCATAACACATGTTATTTGGATATATAGATATCCCCATGTCTCTGAAATGTAGTGGACTAGATGTAAAAGTAGGCTATAAAAAATTTGAAATACTATACAGTAAAGTAAAAGTACCACAACATTGTACGTAAGTACAGCACTTAAATAAATGTACTTGCTTTACACACTTGTAACAGAGTATTTCTACATTGCAGTATTGGCACTTTTACTATACGTACAAAATGTTACTACTTCTTCCACCACTGGTTAAAGTTTTCATCATAATTGCCTGTCGAAGCACAGGACCATGGTCTGGATGACAGACCACAGTAGTACCACAGACGAAAAACAGTCTAAGTAAAGTCCAAATTTCATTCTGACCCCTCCACGAAAAGGCCTCGTTGTTCTGAACCCTTATCTATCATTTATACATTATGGATCAATAGTGTGGACTTAGACTGTTTTTCGTCTGTGGCATTCATTGTTGTTTTTTTGTGTGCGAGTGTGATATTGTTAAAGCTGACGAAGAGCACTCACAATTCACGCGGGCATGATGTCAACATATAGTTTAATAACATAATTTACACGATGACATCAACAACATACAGAGTAGAGAAGAGTCGTTGTTATACACTACCTCTCAAACAAGCTGATAACTATAGGACTATATACTTCTCAGGACGGTCATACCCAGGGACGTGCAGAGAGTGTTAAGAGAGGCAGGGGCTGAAGCCCCCTTTGATGTCTATGTGTGCACGTCCCTGGTCATACCTGTCAAACCACTTCTCCAAAGTGAGTGACAGCCACAGTACCAAGAGGGAGAGACCATGCTATGAACTGGTCATTGAAACAACAACCCACACTGGACTTAACCCACTCCTCATTAATGGTAAAACAATAGAACAGGTAGATAGCTTCACACATATCTTGGACTCACACTGGACAATAGACTTAGGTTTGATCAACACATTACATCTATCCAGTCACGCTTTCAGCAAAGACTCCATGTAATCCGTAAACTAAGATCATTATATGTTGCTCCTCATCTTCTGCTATTATTGTACAAAAGCATTATTCAACCTGTTCTGTTGTACTGTTCTTTTTTTTTTTGTGGCTTTCGCCTTTATTTTATATATTTTATGGAGGGACAGACAGTAGGCTGACAGTAAATGGGGTGAGAGATGGGGGGGGGAGACATGCAGTAAAGGCTGTTGGGATCGGGATTTGAACCCACGCACACTGCCAGACTGGATTACCAGCCAAGGTGCCTGGACCACTGAGCCATGGCCCAGGCCCTGTTGTACTGTTCTGCATGTTTCTACACCATACTGTCCATGCCTAACAGGAACAAACTTTTCAGTATCACCCGTATTGCTTCCAAAATCATCGGACTTCCTACACCCACACTTTCTGATATGAACAATAACGCCATCACACGACTAGCACTCTCGATATCAAATGACACTGACCACCCTCTGTATCGTTTCTTTAACCTCATGCCATCTGGACAAAGATACAGAACCCTCAGCCATCGCGGCATTAAACAAACTGCCCCGCCGATAGGATGGTTCTGTACACAGTGGGGACCTCATGTTTTTTTTTTTTTGTACTGTCTTGGTGTCATGTGCTCTGTGTTGTTTTTGATGTGGGTGTTGAACTGTTGAACAGATTGTGAAGACAAATTTCCTTCGGGACAATAAAGATTATTATTATTATACAAGTTGAAATGACCAAAGGGGTACAACAGCAACAGACAGTGACCAATGAGGTTAGGGTTGGAGAGATTATCCAGTGTAATTTATGTGGGGAAAAAAAGAGACCATAACATTTTGCCAGTTTGCATTTCCGGCCTGGATTGAGTAGACAAGCCGGGAAGAGTTCCACCGGGGCTGCATAGTCTCAGTCTGGTGTAGCGTAGCCAGAGAACTATTCCACAACTCCCACGAAAGCATTTGGGGGGGAAAAAAGAAAAGGTGTCGTGAGCCAAACAGTCTGGCTCACGAGACTACCGGGGCTGAGAGACTCAGTCTTCACCCTGTTGGAATAGGCATTCTATGGATAATAAGGGGTTAACCTCAAATAAATTGCAACAGAATCTCTTTCAACTTTTCTTTTGTTTCATAAATATGTTAGTACAAATAGCATATCAAAGGTCTTACTCTTACAAAATCCAAAAAGGGGAACATGCGAAATGTCATATATTTAAGCAGCATGTACGATGTGTCAAACTAGGCTTTTTTTAAAATAATTCTGAATCCATTCCAAGCATTAGTTTTGCACGAAAAACTCTCCTTGGGCTAAAAACGGCCATAGCCACTTGCCCATTTGTGATAAATGAGCATCGTGCCTGGCACAGACATGCGCGGAGCTCAGTCAGAAAACCCCAGTGCAGTCGCTGCCGGCCATTATTGGGCCGCCTCAGCATCACGCTCTCATTCATATGATTCGCTCAGCCAATCACACACTCACTCCATCTTCATACCGGCTATTTAAACTGGAAGGGTTTGCACTCCTCCTCCTTGCTGATTCTGCTGCGCTGCTGTATGAAAACTTTGCTGCTCACCCTCCTCCACCCCAGGTCCCCAGCAAATCCTGCATTAATTGTTTAGTTTGACTGCTTGTAGTCTTAAAAAGATACCCAAGTTTCACCTGTAGTTGCAGTTTAGTCAAAATGTTTTGATGGTGAAGAATATTAGGATCTCATAATTATACAGTGTTGCAAGGCCTTTGTCAATTGTGTAACTTACATAGGCTACAGGCTACAGACAGTAGGCTAGATCTATTTTGGTGAACAGCTGCTACAGAGGGGTGTCGGTCTCCTCAGGAGTAGCTAGGAGCCTAATTCCGGTGTATGACAAAAGGGGTCTGTTGATCAAAGGACTTTGCTACTATAATATGTACCATGTCGACCCCCTTGACCAATGAAGAATGTTTAAAAGGTGGCCTACAATGCCATCACTTTAGTCAGTCGGGGCGCGAGCCTTGTGGGAGACGTGAGCCATGCACTCTGCTGCTGGCGACGCGTGAGTCTATTGCTGTTGCTGTATGCTGTACTCCGTTTGAATAAACACCGTGGAACTTCAGTTCGTTTGCCGTGTGCACATTTCTCCTCTGTATGGTATATTATATACATCAGATGGTGCCAGAAACCGGTCATGTTTGGTGTGTTTATCACGTCAGATGAAACAGTACCAGCGGCTTTTTTTTTCGTCTAATTCGGTGGAGGGGAGTTTTTGTGAGCGGCGACGAAGGAGCTCCAGCGGGCCTGTCCCGACCGTGATTTTGTCCATTTCGCAGCGGGGATGTTGACGACGACCACCGTGAGGAGTGTTGTGCAACGGGGACCACCAGCCACCGGACGGGTGAGCTGCGGTGCGGTCGATGGAGCGGCGACAGTCACACGGAGGCCTTGGTCATTCATCACGTCGGCGCGGGGACAGCGATTGCGGGCGGGGATCGGTGAGACGCGGCACGGAGCAGCAGTGGCCGACTGACCTACAAGCTGTGGGCCTTCACGGACCTGCTCGAGGGGTCTGTGATGTAGATGTTCCAGGCTTTTCTTTTCGTCCCATCTCTGTTGTGAACAGAGTTGGGAGGGGGGGAGAGGATGATGATGACGAGGACAGCGGAGCAGCAGTGAATAGACTCTTGAACTTTGATCCGTGCAGCTAAGCGAACATTTCGAGGTAAACTAGAATGAGCAGCATACAGAGAAGAAGTTTCCTTTGTTCGTACAGAGAAAAGATGGACTTTCTTCTCTCTGTTTAACAAATTGTGCGTCAAGTTTGTTTTCAGCATGAATTATAATAGGCCTCATATTGGTATGTGTTCGTCGTATAATTAGATAAGTTGAGTCATTTAGCCTAATTATGAATCAATGAGGTATTTTCCTATAGATATGAAGAGATATGTGATATTATGGTTAGACTCTGGCGTGTCAATGGGTATTTACTTGGGGATCACCAGTGTGTGATTTTGGTCAGACGTAAGTCCGGAGTGTCTTAGCTGATAATGTGTATTTAACATTGGATAGCAGAGTTTAGTCGTAAACCACGTAGGTTATTACGTATCAAAAAGTGCTCTTGTAAAATGGAGCTGAAAGCGGCATATGTATTGTTTAATGTCAGTTACCTGTACTAATCATTTTTCCATTATTCATATACGTATGGATGTCTGAAAACCATGTTGGGGGAATTCTGTACTGTAATGCTGTGGTTTTTGGTTTCTTGAATGTATTGTCTAAGCTAAGGGTCAAGGCGGGTGTAAGATAATTATGGTTCCATATTTTTAGATGATCATCTTAAGTGATGATCAAGGGGGGATATGAAGAATATTAGGATCTCATAATTATACAGTGTTGCAAGGCCTTTGTCAATTGTGTAACTTACATAGGCTACAGGCTACAGACAGTAGGCTAGATCTATTTTGGTGAACAGCTGCTACAGAGGGGTGTCGGTCTCCTCAGGAGTAGCTAGGAGCCTAATTCCGGTGTATGACAAAAGGGGTCTGTTGATCAAAGGACTTTGCTACTATAATATGCACCATGTCGACCCCCTTGACCAATGAAGAATGTTTAAAAGGTGGCCTACAATGCCATCACTTTAGTCAGTCGGGGCGCGAGCCTTGTGGGAGACGTGAGCCATGCACTCTGCTGCTGGCGACGCGTGAGTCTATTGCTGTTGCTGTATGCTGTACTCCGTTTGAATAAACACCGTGGAACTTCAGTTCGTTTGCCGTGTGCACATTTCTCCTCTGTATGGTATATTATATACATCAATGGGAATTATTTTCCAGGGTATACCCTCCATTTTAACCCATTTAGACTTGAGGCAGATTCTAAATAAAAAGGCTTCTAAATCCCTTGTTTCTATGTCAGTGGTGCTCAATCCTTTTCATGTCAAGGACCCCCAGAATTATCTGTATTTGGCCACAGACCCCCATCTGAAAATATGTTGTTCCAGGGACCCCAGAAAAGATTTGAGTTAAAACGTTCGCTCTGAATTAGGGATGTGCCGATGAGACATGTTGGCCGATATCTGATATAATGAATTGCTGTTATGGCCGATAACTGATGACGATTTGATCTCATTATGTATTGAAAAATTATAATTTTGTCCCATTCTGAAAAACAGGGTGTCTGCACGGCTTAGGCAAGTCATATTTAACTTTAATACCTTATAATATTGTGAGCTTGTAGATCTGTTCAAGCTGTTACTTTGGACTTGTTTATCTGTAAAGAAAGACTGATTAATCTGTCCGATTAATTAATCGACTTACTGGCCAATGTCCAGAGAACCATTGATTGATCTTGAATGTTAGCCTTCATGTGTCTCTTACCTGTTCCCTTTGATATTGTTCTGACTGATTAACACAATTTTGGAGCAGATTGCCCAAACTGTAAAATACTTTTGGTACCAAAAGCTTTTTAAATCTTAAATCTTAAAAACAAACAAAAAATGCAAAATCTCAAATATATAAAAAATATTTAAAACATGTATTTAAAAAATACTAAAACAGTCTGTAACAAGCAAAAAAAAACAGCAAGTTTTATTGAAACTGTTCTTTTGAAACTGTGTTGCCTTATTGTAAACTTGCTTGCTGTGGTGGTCATTCATGTTCATATATATTGTTATATTTATTGTCATGTCACTTATTGGTGTTAGTGAATCACCTGCCCATGCAGTCGTCATCAGTCACGTGATGTGACGACTGGGTTTAAAAGGGAGTTGTCACATATACTGCCGATTATCACCTGATGAAGGCCGTTCACGGCCGAAACGTTGTGTCCTATTTAAGTTATTTATGGTGTATTGAATATAAAGCAAACACCTTGGAGCAAACCTGTGTGCGGACTCTCCTCTCTTCACTGTACTTACCTTAGTCCAGCACCAGACAGGAACTGGATGTGCGCTAGCCACCTAACTTTTTATACTACACATCCCACTACTTCCCTCAGATATGAAGGATTTTGGGGTAGTTATCGACTTCAACCACGACTGCGCTACAGAGTTTAAGGAGCGCACACTGTCTGTTTCCCAGTTGTGAGTGCATGTGCCAGGACCATTACGCTTCCGGTAAAACACGTGAGCTTTGTCACTCACTTTGCCACTCGATCTGCCATTCACTTTATGCATGCGCATACCCTCTATAGAATGTGACAAACATGACACACAGTATGGCTTCCCCCAGTAGGCCTCCTTCACATTCAGTAGATCCTGTGATCTTCTGTGGCCAGATGTAATTTCCTGTGGTTTATTAGGACTATAGTAAATAATAAAAATAAATCATCATAAAATGTTGTAAAAAAAAAAATACATATTTAGCCCCATTCTCGAATGTCAAAAGGAGCTAAAATTCCTAAAACGAAAGAGAGCAGCAAATAAATAAATAAAAACTTTTATTTTCTCTAATAACCTAAAACATGATCGAACCTTGGTTGAAAGAAACTAAAGTTGTCCTTTAAGTTAGCCTCAGAAGCATTTTGAGATTTTTATTTTTTCACCTGTAGCTTCACTGTCAAAGTTCTTAAATGTTTTACTGTTTACATTGTTCTACTGTTCAGACTATGCAGAACTAAGAGGCAATTTACCTGTTGTCAGTTACAAAATGTTGGTTCTGTTTACATTTTCTACAAAGAACCAACAGGCATAATTTTAAAATGTGGCTGCACTGTTGTCAGTCACAACAATTAAATGTAGGTTTTAAATAACTTTACATTGTTCTACAAAGAACCAACAGGCACTTTACCATGTGGCTGGCTGCTGCACTGTTTTGTCATGATTCAGTACATAGTTCAGTAGGCTACAGCTAAATAAATGTCTTTGCCGAAGGACTCGGATGGTCTTGTAACATCAATAGTGGCCATGAGGCCGGCCAAATCCTGTTCACAGAGGAGACATACAACACGTGTAAGAATCACTCCAGAGCCATGGTCACATCCATCTCCCTGGCAGTGTTGAGACTCGACAGCAAGAGTTGGATGATTGGATCCTCCATTCCCTATCACATTCAAAAGGAAAGCACAGTCAGATCAACATGTAACATACTACACTGCAAGTATCTATAGTATCCGGTCCACTTTTTCTTCAATGTGTCCAAAGGAATAAGTCTCATACAGTGTTTGAAGACTGCTATCAGAGGTAATTTATAAGTCTTATACACAGGCCTGTGAATAAATTTAATTTTAATGGTTTGGGTTTCAACCATTTATTTATTTATTGGTACCTCTGCCAGTTGTGGAGAATCTACTGGATTGTGGAGGAGTCCCATTGTCCACAGAGTTCTTGCAATGCATGACACTGGTAGGGCCATTTCTATCAGGCTTTGAAGTTCCTGAGGACACACAACATATTTTGGCCGTCCTATTTCTCCTTGTAACACTGCTGACAGTGGCACCTGACTCTGATTAGTGTTGTCCCGTATATTAAGAACGTTCAGTGAACGTATTGATGACATCCTGTGGCATCTCAACCTGGCATAACAATGATGTAAAAATAACCATCTCTTGGTTGACTTCACATCTCAAGTAATCCACATCTAGAGGCAGTTTTTGCATTATCTGGGAAACTTTGGTGAGTAGCCTCTGCAGAAAGTCTCTTTTCAGTTGGTCCTAGAACAATCAAACAGAAATTCACATTAGTGTACTGGCTTCCATAATAGCCTACATTAATTTTGTTTAAGTCACACATACTGTACATTATTTAACAAACCAACAGCATGCAATTTAACATTGTCTAGTGGGCAACAATAGTCTACACCTATATATGCGCCTGTCACTCATGATTCCACGCCCCTCTCAGTTGAGGCCACGCCCCCACGCAAGATCTGTGCCAAAGTGAGAAGCGAAAAAAAATATTGAATCTGTAAAAAGAAAATCTGAATGATTTTTTTTGGCTATACTCGAACATTTTAATGTATATTAAAGTTAAAAATGAAACTGATTTTTTTTTTTGAATACATCATTTTTCAAGTTCAAGAAAAAAAAATAGACTTTCAGGTAAATTTTTTACTTTTCAACTAACTGTTTCTGTTCGATCAAACGTTTTGGCACAATAATGACCCCATATATGTCTTCCTATGACTATTATATTGTATTATACTTTAACATTTCTGTACACATCATCTATCTCTCCCATACGCTTTATTTTATTAATATTTTTGTTCCCGTTTAAAACTGAAAAAATAAATAAAATAAATACTATCTGAAAAATGGTTGTATAATAATTATGCTTGTGGATGTCCTTAAATAAAGAATAAAAAATACTGTCGGCTGAACAAAAGTATCCTGTGTATCAGGACCAGTCACAGGAATTCAGAGCCATGGGCTAAAAATAGGTTTTGCTTCATGCATGGCCTGATATGATGCAAATCTTATACCTCCAGAGTGTAAGAGGTCTGTTGACACCTTCAACCTGGCTCTATCCTCTCTCCACCCCTGCAGCGAGAGGGATGGTGACTTGAGAATGAGCGGAATGAGCACAGCCCCCACCCCCCTCCCCCCAAAATGAGTGGACAATAATATTACCAGAAACACAAATATGCTCAAATAGAACCAAAGCCTCCCAGCGTTCCTTTAGGTAGGGGGAAAAGGTAACCACATGGATAATGTAACCACAGGATAATGGTGGCCATCAGCTTACATAGGTAAACTAACATGGCTCATGGCTGAATCCTAAACTCTGAAAAGGTTATAAGGTGTGTGGACATATTGCAATGAGGCTGTATACAGTATGTACAGTATGTTGCTTTGTATGCAGATTTGTCCTCCAAATCTGACACATAGGAGTTGTTCTGATACCGCTATCTGATAGGCCTTCGATACACGATATCGTTGTGTCTATGCATTGATCCAGTATCATGTAATTATCATGTGACGATAACAGAGATAAACAATAACCTGACAAAATTATTAAAATTATTATTTCACAATGATAATCTTTGTGTATGTAAACTAGCTTTTTTTTACATCTCACTTTTAATGTTTTAAGCTCTGTGGATATAGTTTTGTTTCTATTATTCTTATACATACAAATGTTATAACTCTGACCTTTAACCCTCAGGACGTATCTGTGTACACACCTGGCACCAGGTAGGCTCCTTCTTCCTCGATTTGTCACGCTGCTCCTTCTCTAACCCTCTTTCCTCCACCTCCTCCAACCCTCCTTCCTCCACCGCCTCCTCCTGTTCCTTCTCCAACCCTCCTTCCTCCACGTCCATCTGTCCATCTGAACAGAACGGCTATCCATGAAACAGAACCATCTTGTACCCGCCTTCCCCTCAGCCTTGGCCTTCTTGGCAGGACACGTTTCCACATTGGAAACATTCTTTGTTTTGGGAGCGGCCACAGGAACATCTATGAACACAAACAAGTGTTTAGTCCAACATAGAGCTGTGGATAGTTGTGCTTCAGTGCAACCTTTATGTTCTTGCCCTTTTCAGTAACCTTTATGTTTTGCCCTTTCCATGTGGTACCATGTGGTACACATGGGCTGTTGAGTGATAGTCAATGAGAACTTCCAAACTCCAGCACTTAGAAAAAAATAATCTGCAAGGTATCTCTTGACAGGGAGTAGAGTAGCTCATAACATGTCTACAGTGTCTAAACAAACACATTGCAGATAGAAAGAGGATAATTCAAGCTTTCCATACTGCAATGTTGGTGAGTTTGACGTTATTTAATACAATTAGATAGGACTGTTCTGTTTGGATGAATGGGCTGTCTATGGGAAGTTGCACATATAGCACCTTCCTGGCAAGATGGCAGCAGTGTGCATAGCATTAATAGGATGCTTCTGAACACATAATTGACCAAATAAAATGCTCAAATTCCCAAATAATAACTGCACAACATGCTTCCATAGAAGACATGTTGGCTTATTTGTAATCCAAATGAATGAATGTTATTTCTGTATATTGTAGCATTAAAACTGTAAAGTTTAAAGACGTATTTAGGTTTTGTTTTTGAGGACTGAACCTCCTCACGTCAGGTAGGCTAAGTCTATACCATTTATTTATTTTGGTTTACATTATTTAATCCAAAGTCAAGACATTTATGAAAAAAAGAAGAAATCGAGATGCATCGCAGAATCAAATAGAATTGTTAAGTGAAAGTGAAACGTGATCGAATCAAATCTAATAGTGAGGCCAATGCAGATTCACACACGATTGCATACGATTCGTTCTTTGAGATAACGGCCTTAATTACAATTCTGGGGCGAACATTTGGCAGAAATAGCAGCTCTACAAGCTCACAGTGAGTTTGTAGATAGGTGATTTTCATCTAAGAGATTATATGGTGTACTGTAGAGGGACAAAGGGGGCTTATAGAGCATAGCAGTGGGCATGTTTATTTATTTATTTTTTGCTTCATTTTTCCCATAGAATAATCAATTACATTTTTGTAAAACTAAGCCTAGAATCAAGCCAGGATCCTGATGATTTGTGGAGAAAAAATATATTTAATAATATGATATATTACATTTAATAAATACCCTTTGTTTAGCGTTCACAGTAACAAAGGTTATTATGGTCGACTCATGACTCACCAGGCTTGATTCTAGGCTTAAAATAATTGATATAAATATTTTTGTAAATCTATTTTTGTAAACCATGCCCACTGCTATGCTCTATAGCAGGGGTTCTCAATGTTTTTGGCTGGGAAATGCTTTGGCCATGTCTCACATGTCAAACAATTAGTTTGATTTACTTTTTCACCCCTAAAATACAATGAAGCATGCCGTTTCAAAGTTTAATTTCAAAGCTAATGTACCTGCTGTATGTTTTACTTTCTTAGAGACTTTCTTAGTCTTTTTGTCCTTTGGTGACTTCCTTCGCAGTGAACACCTCGTCCTTACGGCTGCTTCGCTGAAATGGTCATGGCCGTCTGTATCTGAACAGAAAGTCAGTGTTACGTTATCACACACAAGTAGAGAAACAATGGACAGATTAGATCAGTGGTTCACCCTTGTTTTGCCTTGGAACCCCCCTCCTTAAATCCTTAAAACTGACAAGATTTAAGAACACGCATGCAAGCACTCACTTGTGTTTTTACATATATGTTACTTGTTACCCCATTAAGACTTGTGGCAAATTCCAAAAATGTCCTCTAAACAGTCTGTCAGTGGATCTCAAACTTTTTCATGTCAAACACAATGTGTAAAAATATGTTTTAGTCATATTGTTCCTGTTCTGCCAACCAGGGAACACAATAAATGCTCTAATGCTAAAATAATAACTGCACAACATGCTTCCATAGAAGACGTGCTGACGTATATGGAATCCAAACCTTATTCATGTATTCATGTATTTATTATTAGCAGTAAAGCTGTTAAGTTGTATTTTCAGCCTTTCATTTACTTCTTCTCCTTCTCCCTTTACAAATGTAAAATGCATTTGGCTGCTTGTATTGTATTAACTGATAAAAAGAAGCCTTTAGCTTAAAAATAGAAATTGAGATGCATCACAGAATCAAATAGAATTGTTAACAAAATAAACGTGATCGAATAAAATCAAATAGTGAGGCCAATGCAGATTCACACATCTATTGCATACGATTCGTCTTTATTTAATTTACCTCAGCGTCCCAATTTTGGGGCGAACATTTGGCAGAAATAGCAGCTCTACAAGCTCACAGTGAGTTTGTTATAGGCTGTTTTCATCGAAGAGATTATATGATGATAGAGCATAGCAGTGGCTGTGGTTTTCTCACTCAAAACTCTCCAATTCATTTTTCCCATAGAATAATTGATATAAATATTTTTGTAAAACTCTAAGCCTAGAATCAAGCCATTCAGGATCCTGGTGAATCATGACCAGGCATAAACCCTTTTATTCTGTGGCGGGAAAAATATGTGATATACTACATTCAATAAATACCCTTTGTTTAGCGTTCACAGTATCAAAGGTGTTATGGTCATGACTCACCAGGATCCTGGGTGGCTTGATTCTAGGCTTACAATTATTGATTGATAATTTTGTAAATCTCCATGAAAAATGAATGGCCCATTTTTCAGTGGGTCCAGAAAACCATACCCACTGCTATGCTCTATAGAGCCCCCTGGGATAATCTGTCAGTCATACCTGGAGGTTTGTACTGTGATAATCTGCTGCCACCTGCTGGGCTGAGAGGGTGAGACACAGGGGTGCTGTCAGAGATGGCAGGCCTTTCGGAAGTGTGTGCAGTCGTTGTGGACGGAGGACTTCTGTCTGGTTCTGAGATTGCTGTGAGACAGGTCGACCAATTAACATTGAATAATAAATGGTACCGCACTGGTATTCTTAAACATGGGTAAAGCCAGTGTTCTGAAAACAGGTATGGCTGACTACTGCATAACCGGATAGAGCATGTATTCCCAATTGCATCGTTCCCAAGGTACATTGTTCTGGTCATTGTTTTGGCCAAACAAAACTACGTTTTACTCTCATGTGTCTGTACACAAGATGTAACAATAAAGTACAACCTTGACCTTGTGTGGTCCCCAAGTAGTTGTATTAAATTATATAATCAATTTAATCAATGAGTTTGATTAGCTGTTGCACCCGTAAAATAGAATGCAGCATGCCATTTTTAAGCTTAATTTCAATGACAGACCTGCTGCATGTGATTCAGAATTGGAGGTTTTGGAGGGTTGTTTATAGAGACAGGGGACTTGGGGGAAGCTTGTCTCTTCTCAGTCTTTGTGGCCTTGCTTTTTTTCTTGACTTTCTTCCCAGTGAACTCCTCATCCTGACGTACGGGTGCTTCGCTTACATCGTCATGGCTGTCTGTATCTGAACAGAAAGTCAGTTATGTTATCACACAAAAGCAGAGAAACTATGCACAGATTAGATCAGTGTTTGTTGTTTTTCCTTGGAACCCCCCTCTTAAAATTTGACACGATTTAAGAAAACACATGCAAACACACACACACAATTCTTTGGTACACTCCTCCTCCTTGTGGATATGGGGGGGGGGGGGGGGGGGGGCTGTCTTACTGAGACAACATGTAGTCCAGGTAGTAAGTGAGCGCAACCTAAAATACCTAAAACCACATATTACACAAAAACAATTATATTTTTTAAAGACCTGGAACGCATCCGTGTCATCTTGTAACTCAAATCTTTGCTTCCCTGGAACAAAATATTTTGAGATGGCGGCTAAATACATCATTTTGGCATGGAAAGGTTTGAGAACCACTGACAGAAATCCGGATCTCATCTCTAAATGGGTTTTGACTGGGAAAGCATCTGTGTCATTTTAGATTTTAACCATACAATTTTATAATGTGGCAAATAATTATGAAAAGATAATACTAGCTAAAAAAAACACAGCCCTCACCTTTCTCTTGGCGTTGCCGGTGTAACGTACTTGCCAAGCCTGTCCAAGGCCACTACTACGTTGAGGTCGTCGTCGTCGACAGGAAGAACCACGTGTTGAGTCCGATAATGTCAAAAGAACCGGAGCAGACTTAATGGGACACACCAGAAACAAAAACCCTCCATTTTAGAATTAGGCCACGGACCCCCATACGTTAGTGTGCACAAATGGTATCAAATGCACTCAATAATGGTAAATATGGTTCCATCAAGAGTTACCAGTAAGGTGCCACTTCCGCCTGGGTGACGGCAGACTGCTGGGCGAGTGCTGGCACTTTCGCATTGGGGGGGTCAGATCAACACATGGAATTAATTCTGTACTGCCCAAATGTGCTGACGTCATAAATGTGATGACGGCTATGGCCGTTTTTAGGCTAAGGAGTGTTTTTCCACGCAAAACGAATGCTTAGAATGGCTTCAGAATCATGAAACCCCCCCCTAGTTTGACATGTTACAATTGTCACATGCTACTTAAAGCATGATGGAATTTGAAAAATGTTGAGATATTTGACTAAATACACGTTTCACATGGATGTGAAACTAGAGGACAATACCTCACTCCATGTCATTGGAATTATTTAATGGGTGAGTACAAACGGATTTTATCACATTTATGCCACGCATGTTTCATTTTTACCAGGAGCAGGTGCAACCGATCTATCGCTCCTGTATGTGGAATACTGTATACCAACTGTATGTAACAACAGAGACATTCTAGGGCTAAGTCGGGACATGATGCAGGTGTGTACCAATTTTCATACAGGTGAAACCATATTGTGGGACTTCAAGCACAAACGTTTGTAGGGGGCGCTATTGAGCCATTAGGCAACACCCTCAATTTTACGATTAAAATACGTAATCTTTTGCCACTTGGGATGTGTGCAAAGTTTCTAAACTTTTCGCGTACATTTAGTACCTCAAAAACATGATTATTCAGGGGAATAAAGAATAATAATCATTGTGATTTCAATAGGGCTTTGCACTAGCCTACTGTGCAGTGTGCAGCTAAGTCCTGCCCTATGCGGGAGCTAACTATTTCCGTAGACAACGCCCTGGTAACGTCTGTCCCAACAGCCAGGAATCTTGGTGTTGTCCTGGACAGTCAGCTCTCGTTCAAAGCTCACATCACAGCTGTCACTCGATCCTGTAGGTTCACACTCTATAACATACGACGAATTAGACCGTTCCTCACCCAGGAATCAGCCCAGCTCCTAATCCAGACAACAGTCTTGTCAAAACTCGACTATTGTAACTCCCTCCTTACTGGCCTACCAGCATGTGCACTTAAGCCTCTCCAGCTGATCCAAAATGCCGCAGCTCGCTTGGTCTTCAACCAGCCAAAATTCTCACATGTCTCCCCCCTGCTCCGCTCCCTCCACTGGCTCCCAGTCGCTGCCCGCACAGAATACAAAACTCTGATGCTGGCATTCAAAGCAACCAAAGGTATGGCTCCCCCATATCTTGCAAGTATGATTGAACCCTACAAACCCTCCCGCGCACTCAGATCAGCCAACGCAGGGAAGCTGGAAGTATACCCTCACTAAAAACGCAGGGACAACGCTCCACACGTCCCAAACTCTTCTCCCTTCTGGCTCCAAAACTGTGGAATGCACTTCCCATTGCAGTCAGAACTGCAGCATCACTCCCAATCTTCCGCCGTAGTCTGAAAACCCACCTTTTCAGACTCCATCATGGCCCATAGCACTTACCCTACCCCCTTAGGTAGCATTTCTGTAGACTTAGATAGCATTTGATACAGACTTATAGCATGTTATGTAGACAGCACTATAATTGCATTGTATATAGTCATAGCACGCCATAGTACATATGTATAGCATAGTAGTATGTATAGTTTATATCAGCTTGTGACTGCAACTTGTTCCTGTTCGCAGATGACTCAGCACTGCTGGTCTCGGACAGGAACAAACTGCAGGTTGACAAGACCCTCAGCTCTGAACTCGGTAGAATCTGCACCTGGCTCGCTGATAACAAACTATCCTTACACCTGGGGAAAACTGAATCCATTCTCTTCGGATCTAATAGTAATCTCAGCAAGGCAGATGGCTTCTTGGTTAGAGTGAGTGACAATATTATCACACGAAAAGATGAAATTACCTACCTAGGTTCCATCCTGGAGGCCAATCTTTCCGGTGATAAAATGGCCACCAACGTAATCAAAAAAGTCAATCAAAGAACAAGATTCCTTTACAGGATCTCCTCACTGGTCAACAAAAACACCTTGAAGACCTTAACAGGAGCCACAAGGTTTCTTTGACTATGCATCCACCTCTTGGTACCACAGCACCTCAAAGGCCCTTAAAACAAGGCTGCAGACCTCCCAAAACAAACTGGTCAGGCTCCTTCTTGGCCTCACCCCCCGAACCCACCTCACCCCTGCCCACTTTGACAGGCTGGAATGGCTTAGGGTCGATGACAGAGTACAGCATCTTGCAATGGGTCTGGTCCACAAGATTCGATACACCACCAAGATACCCATGTACCTGTCTAAATACTTCCTTAATGTAAACGAAGTCCACACCCACAACACCAGAGGGAGTGCAACAAACCATGTACAACCCAGATTCGGCACAAACAAGGGACTAAATTATTTTCGCTCCTATGCCACCAAAATGTGGAACGCCCTACCAACAGTCATTAAGACATGTGAATCCATTGACTCCTTCAAAACCACTCTCAAAGGGCACCTACGGATGGCTGCAATTCGAAACTGGCCTCTGTAAAATCTGAACCCCCCCCAACTGCCCCCCCCCCCCCCCTTTTCAAGTGGACAGTGGACAAGTGGACATGCTGGAGCCTAAAAGCATAAGTGACTGTACCTCCTGATACCTACAACCTCCTTAAAGACCTGTGTTCAGCACCTCCCTGGTCCGAAGCTGTCTTGTTTCACTGTGACTGTACCTCCTGATACCTACAACCTCCTGAAAGACCTGTGTTCAGCACCTCCCTGGTCCGAAGCTGTCTTGTTTCACTGTGACTGTACCTCCTGATACCTACAACCTCCTGAAAGACCTGTGTTCAGCACCTCCCTGGTCCGAAGCTGTCTTGTTTAACTGACAAACAACCTGTAGTGGCTCGAGTTGTGTCCAAAATATCTTTGTATCACATCAAGGCTCATTTCTTGTGGGTGGTTAGCCCCGGGGCTAGTTTGACAGCTAGCATACCGGGTGCCGGCTGGCTGCTAGCCTGACAGCTATCCAGCTTCGCGGAAAACCCACACCCGGCACCGAGAGGAGATCATCAAACCAGACGCAGTTTCAACGCAATAGGCCCAGTTTTCTGGGCCTCTGCCGGTGAGTGTCGTTCCAGTTGGGACCTGCTGCACTGAATGTTTTGAGTCTACTTATCGCTGTGGGCTACGTTAAGTAGCCCTCACGGGTACGTTTTCCTGTCTGAGCTGTACTGCTGCCCGGCTGGCCACCTCTCACCCTGCCTGTAAACAATACCTGCCCATTACCATTACTCTGTTACCGGCCAAAGGTTTCTCTCTTCCCCAGCACCACCATCATCATGCCGCCTCTTACCTCCAACTGTGACGGATGCCTCCTCCTGTCCCGACGTATAGCTGATCTGGAACGAAGAATAACTACTCTGCAACAAATTAAAGATGACGAGCTGCTGCTCGACTCCTTATGTCCCGACCCCGTCCTCCTAGCCCTGGAAATGGACTACGATCCAGAAGTGGGTACAGTCTCTGCCATCTCCTCCCAAGCAGCTGGTGACCTGGACCCCGCTGTCCTGTTGTCGGTGGCGGTGCTCACAAGCCCCGCCGCCCCAACCGAGATCAGGCGAGACCTGGACGACACTGTCCCCATGGAGCCGCTGCGGCTCGACCAGTGGGCTTTAAGGGGAGCCAAGCCAAAAACCCGACCCCAGTCAAGCTCTACCCCCGGCCCCCGGGTGGTCTCTCGGAAAAACAGAATCACAGGAAAAAAGTCTCAGTCCCACGCCAATAATCCTCGTCCTGCCCCGTTGATCTCCTCCAGAAATCATTGCTCCACCCTCGACGAGCGCGAGTTCCCCATGCTCCCTGGTCATAATGTCCCCCCCGTGCCCTCGATCCCAGGACGCGCGTCTCCCACTGCCACTTTGTCCGCTCCGGTCACCGATCGCTCACAGGCGTTAGCTCCGTCCACCCAGCTTGCAGCTGCCGATGGGTCGGGGCGAAAGCCTACATCTGCCAGACACCAGATGCTGCAGGCTGCTGTAAACAGACACCGTCGCCCTGTGGATCACTCCATTCAGCTGCCCTCTCCCCCCTGTTCCAGCACAGAGGCCCCAGTAAAATCCACTCAGCCCCCCAGCACAGAGGCCCCAGTCAAATCCACTCAGCCCCCCCGGCCACTTTTCAAGCCAACCTCACTTTTAATTGGAGATAGTATTATTAAACGGGTCCGATATTTTAACTGCACCACTGTTTGTCTCCCCGGTGCCACGATAATGTCAGTTTCCAAAGCCCTCCAAGATCTGCTCCCGACCCTCCCATCCTCCATTAAGCGTATCATAGTTCACGTTGGTACCAACGATGCAGCTCATCGCACATCCGAGCAACTAAGAGACCATTTTTTACATTTAATAGATCTCGTACGCAGCCACGGAATACCACTCCTCCTCTCCGGTCCTATCCCGACATTTGGTCGGAGTGATGAACAGTTTAGTAGACTCCTTAGTCTCAATGCCTGGCTCCATCGCGTCTGTCGCTCTTTCAACCTAGACTACGTTGACAATTTTAACCTGTTCTGGGAACGTCCGTCCTTCTTTTATAAAGATGGATTACACCCGAGCAGACGGGGAAGCGATGCTCTGGCATCCAACATAGCCATCAGCCTCCACTACCTCGCTCCATGCTTGGAGCGAAGTATCATAACATTGTCCAGCCCGGATACGTCCCTCACTGTCTGACGTCCCCCCGGTCCCAGCCTATACAGTTCCGCCTCCTTTCCCAATTCCAGTCCAGTTTCCATCAGGCGTGGACCTATAACCACATCACTCACAGCTCCTATTACTAGCACAATTAATCTATTTAGTTGTGTTGGTAATAGTCGTGTTCATTCTGTTCTTTCAACCCAGACCGCTCCTCCCTCTCATATTCCAGTCTTAAACAGACCACGCAACTACCCACCGTCTATGAGACGTGGTGTTGGTCATGCCTACCTACGCCCCCTGAGACGCGCCACTCCACCTGCATCAACCAGCCCTGCCTCGGACACCAACTTTCGGATGGCCCTTTTTAATACCAGATCCATAGGCCCACCACACAAAGCACCATGGCTGAAAGATTTCGCCACCACCCGCAACCTCGATTTTTTTTTTCTAACTGAAACATGGGCTACTCCTGGTGATCTCACATCATTCACTGATCTCCTCCCCCCCCACTGCTCTTTTTTCAATTCCCCTAGGACCTCCAGCACTGGCGGGGGCCTGGCCCTAGTATACAAATCTCACATTCAATGCCGACAAATCCAACCTGAGGTTAGCTTCTCCAGCTTCGAACTCCAGCTGTTCGAAATAAGCCTGTCCTCTCCAGTCCTGTGCGCACTGGTTTATCGCCCCCCGAAATACAATAAGCACTTTATAAATGACTTTGCAGAGTTTTTATCTGGAATTATGGTAAAATATGATTATGTTTACATTGGGGGTGATGTAAATGTCCATGTTTGCTGTGACACTAACCCCCTTGGCAAGGACTTTTTAAATTTAATTGACTCTTTTAATCTCACCTTAGCCAAAACTGGCGCTACCCATGAGAAAGGACACACACTGGACCTTATACTGTCATATGGCTTAACTGTCTCTGTTACTGATGTTTTCCCCATCCCCTGTATTTCTGATCATTTCCCCATCTTAATTACTGCCACAATTCCCTGCTCCGCAATTAAACCTGCTCCTCGCCTTCGCCGCACGCGCAAAATAAACCCATTAACCGCATCATTATTTTCCCACAGTTTCAATGCCTCCCCTATTTTTGCTCTGGATTCTCCCTGCATTTCCAACGTCGACACACTTCTCAGTATGTTTAATTCCAAATGCACCGACATATTAGACTCTATTGCGCCGCTCTGGGACCGGCGCACCAAAGCCATCCCTGAGCCATGGTTAAATGACTCCACGCGCTCTCTCAGGCGCACGTGTAGGCGCGCAGAGAGGAAATGGTGCAAGGACCGGCTCCATGTTTCCTTGGACATTTTACGCAATAGTCTGTCTGATTATCTCAGAGCAGTAAAATCAGCAAAAATACAATATATCTCCGACCTAGTTAACAAAAACAGAAATAAACCCCAGGTGCTCTTTAATATTTTCAATTCCCTTACGAATCCCCGTGATGCACCCGCTATTACCCCTTCTTTAAACCTTTGTATAGATTTTCAAACCTTTTTCATTTCAAAAGTTGACGACCTCAGATCACTACATTTTTACACTGTTTCTGACCCAGCCGTATCGACTTGCCCTGCTTATTTCTCCCATTTCGAACCCATATCACTCTCATCACTCGCAGAGGTAGTTTCACATCTACGACCCACAAACAGCCCTTCTGATAGCATCCCCTCCCGGCTCCTCACTGAGGTTTTTGATGCAGTTGGCCCAACAATTTTAATATTAATTAACACCTGTCTTGCCTCAGGATGTGTTCCCACTGCTTTCAAACACGCCGTTGTAACTCCCCTGCTTAAAAAGAATAATCTTGACCCCTCAATTGTCGCAAATTTCAGGCCCATTTCCCAATTACCGTTTCTATCAAAAGCTCTGGAAAAAATAGTATACAATCAATTACAGTCCTTTCTTACCCTCAATAACATCCACGAGACATTTCAATCCGGTTTCAAACCAGGCCACAGCACTGAAACGGCTCTACTCAAGGTCTTTAATGACCTGATTTTAATATCAGATTCTGGTCAACCTGCGGTCCTGGTACTCCTAGATTTATCGGCGGCTTTCGACACGGTCGATCATAGGATCCTCCTGTCAAGGCTTGAGCACCATGTCGGAGTCAGGGGTATCGCACTGGCATGGTTCAAATCGTACCTAGAAAATAGGAGTTTCTCTGTCCAATTAGGCCAATTCTCCTCCCCCCCAGCCCCTCTCAGCTGCGGGGTACCCCAGGGGTCAATACTGGGCCCCCTCCTTTTCCCTTTTTGCTTCCTATATGATGAATTCCTGTTCTGTTTTTTAACTACATAGAAGTGTCTATTTGTATGTCTCTAAATGTTTTGATAAATTGAACAATGTGGACCCTGTTGTAAACAAGTGTAATGCTTAATTGGGTCGTCCACTCACAGTTAACAGTCTTTGTATTGAGTTTGTGCTTGAAATGTACTGTAATTCTACAAACTGTTAATAAATATTTCAATCAATCAATCAATCAATGTATAGTTTCATTATATAGATATTCCACTGTTACTTTCTTAGCTTACGCATGTTTCATGATAAATGCTTTTATGTGATGTATTCCCATGCTTTTGTTCTTGCTTAATGTAAATCGCTCTGGATTAAGAGCGTCTGCTAAATGCCTAAATTGTAAATTGTCTCGGGCGCTGCTATAAAAAACTCTAAACATTTTAACACCACAAACCATGTGGTCCCTGGCACAAAATCTGTTTTAAGATGGGGGTCCCTGGCCAAATACATATTAACCTGGGGCTGGGGGTCCTTGACATAAAATAATTGAGAACCACTGCTATAGACTATAGTCTACCAGCAGGGCCGGATTTAGCAAACAGGGGGCTGTAAGCAAACCTTTTTTTAGGGGCTCCCTCATTGCCACGCCGGGGGGGGTCCGGGGGGGCACTAGCCCCTCCCGGGGTCCAGAAAAATCTGTAAATTTGCCATGAAAATGCTTCAATCCGGTGCACTTTGAGATCAAAATTTTGATCTAGTAGATCTGCTATTTTTGCTCTTTTTTAAATTGAAATTCTGAATTATTTTTAGCTATTTCTGAATTGAAATCTTGAAAAGTTAATGTTTTATTTAATTTCAAATACTTTTATTTTATTTTATTTTTTATCCCACGATTTTGTAACCCATTTTTCACCCCTGTGTCAAACATCTAATGCAGGGGTCTGCAACCTTTTTCACATCAAGTGCCATGTTTTAATTTCCGTGATAGTCAGTGTGCCATATATAATTATGACACCACATCAACATTAAATATTCCCAACTGATTTTGATTTTCCATATAGGATATACATAACAAGCTTAGAAATATTTTTGATGATCATTAAACTCAGAGCATTAACCCACCTAATCCCTCCCCAGTCATGAGTTAGGAGTTTGAATGAATGTACAATTATGTGCAAGCCTCACTGGTACTAGCCGATGGTACCCCCAGTAGTACCATCATCATCATCATCATCATCGTCTTCATCATCATCATCATCACTGATGCAGTGATGCTAGCAGCCCTAGTAGCAGCAAACTCACTTGTAGTCAATCGACTAGTAGTTGCAGCCTCAGAACCAACCTCATTGTTATTGTTAGTGTCTACATTAGCCTCCTGGTGCAACACTTCCTCTTGCTCTCTCTCCTCTAAAAATTGGGTTGGGTTCTTCTGCTGGCTTGAAATAACTTAGCTTGGGTAAAGAAGCCCGGAGCATTTCAGCTTTTTTCTTTTTCTTGTCTTTTTGAGATCCACTGGGGTAAACTCGTTTCATGACTCTTAGTTGCACTCTGACTCACTCATTCAACTAAACTAGTACAAACGCAAATGAACAACAAACTGATGCAGCAGAAAATGCAACCAGAGAACATATGCATGACACACTCACTGAACACCTTATTGGTAGAGGAAGCCTATTTGTTGTAATTTCAATTGGTATTAATACCCAAACAATCATTTTCGACAGGAGAATGATCTGCAATTTACGTCACTGAAAACTTTCATATTAAATTAATTTACTCACCTAGAGTTTAAATCGTAAAATGGAGGATCATGTAAGAACACACTTTTGTTATTGAAGAGCAGGGTAAATATGACGTTTTGCGCCAAGGTCCTATTCCTTTCCTGACAGTCTAGGCTGTATGATTGTTGTTGTTTTGTTTTGCAACATTATTTCCACGTTGAAACGGCCGGGTTTGAGGCGCAGTATAGGGGGACAAAGACCAACAGGGGAGCCCAAGACGGGACGGACGGCCGCGACCGGGCGTCGCTTAACGGGGGAGGATCATGAAGAAGTGACGCCGAGGAAGCGACGCCATGGGCCGTCGGAGCCCCCCCTGGGGGGGCCCCCTAACCGACCGCAATAGGCGAACGACTGCGAGTCTGCGAGTCAACTGCGAGTCTGCGACGGAACGGGCTGGCGGGGCTGCGATATTAAACATTTTTCAGGGAGAACTCTCGGGGCCTCTAGCCGTCGGGGCTCTACGCAGCTGCGTAGTTTGCGTAGCGGTAAAAACCGCCCCTGTCTACCAGAAAAACAAACCAGCTCACTAACAAACAGACAGCATAAATGGTTGTAGTGTATTGGCGCCCAGACATATAGGCATTATACAGTAGGCATATATATATATAGATAAATAGAGTTGGGGACACAATCTGGGGTAGAGATGTGAAGAGACCCAGTAATCTGACTGCCTCCAACTAAAACAGCTGGAGGAACTCAAAGTGGGCATGCAGAGGGATCATTTCACCAACCAAGCCACCCTTCCCCCTCAGAGGTAGAACAGAAGTTAGTAGCCTACTATGTTAAGGTGGTTTCATCATGTCATAAAGACACATAATAATACACCTGTGTTTACAACCACTACACACTGATACAGGTGAGGTCATGTATTCCACATTGAGATATATGGAGTTGTGGGTTAGATGTAGTCTTATAGTCCATGTTAAAATGTGAGTCTATTCTTATGAGCATTGAGTGATACTGAGGAACCTGAGCCAGGAGGCCTGTACATAGAGGGTCTATTATGGCCAGGGTCATACAGGTCAGAGAGTCCGGAGGATCACTAGAACAAAGACCTTTTGTTGGGTTGGTAAAATATGATACAGGCTATGTTCCAAATGGTGACCCAGGGCATAAGACCTATATATTAATATGGCATCTGGCCGGACGAGAGTCAAGCAGGATAGGGAGCCAGGAGGTGTTTAGAATAAAGGCCTGGGGAATACATCTGAACACAAACACACTCTGACACACACACTGACACCTATACAAATCTATACACATGCACGCACATGCACGGGATTGGATGTGTGAGACTCAGTATATAGGAGCCTCGTGGTAGGACGAACAGGGCTTCTCAGGCGCCAGTCACACCTATCAGACAAGCGTCTTATCAATGTTTTATGGTTTCATCTGTCTTGTCGTTTGTCGCATCAATTGACCACAATGCTTTGCGGAATCTGGGCGGTGCGTGGGCGGTGCGAGGACATGCGGAAACAGATCCACGTGTTGCCTGTTGTTGTCCTTACGCTGTTAGCTGCGGGACACAGTAGCTATAGTAGCTTGTTGGTTGTGTCAACGTGTTGCGTCTCCACTTTATCAGTACCACTACCACAGTAGGTGCCAAGTCTGGCACTGATTCCGTGTGTATGTATATAGCCTCCAGGTACGCAGACTAAGCATGGCATCATTGTGGAAAATTAATATTTTCTGTTAGCAACGACTCCATTATTTTTAATAAAGCGCATCCATTTTACCACAACACACGACTTGCTGCATTTCAGGCTGTTAGCCATGACGCAGACGTCGATGCAGGCTATAGGCGAAATATAGGATAAGAGATGACATGCGTCTCCAAGTTGGAGCCTATAGTTGCGCCTGGGCGCACGGCTCTCTCCTATCTGCAGTCCGACCGTTCAGCGTTACTTCAGGAGAGGAGACGACAGATTGAAGAGTGCATGCCACTGCTTTGGCATTGCCAGTGGACACCTCGATGTTAATGTTATTAAAAAAAATGAGAGAAAAAAAAGGGGGGGAATCATATAAGCATCAGGCTATATAGACCAGAGCTAGGTTAGGAGTGAATGATAAAATGCATGCACCTTGAATTATAACGTTTGTTTTAATTTTCTGTTCGGCCACGACGGGCAGGGATTATATTTTCCTGTTGAATTGCTTACTGGAACAGACCAAACTACTTTACTTAACAATAAAATAATTTTCGTTACGAAAGTGCATAGGCTCTTTCCTCTTCCGTGTCTGCAGATGCCGGGCGCGGCCGTGCATTTTTTTCTGTATTTGGGTGAGTTAGGACGTGCAGTCAAATGATTCCGTCGGTTATACAATCTAGTCTGGGGGGTCCGCACTTTTGCGTCGCGGGTGGAACGGTGTGATTAATTTTCTTTTGTGTAACATTGTCATGGACAAACAAGGCAAACGAAGAAATGCGTAACAAGACAAGCACAGAACAAAACAGGATGTTTTTGGCCAGTCTTAGTCACTCCTACGGTGTTAAGCTGAGCTGTTGAAATGGTACAGTCTTAGTCACAGTTTGCGTTAAGATATTGTAGCCTACTCTTAGACACTTTTCGTGTTAAGATATTGTACCCTTAGACACTTTTTGTGTTAAGGATGATGGAATGGATAACGGTTTTGTTTTGTGTTTGAATTGGGTGTTTTTTCCTATGCATGTGTCTTGTGTGGGTTGCATGTATGAGATTATATGATGAGATGATTGGATTTAAATTGGATTGATATGGGAGAATAATTGAATTTGACTTGGTTTGATATGAGGGGATGTTTGTGTTGCATGGTGTAAATTCTGTGTAAATCTGTCTGTTACGTTGTGTGGTCTGTCTATTATGTCTGTGTGCCTATGTCGTGTAATTTCTATAAATGAACCAAGCCTTAGAGGGGTAAAAGTTACATGGCGCATATACAAACCCAGGCCTTTGTCTTGAAACCGTTTGAAGCTCCCTCCGGGACAAAGGGTTTCACACGTCACAAGAATTGTCATCACTCTGAATGCATCTGCTATTTAAATCAGTCTAGAACTTTTACACTGAGTAACTTAACTCTGAAACTTAAGGAGACTTTTAAACTAGTCTAAAGTATTAAATAGTTATAATCATAATAGTTATATAAGCTATAACTATTAATAAGTAGTGCAATTGATGTATTGATTGAAAACGTACTAGGAGATTATAAGAGTATAGCCTTTACTAGTTTGGGTTTAAAGCTGGTTTAATTCTAAATAATCTGTTCAGTCATGCATAGTTCCGTTTTTAAACATTGCTTAGATTTTTTAACTATGTGTCATAAAGAGTAAACTTAGGTTTCATCTAGTTGCTGACATGTTTAACTATGTTTGCCTTAGAAGTAAGCAAGTCATCACATTTTTGTAAAAGGTTGTAGACAGTAAAAGGCAGTTGTAAGTCCCGCCTCTCTGCAGACCGGATGGGGAGGGGGGAGGCGGGGACTGCAAAATGATATATAAACGGAGTACCCGCGAAAATTCAGGGTAGCTCTTTCTCGGATCCGTGGTGCTGCATTTTCCTGACTACAAGCGCTGCTAAGTGTGTTATTATCCGAAGAGCTGCCAGGGAAATCCGTTTGGTGATTCCTTTGTTACACTGTGGTTGCCGTGTGTGGACCGTCTTTGCAAAATAAAGGACCTCTTCTTCCAAGCCAACTGAACCTCTCCTTTGTCTGCTTCCTGTACGCCGTTACACGCTGTGAGAGCGGGTGAGAGATACGTCACTATATCTCTGTGTGCCTATTTTGTCTGTGTGTTTTGTGTTGTCTCTGTGTGACTGTAATTAAGTTGGGAAATTACACCACATGGTGTTCTGAAATATATGCAGTAGCCTAGAGACCAGAGCCAACACACATTGATTAAGTTAATATTATACAGGCTATATGACCGTTCACAGATACAGATAGTTTGGTTTCATGTCTTAATCTGTCAAACAATAACGTAGGAGAACAGCCAGATAAAGAATAAATAATATAAAGGTTTAACTCACTCACAGTGAAAGAATTAAGTGTGCTCGCTCCCTGAGCTGCAGGAGAAAAGACGCAGGTGCCATGAATGAAAGAATTGCACACGTGTGAATGTTTCACTCCACCAGTAGATGGAGCCATTGATCTTCTACTTCCAGAAGGAAACGCAAAAAGATAAATCCTTTCCTCTCTCTCTATAAAGACTAGGCCTATTAAAGGCTTTCAGTACATATGTATAATAAAACATTACAATACAGTACATTTAATATGAAGATTTTAAAATTACAAAAATATTAATCAATGTGTTTATGCAGGGCTACTCAACTTAACTCATCGAATGCGCAAAGCGTTTTTAAACGTTTTATTATAGCCGAGCGCAAGAAGCGCAAGACGTTTTTATACGTTTTATGGTCCAAAAAACGTTTTTTTATTGATTACTATGGTTCAACTATATTTGCGCCCGGACAACTCATAATGTAACACCGATCGGCTCTAAAAAGAGTTAAAACCCCCCCCTGCTGAAAAGAGGTGTTGGTCTGAGAAGCGTCTGGCACCGCCTATTGGTTGGTCTATGCGAGGACGTACGACGTATTGGAGACGGCCGTCCGGCATAGACCAACGCAGATGTCAGGGGATCTAAAATGGATGGGACAATGCTCTTGTTTGTGTGAATACACTCGATTCCCCCTCCCCTCCTGTTTCTACATGGTTTCTCCCGAGGGAGAATGGTGGGGGGGGGGGTCTCTTCCTCTTGGATCGCATTGGCAGTTCCCCCCCCACTCCCGAGTCCCCACTGCTTTCAACTGCAAGGCTTGCACTCACTCTCATTCTCGGAACAAGATACAACGCGATTTGCTCTCTGCCCGTATATAAACCTGCAACGATCGGCATTTGATTTCATAACGTAACGTTTGCCAATAACATGTGGAGTTAGTCATGGACAGATTGCACATCATTATCGAGGGCCCGCCATGATACGTTGGTCGCTGATCGCAAGCCGTACTGCTGCTGCTGTTGCTTTGCTCGCATCCATCATAAGGCATCCATCCATCCACCCCCCTTTCTCGTTACAACAGGCTATTATAAACTCACCGTCGAGCAGCCTGCCCTGCACCTAATGTGATAAAATGAACGGCAGGACAAAATCGGATCGATTATTATCTGTCTATCAGCAACATACGGGTGTTTGTCTTGCAACGACAGGTGGTGCTTTCTCGTATTTTTTCTTCCAAACACGTTGCGTGCTGCTTCTGCTTCTGCCGCATCCATCATGGATGTGATCCATCCACGATCGTCGTTGTTTTTTTTTCCAAACATGTCCAGACACAATCCGATCCAGTCTCGCGTCTCACCTTATAGATACGCGAGACTGGATCGATGAGGTTAGTGGTATGTCTGGACATGTTTGGAGCGGCACACGACAATCGACAATAACGTTGCGTGCTGCTTCTGCTTCTGCCGCATCCATCATGGATGTGATCCATCCACGATCGTCGTTGTTTTTTTTTCCAAACATGTCCAGACACAATCCGATCCAGTCTCGCGTCTCACCTTATAGATACGCGAGACTGGATCGATGAGGTTAGTGGTATGTCTGGACATGTTTGGAGCGGCACACGACAATCGACAATAATGTTGATTATGCAAGATCATTTCCTCAAAGCCTAGTTGCCCCCCCCCCCCCCCCCGTTACTGCGATTGTTTGTAGCTCGAATCACAGAATGAGTTCAATGAGCGTAGGGAGAGGGCACATATGGGGCTACGATTGAAGAAAGTTTCCAAGTCCGTTTTATGATCAGATAATGTGCATCAAGACTCTCTGCTTTCATAAGAAAAAAACTAATACTGTAATTGCGAATGCAATGAGCACTTACTATGAGACCTAGCAGATCACGTCTGTCTGTCTGTCTGTCTGTCTGTCTGTCTGTGTGTGTGTGTGTGTGTGTGTGTGTGTGTGTGTGTGTGTCTGTCTGTCCCGCTTACTGTATATGTGGACCTGGCCCTTTTGTGCCCATATATGGAGCTGAGTGATTTGTGAGTCATGGTGACATGAGTGTGATGGCGTGGTCCTGCTTTGGGGACTCCTTATATGGTTATGGCTGAGTCATGGTGACATGAGTGTGATGGCGTCTTTTGTGACCATATATGGAGCTGGCGTGGTCCAAGCACTAACTATGACACCCTGCAGATCATGTCTGTAATTTATTCTAATTGTTATTGCAATTTACGATCTGCGTTCGCCTTCCGCGTTCGCGCGTCTTACTCGTAATAATAAAAATCACACCCCTGTGAAGTGAGCAGTGCAATGTTGTGAAGTGAGCAGTGCAACATTGCACTGCTCACTTCACTGGGGTGTGATTTCTATTATTATTACAGTATTAGTATTTTTCTTATGAAAGCAGAGAGTATTCTGTTTCATACGGTATATAGTATGTACATGTCGCTATAGGCCTTATTTTGTGAATATTTAGTTGTTAGGTCCATGCTCTCTAAAATTATCTTTTTCAGAGAACTTTAGAGATGGCATGGGCCTGAATAACTATTATTCACAAAATAAGGCCTATAGCGACATGTACATACTATATACCGTATGAAACAGTCGACTCTCTGCTTTCATAAGAAAAATACTAATACTGTAATAATAATAAAAATCACACCCCTGTGAAGTGAGCAGTGCAATTGCACTGCTCACTTCACAGGGGTGTGATTTTTCTGGGTGGTATTTTTCTTATGAAAGCAGAGAGTCTACTGTTTCATACGGTATATAGTATGTACATGTCGCTATAGGCCTTATTTTGTGAATAATAGTTCTTCGGGTCCATGCCTTCTCTAAAGTTCTCTGGTGGGCGCAAGCTGCATTCAATAGCCAATTAGTGACAAACTGTATATGTGTACAATGTGTACTGTTTTCCTCCTAAAAGTAGACATTCAGGGCTTTCATTCGGTATATGGTTTGTATAGGATATTATTTGTGCTCAATTTTATATCGGTCTTTTGAACTAAAAAAACTGAACTGAAATGTCTGTCAACTTCAGGCCTCCATATCTCTGTTGTTTTTTTTCACAAGCAGCGTGCAGGCAAAAGCAGGTGTTAGAAAAAGGTCAATATCTCCAGAATGGAAGATGGTAGAATCATAATTTTTTTTTTAAATTGAAGTGGACAAGTTGGGCTTTCTTTTTATTTATGCGATTGTGATTCTCGCTATAAGAGGCCCCTCGCTGTGGGCCCCCCAAAAAGTTCAAAAAGCCCATGTTAAGCCTTCAGCACCAGTAAGCCAGGGTCCGCTAGAACCTGTAGCAGTCTATGTGTTAAGATGGCTCAGGGACCAATCGGCAAAATTCCAATTAAGGGCTGCAAGCTAAAATATCAATATTATTTTTGAAACGTGTAGGCCTACAAATGTATTTTGACTACACGATTAGTCTAAAAATGAAGGAAACCATGAATTAAAAAGCCACATTTCAATCTATAAGGGTAATTCATTAATGGTTTAATTAGTAGTACACTTGCAGTTTGTAGGCTACTGCGTGTGTAGTATAAATGCAGACGTGGTCAGTCTGCTAACCGTCTGGGACCGATCTATGGCTGTATTTGGAATAGGCTACATGAAATGCATGTAAGATGATATCACAGACATTCTAGAGCTATTAACAAAATTGGGAAGGTGATTATTAGGAAAAAGCTCTGAAAAGTTCTGAAAAAGCTGGCAGAGGTGTCCGAGTCATGCAGAAAGGAAGCAAACAGCAGACCTTCCGCTCCAGGCAGACATCCCATCCAGTTTGCGAGGGCTGGAGAGGGTGTCAAACCCTCCCGCCAGAGAGATACTGCAAGACTCCTCTCACCGGGAAATGAGTGGACCATGAGGGTCGACCTGGGGAAGCAACTCCAGTTCCCCAGGGAGATCGTGGAAACAGCGCTGCGGCCAGACCTAGTCATGTGGTCAGAGGCTTGCAAGACAGTCCTTCTGGTCGAACTCACTGTCCCATGGGAGGGAGGTTTGGAGGCTGCTTATGAGCGGAAGCGAGCCAAGTACTCAGACCTGGCGGCAGAGTGCAGGGAGGCTGGCTGGAAAGCTGTTATCTGCCCTGTGGAAGTGGGGTGTAGGGGCTTCGTAGGTTCCTCAACTGCCCGCCTACTCCGCGACATTGGATGCACAGGAGCGGGGCATCGGAAAGCCATGAAAGAGCTGGCTGAGGAGGCGGAGAAAGGCAGCTTCTGGCTGTGGCTAAGGAGGAAGCATAAGAGTTGGGGGACAAACACCTAGGGCATCAGCAGGGGGTGGCAGGGAGAGATCCCTGCCATCGCTCCGCCACCATGAGACGTACTGGGGTTAAAGGAGCGAAACGTTGATAAATGGTGGTCCCCAGCTGATGACCCGTTTAGGCCCACAAAGGTGTTCAGTGAGGTGTCACAGCACACCTGTTCAAAAGGCACTGGAGGAGGTGCGTCAGGCAGCAATGCCCAGCAGGAATACCATCACCTGTATCTGATATAATAGGAAAGCCACACAATATTGTTGGCTGCTATAGGAGAGTCACAGAAAACGTTAAATCAATAGTCACTTCTCCAACTGACAAGTACAATTTTACTACTACTTGTCCGGAAATATGTGTTACTTGTCCCGGACAAGTATGTACTGTAATTCTGCAAACTGTTAATAAATATTTCAATCAATCAATAAGTCAATGGTGATTTATTTATTCATATTTAGTCCTACTAGACCCCAGCAGGAAATTACATCTGGCCATAATGCCATACTGTGTAGGCTCAATATGTTAGTTTAGCACATCCTACTTCACCCCAGTAGATCCCTTGATCTTTTGTGGCCAGATATAATTTCCTGGGGTCTATAGAACTATAGTAAATAATAAAGCAATCTCTATACATTTCTCTAAGAAAGTAAGTATTGAGCCCCCATTCGAATGCACCCACCCTGTCAACAAAGCTGAAATCACTCAAATTAAAGAAAGCAGAAAATGAAGGGAAAAAAACACACTTTCTTTAAAAACAACCTAAAACATGAACCTTAAGTTTTTATAAAACTAAAGTTGTCCTTTAATGTCAAGATTTACCCTGTCCCTGTATAAGTGGTTAATACTCGACTGACTACATCAGGCCATATCACTTTCTCTTGGAACAAATAATACAATATATATATATATATATATATATATATATATATATATAATAATACTAAAGGCTCTGAGTCTGTCCCCCAAGGTCCGCTTGCTTGTTTTGCATCAGCCAAAAAGAGGACAGTGAGTGCAAGATGGGCATGTATTCGGTCATAAAATAAATAGGTGCTATACTTGTCTATTAATCTGATCAATAGATGATCGTCTATTAATCTGATCAATAGATGATCAGATTAATAGACAAGTATAGAGTGGAGGGCCCCTGGGTGGGCTGGAGAGCTGGTGTGGAGGGGTTTCTGGCTGGCTGGCAAGCTGGTGTGGAGGGCTCCTGGGAGGGCTGGAGAGCTGGTGTGGAGGGCTTTCTGGCTGGCTGGCGAGCTGGTGGGGAGGGCTGGTGGCTGGCAATACGTTCTCATCTGACGAACCCAGTGGAGATGGTAGTGGCTCCCTCTTGTCCACCCACACTGGGAGAAATCAAATGAAAGTATAAAGAGTTCAGTGGCTGGGATAGGTGAGAGGGAACTACAAGTACAAGTTGTACTTGATTCAATCTTACCTTCCCCTGAGCTTGCGCTCGACACGCTTATGATGTCGTCTTCCACCACCGTGTCCACAACTTTACCCCAAAGGGTCCTTTTGGGTGGAAAGGACACTAGAAGGGCAGCGAGGGGTTTCCCCGTCAGCCCCTGTCCAGGCCTCTGGTCCCGGGTTTGGGGGCGTTTCCAGGGGGACTGAAAGAGGGAGGGAACACACCAGGATTTAGGTAGCAGTATTCCATTTCCTCGGGATAAACATCTCGAAGGACCCGAAGTGGGCCACACACACAACCACAGTGGTGAAAAAAGCCCAACAACGGCTCTACTGCCTGAGGCGCCTGAAGAAATTCAGAGTGAGCCCCCACATCCTCAGAGCGTTCTACAAAAGCACCATCGAGAGTGTTCTGACGAGCGGAACCACTGCAAGACTGCAGAGAGTGGTGCGAACAGCACAGCGCATCGTGGGAGGGGAGCTTTCCCCACTCCAGGAAATACACGAGAGACGTTGTATGGCTAAGGCTGAGAGCATTATCAGGGACATCCATCAACCCAGCCATAGCCTGTTCAAACCCACTTCCGCGCCCACGGCCGGGCAAACGCTATATGAGCATCAAGAGCAGCACCACCAGACTCTTAAACAGTTTCTACTTGTCCACAATTAGACTGCTGAACAAGAGCTAGGATTGGTGACGTCACACAGACTTAACTGGTCTCCTTTAGTAGAGACTACTCTGTATATACACATAGGCTACATCACTTTATTTATTATTTTATATGCATACATATTGTACCATGTAGATTAGTCATGTACTATGCACTTTCTTTCTTTTAACTGCAATGATGAGCCTGCACAAACAAGAATTTCACCCATGTTACCTGTAATGTGATGTGACAATAAAGTTAGATTTTGATTCTGATTAGGGTTACAGTGGTAATGACTCACCGCTTTGTCACTTGAGGACGTGGACGGGTCTTTCTCCACCGGATGGCGTCTCTTTGCCAAACACTTCCCCTTGGTGTGTCTGGGAGGAGTAGCAGGCGGAGCAGGTGGCCCCTGCTCCTCTGGCTCCCTCAGGTCTTCCTCCTCCTCGCTGGGAAATCTCTGCAACCTCTTTTTTTCACACAGAAAGCCCAATTAGTTGCCTGGAATGCAACATACTTCTGGAATGCAATATACTTATCTGTACTTAATAAATACAAGTCTGTACTTACTTTTTTTGCCATGGAGATCTGTCTCCGCAACAATTTGTTGTTGGCCTCCAGGACCTTGATCTTCTTGATCTCCGACTCACAGCTGGGGTTTGTGCAGCTGGCGTTAGTGGTCGGGGATGATGGAGTGTCATCGCTTTCCTCATAAATAATGTCAAGGTCCGTTACCAAGTAAGCCCCATTGGAACGAAGTTGGCCAAGCTCCTGCATGGCCACCTTGTACCGCAAAGGCCTCAGGCATATCTCTATCTGGTGCTCTGTTAGCTCTTTGTGGACATTCTTTAAGTGATGTTTGGGGTTGGAAATGACCGTCATGCAGCCGCTGTTCATGAAGTCGGAACAACGGTAGTTTCCCCCATCAATCAGTATCCTGTCTCTTCCCAGTTTACAAAGTATCTTCTGTTCTTTGGAATCCTTTATTGTACCGTGCATGCTTATAAGGTGCCTGTCCACATCAATAATCTCCAGCCAGCACACCGGACAAAAGTGGTCCATCTCAGCAATGTCTGTCGAGGGATCAATGTGTACATTGGTTCAGTTTCAATTATGACTACAGTTCACAATAAACTCCCTTACACTTTTATTTTATTTAACCAGTAAAAAACACATAAAGACTGAAGTCTCTTTTACAAGTGTGAACTGGCCAAGACAAGAGGCAAAATAAGTGACACAGCTCTGCCAGTAACAAAAAATACACAACAAAAAACAGGACAGACATACAATGCTCATAAATACAGTACCCACTACCAAGAAGCTCACGGGGAGAACAGGAACGTGACCAATAAATAAATAAAAACTAATAAATAAACACTGGCAACAGCAGCACAACAATCTACAACTTACAACAATCTACAACTTACCATGTGCTTTCCAAACCGAATGATGTTAACCTATGGCAAACAAATATGGCCACCGGTGCAACCCAATTAACCGTCCCATCAGAAACAAAGATAGAGGGTGTGTAGAGCCCAGGATAACATTAGATGATTGACACAGGGGTGGAAAATGGGTTACAAAATTGTGGGATAAAAAAAATATATATATAATAAAAGAACAAAGATACATATTCCTACAAGTTCAATCTAATGAAAAAAGTAACCATTGTTACAATTGAGGACTGAGAACTTTAAGCCCTGAGAATATCTCTACTAGAGCACAAACTTTTGGCGCGGATGCCACCGCGGGGGTCCGCGACGGGTCCGCAACTGAACCAAAACTACAAATGTCGTTGATAACTATAAACAAGAATGTTTGTGAACCAGCACATTGTGGCCAAGTTAGTTAGCACTGAGCTAGCAGTGCACTGAGCACTGAAATCCTAGCCAGGCTTGGGCAGCCATGAGGTTGGCTGCTGAAATCCCTCGACAAGACAGTATCAATAGAATAATAAACGTGAGCTAAGTGAGTAAATCATTCTTACAAAACACTTCACCGGTATCTGTCAAGTGTTCAGGCAACTGAAGAACAGATAACTAACTACTGTATAAACAAGAATGTTTGTGAACCAGCACATGGACCAACAAGCGGGGGCTTACCGCTGGTCCGACCTCCCGTTGGCCCGACCTCCCGTTGGTCCTACCGGTCGGACCTAAGAGAGCCCCTACCATTCCCCATAGCCCGACCTCCCGTTATTTCGACCCGTCGGGCAGTTCGCACTAAAGGGACGTCCCGTTGGTTCGACCTCCCGATATTCCGGCCACTGTCAAAACAGCTTTTTCAGAGCGCATTAAATGTCTTGTAATGTCATGATGTACATGTCTTGCGCGGAGATATCAGAACCGTTCAAAGCTGCTTTTTCAGAGCGCATTAAAGCAGCTAATCAATAGCTCATAGGCCGCCTGACATTACATTCGGATTTGATTTAGGCTACGCACTGTCAATGTGTTCAGAATGTGCATGCGCACCGAAAAATAGCCGATCTGCAATCTCACAAGCATGCATAAAACAATTGCTGTCTGTCTGTCTGTCTCTTTATTGATTCCCGTCGGTAAATTCATGTGCCATAGAAGGCTATACATAGGCTATATATTGTCTATATAAAATGGAACGGATCGTACTGCCCGCTGCCAAGGCGCACGATGCGCGCGCGGTCTTCCCTGAGTGCTGCATGTATTCGTGTTGGGTTGCGTATAGGCCTATACATAAGGACCCCTCCCCAATGGAAACAATTGGGCGTCTATCAACGCAGGAAAGACGGCGCGTGCACTGCTCCTTGGCATGCAGTGTCCGTTTCATTGATTGCAATGTATTGGCCTATAATTTGATTAGGTCAGACATTAGGCCTAAGGCCTACTATAAATATGGTGGGTGTTTATATGTGATTAATGTACGATGGATGCACAACCACATAGGCTATTATTTTGTAAATCCACCTTGCGATAAAACATGTGAGAAACACATGATCATTTAACTACAACTACTAATGACTATATACTCCAATCTGTAAAATCATCTGAAACTGAATACAAGCAGAGAGACAAATCATATATTATGAACTTTTATATACACAGAAATGCACAACATTTGTTAAATAAAATGTAACAAAAAAATACTTTTTTATGACCGCCACACTCTGGTGCGTTATCCACTCAAAACTATAATGTGCGCTCCCATTGAATTCTGCATTGAACAGTCTCTAAAATAAAAATAATTAGCATATATATAGCTCTTGCCAGTCTTTTTCAAATGAAACTTAAAAGAAGAAAACGATAACGATAAACGATAACGAAAAAAAATTTAATGCATTTATTTTACAGGAAATTGTGAAGTGAATACTGGATCGCCTCCCAGTATTCATCCAGTGTGCGGACACCCAGATTATAGTCGCGTTTCAGACGCGTAATTCTCTCCTCCAGGCGCCTCCATTTTCTCCTCTGGGTTGGTCTGGCCTCCCCTCTCTCAGCAGCTGCTGTTTGGACCTCCGTCAGCCGCTGTTGGTCCTTCACCTGGCGCAGGAAAATCCAGATGGATGGATGCTGCCTCTGGAGTGCCGCATTCCACTTCTGATGAAAACCTATAAACAATAAAAACAATGGATGAACAGTGGTGGAAAAAGTATCGCATTAACTCATAGAATGCTGAAAGCGTTTTTAAACGTTTTATTATAGCCAAGCGCAAGAAGCGCATAACGTTTTTATACGTTTTATGGTCCAAAAAACGTTTTTTTATTGATTACTTTAGTTCAACTATATTTGCGCCCGGACAACTCATAATGTAACACCGATCGGCTCTAAAAAGAGTTAAAACCCCCCCCTGCTGAAAAGAGGTGTTGGTCTGAGAAGCGTCTGGCACCGCCTATTGGTTGGTCTATGCGAGGACGTACAACGTAATGGAGACGGCCGTCCGGCATAGACCAACGCAGATGTCAGGGGATCTAAAATGGATGGGACAATGCTCTTGTTTGTGTGAATACACTCGATTCCCCCTCCCCTCCTGTTTCTACATGGTTTCTCCCGAGGGAGAATGGTGGGGGGGGGGGTCTCTTCCTCTTGGATCGCATTGGCAGTTCCCCCCCCACTCTCATTCTCGGAACAAGATACAACGCGATTTGCTCTCTGCCCGTATATAAACCTGCAACGATCGGCATTTGATTTCATAACGTAACGTTTGCCAGACACATGTGGAGTTAGTCATGGACAGATTGCACATCATTATCGAGGGCCCGCCATGATACGTTGGTCGCTGATCGCAAGCCGTACTGCTGCTGCTGCTGCGCTGCTCGCGCTGCGCTGCTCGCATCCAACCATCCAATCTTTCTCGTTACAACAGGCTATTATAAACTCACCGTCGAGCAGCCTGCCCTGCACCTAATGTGATAAAATGAACGGCAGGACAAAATCGGATCGATTATTATCTGTCTATCAGCAACATACGGGTGTTTGTCTTGCAACGACAGGTGGTGCTTTCTCGTTTTTTTTCTTCCAAATACGTTGACGTGCTGCTTCTGCCGCATCCATCTCGTTGTTTTTCTTGTTTTTTTTCCCAAACATGTCCAGACACAATCCGATCCAGTCTCGCGTCTCACCTTATAGATACGCGAGACTGGATCGATGAGGTTAGTGGTATGTCTGGACATGTTTGGAGCGGCACACGACAATCGACAATAATGTTGATTATGCAAGATCATTTCCTCAAAGCCTAGTTGCCCCCCCCCCCCCCGTTACTGCGATTGTTTGTAGCTCGAATCACAGAATGAGTTCAATGAGCGTAGGGAGAGGGCACATATGGGGCTACGATTGAAGAAAGTTTCCAAGTCCGTTTTATGATCAGATAATGTGCATCAAGACTCTCTGCTTTCATAAGAAAAAAACTAATACTGTAATTGCGAATGCAATGAGCACTTACTATGAGACCTAGCAGATCACGTCTGTCTGTCTGTCTGTCTGTCTGTGTGTGTGTGTGTGTGTGTGTGTGTGTGTGTGTGTCTGTCTGTCCCGCTTACTGTATATGTGGACCTGGCCCTTTTGTGCCCATATATGGAGCTGAGTGATTTGTGAGTCATGGTGACATGAGTGTGATGGCGTGGTCCTGCTTTGGGGACTCCTTATATGGTTATGGCTGAGTCATGGTGACATGAGTGTGATGGCGTCTTTTGTGACCATATATGGAGCTGGCGTGGTCCAAGCACTAACTATGACACCCTGCAGATCATGTCTGTAATTTATTCTAATTGTTATTGCAATTTACGATCTGCGTTCGCCTTCCGCGTTCGCGCGTCTTACTCGTAATAATAAAAATCACACCCCTGTGAAGTGAGCAGTGCAATGTTGTGAAGTGAGCAGTGCAACATTGCACTGCTCACTTCACTGGGGTGTGATTTCTATTATTATTACAGTATTAGTATTTTTCTTATGAAAGCAGAGAGTATTCTGTTTCATACGGTATATAGTATGTACATGTCGCTATAGGCCTTATTTTGTGAATATTTAGTTGTTAGGTCCATGCTCTCTAAAATTATCTTTTTCAGAGAACTTTAGAGATGGCATGGGCCTGAATAACTATTATTCACAAAATAAGGCCTATAGCGACATGTACATACTATATACCGTATGAAACAGTCGACTCTCTGCTTTCATAAGAAAAATACTAATACTGTAATAATAATAAAAATCACACCCCTGTGAAGTGAGCAGTGCAATTGCACTGCTCACTTCACAGGGGTGTGATTTTTCTGGGTGGTATTTTTCTTATGAAAGCAGAGAGTCTACTGTTTCATACGGTATATAGTATGTACATGTCGCTATAGGCCTTATTTTGTGAATAATAGTTCTTCGGGTCCATGCCTTCTCTAAAGTTCTCTGGTGGGCGCAAGCTGCATTCAATAGCCAATTAGTGACAAACTGTATATGTGTACAATGTGTACTGTTTTCCTCCTAAAAGTAGACATTCAGGGCTTTCATTCGGTATATGGTTTGTATAGGATATTATTTGTGCTCAATTTTATATCGGTCTTTTGAACTAAAAAAACTGAACTGAAATGTCTGTCAACTTCAGGCCTCCATATCTCTGTTGTTTTTTTTCACAAGCAGCGTGCAGGCAAAAGCAGGTGTTAGAAAAAGGTCAATATCTCCAGAATGGAAGATGGTAGAATCATAATTTTTTTTTTAAATTGAAGTGGACAAGTTGGGCTTTCTTTTTATTTATGCGATTGTGATTCTCGCTATAAGAGGCCCCTCGCTGTGGGCCCCCCAAAAAGTTCAAAAAGCCCATGTTAAGCCTTCAGCACCAGTAAGCCAGGGTCCGCTAGAACCTGTAGCAGTCTATGTGTTAAGTATCAAACACTCCGTTGCAAATCAAATTAGCCTAAATAACGTGAGTAGGCCTAAACTTACAAAACAACGAATTGGTTTCAAATATACTTAAGTAAAGTAAAAGTTTAATCATTATGCAGAATGTACCATTTCATGTTTTAAAATGTCTAAATTACATAACAATCTTTTGCAAATAGCCGATGCAAATGTATAAATGCAATGATTTAATTGTAATTCTTTCTAAATGAACTACCCGAAACGTCAGGCTAACTATTTGTGCGCAAAGTTTACTCAAACTCACCCTCGACATGGTTGTTGGTACGGTTGTCTGAGTTCCTGGTGAAAACGTTCCACAACCTTGGAGGGAACTGGCTGTTTCCACCAATATAATTCCGCTCCAAGTAACAAATGAATTCAGCCAGCCTAGGGTAGCGCCGTCTCACTCTAACAGTGTGCGCCGATGCTGCATGACGGTGAAAATTCTCACGGACCAAAGCCAGAGGCAGGTACCCCATCGCCATGAATTTTCGGATGCATCGCCGCACACTGTCGTGCCTTCGATATGGGCCTGCAAGACCGAGCTCCTGGACCCGTCGCCAAAGGCTTTGGCAAAAATGGAAATAACATGCCGTTGGCCGACTGTCAGGAAGCTCGGTCTGGATAGCCAGCAGCAGGGAGCTCTCGAAATCTGTCACGATGCGCGTAGGTCTCCACTGGTGCCCTGTCACGCGACGCACCCTGCGTTTGACATGGGCCAAGATTTGCCTGTATTGGCCGACTGTCTTGCCGGTCACTAGGCACATCACCAACGGCACCACTCTGCCCAGATAGTTGCCATGGATTGTGACGAACTGTTCGTAGGGCCTGGGGCAACTTTTGAACGTGCCATCCATATAAATATCCTGGCACCTATATGAACGAACGAATGAATCAATCAATCAATCAATCAATCAATCATTTAGCAGACGCTCTGGATTAAGAGCGTCTGCTAAATGCCTAAATTGTAAATTGTAATCAATCAAAACGTTTTGAATTTTATGAATGTGTACAGTTTTAACTCTTACCTGCTGAGCTTCGCAAAATTCCGCCTCTCTGCAAACACCAGAACACCCCAGGCATTGTCCTGGTGTGACAGAAACCGCCTCCCACGCCATGTCTCGGCCCATTCATTTGGTATCTCAACGTCATCCACGTGGTGTGGAATAGGAGGCACATGGGCTGCCCGGGTTCTGTTCAGTTTGGACCTGACCGTTCCGAATTCGGGCACCACGACGTCTTCCTCAGCATCCCGAACAACCGCATCATACACCCTCTTCACAGGCCTTGAGGGGTCTGCCTCTACGGCGTCCACCATGGCCTGTTTGATGGCGCTGGTTTGGATCAGGGCCATGTCAGTGGGGTGGCCGTGCTCTGACACATTATGTACCTGGATATTGGCACCCTCCTCGTCCAGGTCAAAGACCTGTGTCTGCAACCATCCACTGCAGCCCTTCCTCCAACATCGCCAATAAATCTTTTCTCCCTTTGCCTTATTTTTACAATAACGGTACCCATCATGTATGAGCACCTTCCCTCCCTTATTCCCAGGTACGATGTATGCCATGGCTGATTTGGAAAGAAATTCCTGCCACGAGATGCTCGCCTTATATAATACTTAATACAGGTGCTGTGCATAAAAGTGATTGCACTCAAATTGGGTTTTGTGCGTAAAATGGATTGCCCTCTAGGTGTTGTGCGTAATAAGATTTCCCTCTACAAATTAATACATAGGTGCTGTGCGTAAAAGTGATTGCACTCAAATTATTAAAGAGATTTCCCTCTACAAATTAATACATATATGGTGATGTGCGTAAAAGTGATTGCACTCAAATTATGAATGTGTAAAGAGATTTCCCTCTACAAATTAATACATAAGTGCTGTGCGTAAAAGTGATTGCACTCAAATTATTAATGTATAAAGAGATTTCCCTCTACAAATTAATACATAGGTGCTGTGCGTAAAAGTGATTGCACTCAAATTATTAATGTATAAAGAGATTTCCCTCTACAAATTAATACATAGGTGCTGTGCGTAAAAGTGATTGCACTCAAATTATTAATGTATAAAGAGATTTCCCTCTACAAATTAATACATAGGTGCTGTGCGTAAAAGTGATTGCACTCAAATTATTAATGTATAAAGAGATTTCCCTCTACAAATTAATACATAGGTGCTGTGCGTAAAAGTGATTGCCATATCACACGAAAAGCAAATGGCGAGGGGCGCACAGAAAGCATGGATGCATAACCAGCCAAGAGCACTCGTATGATTTTATATTTTTACCTACATGTTACCGATTTGGGAGAATAATGATAACACCCCTTCTCTATTTATTTATTTCCATTTTAATATAGTGTGCTATTGAACCATGAAGAAACCACTTGAGTAGCCTATTTCAGCACCATGGACAGCTAATACACCGGATTTAGAAAAACAATTATGGATAATCTCTTGTCGTCAGAACGAGGTATAGTCATTCCAGATTGTTTGGCTGCCATTGCCATACTATAGATTTTCTTTTCTTTTTTCTGACGTGTTTTGGCATGCAAACTTTGTTCTCTCAGATCACTGCATCAAACTCAGCACAGAAAGCAATGTTTCATTCTACAAGACGACAGACATACTAGCATGTCTTTGAATCTTATGTGGTGTAATTTGTAAGACACAGACCAGCTAATGATGCCTGGACATCACTAAATGTCATGTGCACATACACGCATGCACATGGAGATGGATACATAAGTCCTGGTAATAGTGAAACATGATCAGGGTTGGGCACAGAACAGAAAGGCAAGCCAAGACAAAGGCCCATGGGTAATAAATAACTGGGGTCATTGTTAGGGGTTGAGACCCAAGGCAGTGGTCAGACCGTGGACCATCCTGATTGGCCGAGAGCCATATGAACACATGAACGCATGATAGATATAATGCCAGACAAAGAAATATCTGGGCCGGTTGTTCCCCAACTCTCTACCATGTAACTGGACATGCTCCCCGACGGCATGAGGCCGTCGGAACTATGCTGTTTGCTGCTGTGCTGTGTACTCTGAAATAAACATCAAGGAACATCATCTCGTTGTCTGTCTGCCGTGCACATTTACTCTCCTGTATGGTATTTTAATATACAACAGATGGTGCCGAAACCCGACCTTCATGGTGTCTTTTTGGGCCAGTTAGGAGCAGAACCAGCGGTTTTTTATTCAGTCTAATTATTCAGTCTAATTCGTGAACGGGGAGTTTTTGTGGACGGCGACGAAGAATTTCCAGCGGACCCGACCGTGAGCTTGTCTACGCAGCGGGGATGATGACGACGACCACCGCGATGAGGAGTGTTGCGCAACGGGGACCGAGGCCGGCCGCCAGATGGGTGGACGGTGGAGCGGCCTGCGAGCGAGCCAACATCACGCCGGCGTGAGGACAGCGGTCGCGGGCGGCGAGCAGGGAGATGCAGCACGGCGCGGCGGGGCTTTCCATCATCCATGGCCGATTGACCGACCTAAGCTGAGTGCCTTCGTGGACCTGATCAAGGGGTCTGTGATGGAGATGTTCCGGCCCTTTCTTTTCTCTTCGCGAGTGTTCCCAGCTCTGGTGTTTCAGAGTTGGGAGGGGGGGGGAGAAGAGATGATGACGACGACAGCGGAGAACAGCAGTGAACTTTTTCTCAACTTGGTTTTGGTGTGTTGACATTATAAGATATTCTATTATAGATATTGTTCTGTGTCATATGTGGAGTTGAAGTAATCTTGATAAAATAGCAGCTACGAATAGTTCAGTCTATTAACTACATTATATATTTCTTATATATGTGGGGCTGGAGTAATCTTGATAAAATAGCAACTACGAATAACTTCATATGATCAGTTGAGTGTCTGGACTAGGTTTATTTTTGATGACGACGACAGCGGCAGACAGCAGTGAACTTTTTCTCAACTTGTCCTGTCCAGCTGAACGGACATTTCAAGGCAACTAGAAAGAGCGGCATACAGAAGAAGTTAACTGTACTCATATCAGAAGCGAAGAGGGACAATTCCTTCACTCTGATTACAAATTGTGCGTTGCGTTTGTTTTCAACATGAATTAATAGGCCTCATGTTGGTATGTTTGCCGTATAATTAGATAAATTGAGTCCTAAGTAGCCTAATTATGAGTCAATGAGGTATTTTCCTAAAGATATCAAGAGATATGTGTTATTATAGTTAAACTCTGGCGTTCAATGTTATTTCTTTTTATCTTTTATGGAATCACCACGGGTGGTTAATGGAATCACCGCGGGTGATTGTGGTCAGGATGAGTCCGAGGAAGTGACTCAGGGTATTCTGATATTGTGTCTATTTACTATGTACTAGCATTGGAATAGCAGAGTTTAGTGGTAAAACATGTGGGTTATTGTGTATCAAAAAGTGCTCTTGTAACAATGGAGCTGCAAGCGGCATGTCTTGTTTAAATGTCAGTTAACTGTACTAATCATTACCATTATTCATTGTTTGAGATTACTTATTTGTCAGAATAGTGATTAAATTACAAGGCAATTGGCAGCCGAAAGTTTACAGTGTTTAAAGAGAGTTTGATTTTACTCTTTGTGGTTCTCTAGGGCTTAAAATGCGATTTCCTTATTTTTCTTTGTTTGTGCGCATAGACGTATGAGTTGAGAGTGGTCTATTGCTTTGTTGAAAGTGATGAGATATTGGTTTTCATGTGGATCTCGAGAAGAGAGGTCCATGTGATATGGTTCATTGTCCTGTAACATTTTTAGCCATAAGAGTTTGAAGTAACACGAAGAGAATTCTCCACTGATCCGAAATTGTATATCTACCCACTGTAATGAAAATCATTTATGGCAAGTAATCTTGAATGTCTGTGTTTGAAAACCATGTTGGGGAACTTCTTATACTGTAATGCTGTTATTTGTGGTGTCTTGAATATGTAGTGTCCAGCTGAGGGTCAAGGGGGGTATAAGCAACAGTTATATGAATATGGACTATACATTTTGTATTCAACAGACAGAGTCTGTTGAAAGGGGGGAATGTGGTGTAATTTGTAAGACACAGACCAGCTAATGATGCCTGGACATCACTAAATGTCATGTGCACATACACGCATGCACATGGAGATGGATACATAAGTCCTGGTAATAGTGAAACATGATCAGGGTTGGGCACAGAACAGAAAGGCAAGCCAAGACAAAGGCCCATGGGTAATAAATAACTGGGGTCATTGTTAGGGGTTGAGACCCAAGGCAGTGGTCAGACCGTGGACCATCCTGATTGGCCGAGAGCCATATGAACACATGAACGCATGATAGATATAATGCCAGACAAAGAAATATCTGGGCCGGTTGTTCCCCAACTCTCTACCATGTAACTGGGCATGCTCCCCGACGGCAGGAGGCCGTCGGACCTATATGCTGTTTGCTGTGCTGTCTACTCTGAAATAAACACCAAGGAACATCATCTCGTTGTCTGTCTGCCGTGCACATTTACTCTCCTGTATGGTATTTTAATATACAACACTTATTATATTGTATAATGAATATATATCTAATCTAATACTACTGTTAACGATTCATTGCGATCTCAAGCATGTCTACAACTTGGTTATCCAAGTTATCCAAGACAGTTGGTGTGCATTTGACAGACTCGTCTGATAAGAGAGAGAGAGAGAGAGAGAGAGAGAGAGAGAGAGAGAGACCACATGCAGGCAGCACTCAAGACCGCACGTTTGCAGAGGGCAGTACGATCCGTTCCATTTTATATAGACAATATATAGCCAATGTATACATGTATAGCCTTCTATGGCACATGAACTGACGGGAATCAATAAAGGAACAGACAGACAGACAGACAGACAGACAGACAGCTTGTCTTATGCATGCTTGTGAGATTGCAGATCGGCTATTTTTCGGTGCGCACATTCTGAACACATTGACAGTGCGTAGCCTAAATCAAATCCGAATTTAATGTCAGGCGGCCTATGAGCTATTGATTAGCTGCTTTAATGCGCTCTGAAAAAGCATCTTTGAACGGTTCTGATATCTCCGCGCAAGACATGCTTAATTTAATGCGCTCTGAAAAAGCATCTTTGAACGGTTCTGATATCTCCGCGCAAGACATGCTTAATTTAATGCGCTCTGAAAAAGCATCTTTGAACGGTTCTGATATCTCCGCGCAAGACATGTACATCATGACATTACAAGACATTTATGCGCTCTGAAAAAGCTGTTTTGACAGTGGCCGGAATATCGGGAGGTCGAACCAACGGGACGTCCCTTTAGTGCGAACTGCCCGACGGGTCGAAATAACGGGAGGTCGGGCTATGGGGAATGGTAGGGGCTCTCTTAGGTCCGACCGGTAGGACCAACGGGAGGTCGGGCCAACGGGAGGTCGGACCATTGCCATGTTACCCAACAAGCAGCATTGTGACTAAGAACAGCAGGAAAAATCGCGGCAATTATCGCAGACTTTAACGTTTCTTAAACTCAAAATTAAACACTCACACTCGTCATTACAACCCATATATAAGTTAATATATTTTTCATCGTGAACTAACCTTGATAAGAAGTGGTAGTTGGTTGGCAGTTGCTGTCTTCCTGAGTCCTTGCTGAGTTGCCTCACTCTGCCTGTCTCTGTTAGAATGACTGATGATTAGAGGCTGATTTAGAACACCTGCTCCCTAGCTGGCTCTGAGAGCCCACCTCCACTCTTGATTGGCTGTCAATTAAGCATGAGCAAATCAAAAACAAAAGAAAACTAGATTGACACAACTTCTGCTAACAAGATAGGTTGTGCAGCCTGCACACCACGTGCTGGGCAATGTTCAATGCAAATGTAACAGGTATCACAAATGTGACACCTACTGTAATTGACAGATATATGTTTCCTGTAAAACAGGATAGAGATGTTAAAGAATGGAGACAGCAAAATCATATAGCGTTTGTTCACCATCTCCTCCGAGTTATATTTATTCACAATAATCACAATAAACAATACAACATTTCCCTGACTACTGCTGCACTGTCCATTTAGTATTTACCCAGTATATATAATACTGCATCAACATATTCAGTATTTAATACTGCACTGTATTTTACTGTCTGTCTAGACATATACTGTACTGTATCCCATATACATTCACAGTTCACATGCTCTTTGTTCATAGAACATTCCACATTATACTCAGAATTCCAACCAAAATACAATAAACATTCTCTTGTCATTCTGTTCCAAAATACATAAAAAATACACCATTTCACATATGTGTCATCTTTCTGCATTATCACTTTAAATCCGTTTTTGGACAAATACTGTAAACATGCCTCTAAGGTGCATTTTCATATAAACGTGCTAAAAGCATCATTTCAGGACTTAATACAAACAGTAACAGTATGGTGTATAGGGTAAAACCATTTCCCCAAAACCCTTTTCAACTCTGTTTGGAAAGGTGTAAAACCATTTCCCAGAAACCTGTAGAATGTACACAAAATAAATAATGGAATCTAAATCAAAACAAAGCCTAAAACTGGAGCGGTGATACTCATGACAGACAATGAATTATTGTAACATGACGGAGCATTCTCAACGTGGCCGACGCCATCTTGACTCAAGTGTGTGAGTCACTACAAACACTGGGAAACTTCTTAAGTCCCCGTTTTACTCTTACAAGACAACAAACAATGTCCAGAGTCATCTCCAAACGCGCATAAACAAACGGTAATCATTTCTGTGGTTTGTGAAACATTCCCACCTGTAAAACAGGATAGAGATGTTAAAGAATGGAGACAGCAAAATCATATAGCGTTTGTTCACCATCTCCTCCGAGTTATGGAGGGAGACGGTGGCGCATGCGCTGAAGACACTACACTCTGGAAAGACAGGTTTTACCTGTGGTCCTACACTGCCACCTATTGACCAGGTTATCTGTGGTTTTGTTGGAGAATTACATGAAAACACAAACTGAGTTAAAAAGAAAGACACTGGTTACAAATAACACAATCACTTTAGTGAGCATCACACACTCCCTGACAAATAAAAAATGGCTCCTGACATTTCCAAAGACACTCTTAATCCTTCTTTCTTTTTCTTTTAAGTTCTCTAACAAGCAATCATCGTGGGTGGAATGTGTGTGTCGGGTGTATGATAAGGATACGGTGTGTATGGTGTGTGAGTGTAGAAGATGGGATGCGAGTATGGTATACCAAAGGGTGAGAGGTATTGCATCAGTGTGTGTGGTGGTGGAGTGTGGTGAGGTGTATGTACAACAGGTGAGTACTGTAATGTGTGTCCTAATACTGAGTTGACTGTAACCTGCTCCTGCACCGACGGTTCACCTAGCAAGTCATAAGTGAGACACTGTCTGGGCTTCCTGTCACGGGTGGACCTCCTGACCTCTGACTGGCCCTGCTCTTCAGGTGAGGCTGGGGATCGAGCTCGGGGACTGGGCTGGGGTATTGGGGATTGGGCTGGGTTAGGGTACTCATCTTCCTCTTCTTCCTCAGGTTCGATGACATCTTCTTCAGGTCTGGCTAGGACAGGTAAGTCTCCATCAGTGCTTTCTCTCTCTTCGTCTCCACTTTCTTCATGTGATAGGACAGGATGTGGTAAGTGTTCAGGTACAGTATAATTTTCTTCCCTTGTAGGTTCTACGGCAGGTCTTTCCTCTGTTCTTTCAGCAGGTATTCTTAGCCAGTATCCGCCGTTCCTGTCATCATCTGAATCACTGTCAGTATTGTCACTCATGTCTGCTTGTCTTTGTGTTTCTGACACTCTGCCTTGAACCAGAACTCTGTCTCCTGGCTGTAGTACGACTCCTCTTGTTTTCTTGTCATAAATTCCTTTCCCTCTTGCACTGGACTTCTTACTATTTTCACATGCAATACGGTAGGCTTCTGACATTTTCTCAGCCCATTTCTCTGCATATCCTCTAGGTGAGTAGGATTCCTTTTCTTCAGTTAACCCAAACAGCAAGTCAACTGGGAGGTGTGGATGATGACCATAGAGGAGGAAAAAGGGTGAGTAGCCAGTAGATGTTGGTGCAGTTGTAAGCGTGTACGACATGCGGGAGGTGATCCTTCCACCGCAGTTTCTCACTTTCAGTCAGTGTCCTCAACATCTGGAGTATGGTCCTATTGAGCCGCTCAACTGGATTGCTCTGTGGGTGGTAGGGTGATGTTCTAGAGTGGCCGACCCCAGACAGCTTCTGCAGTGTTTGGAACAGTTTGTTTTCAAATTCTCTTCCCTGATCATGATGTAAACGAGACATATAACCATATTTGGGTATGAAGTCATTGAAGATACGCTCTGCAGCTGTTTGTCCACTCTTGTTCTTTGTGGGATATGCCTGGGCAAATCTAGTGAAATGATCCATCACCACTAGAATATATTCGTTGCCACCAATACTGGTTTCCAGATGTAGGTAATCAATACACACAAGCTCTAAAGGGAAGTTGGACGTGATACTGCCCATGGGAGCTCGAACATGTGTGACAGGCTTCTTAGACTTAATGCATGGACATTTTCGGGTCACATATTCCTCAATCTCTTTGGACATAAACGGCCAGTAGAATCTCTCCCTTGCAAGGTGAAGCACTCTTTCCGTCCCAACATGTCCCATCTCATTATGTAGATGTTTGAGAGCGAGTGTCCTGTATTTGACAGGGAGGACTAACTGCTTGTGCTGGTTGGTCTTTCTGTAAAGGTCATTGTCAAGGTACAGTCTGCTCCACTCATGAAGTAGCTTCCGGGTCGCTCCACTTACAGTTTTTCGTACTTCATCTGTCAACTTTATGTTCGACTCTTTCAACTCCATGATGGCACTTATGGCTTGATCCTCTCTTTGGGCCTTTACCAGCTCGTCGTGACTGATGATTTGCAGGGGGGGATGAGACTGCTGATTCGCGTCTGGGGAGGAGATGTTGAGTGCTGCAACCCATGCCACGTCTTTCCTTTCTGCTGCCTGACTTCCATCCCACGTCGCCCTTACTGCTTCACTGGAGAACTCCTCTGTACAGGTCCTTTCATACCTCTCCATATCCAGAGGTAGGCGGGATAAGGTGTCTGCGTCTATGTTTGACTTTCCGGGCCTGTATTTCACATCAAAACGGAAATCTGCAAGTTCCCCCACCCACCGATGACCGACCGCATTGAGCTTGGCTGTACTCATGACATAGGTCAGCGGGTTGTTGTCGGTGTAGATTGTGAAGTGCGGCGCATAGTACAGGTAATCGCGGAATTTCTCACATACAGCCCATTTTAATGCAAGGAACTCTAGTTTTCCACTGTGCAGATGGTAATTGCGTTCGGCTGGTGACAACGTTCTTGATCCATATCCGATGACTCTTAATTTTCCATCCTGATGTTGATACAAAACAGCTCCTAGACCCTGGTCTGAGGCGTCAGTGTGTAGCCTAAAAGGGTGGGTAAAATCAGGATATGCCAAGACAGAGGGACTTGTGAGGAGGTCTACGAGTTGTTCAAGGGCTTTCTGGTGTTCAGTACACCATTCTATGGGCTCTCTGGATAGCAACTGTGGGCGTTTAGGGTTTTTACCACGTGTTGGCATTTGGGCCTGCCCTGGCTTGTTCTGGAGCAGCTCATAAATAGGTCTGGCAATCCGGGAAAAGTCCTGGATGTACGAACGGAAATACCCCAGGAATCCAGTTATTTTCCTCACCTCACCGACTGTTCTTGGTGTCTTACTTGTCAGGGTTCTCACAGCTTCGAGGTCTCGTGGGTCTACTTTGACTCCTTCTGCTGACACGAGGCGACCCACGTACCTGACTTCTTGTTTGAATAATTCACATTTTGCAGGTCTTAACTTCACTCCGTGACGTTGAAGGGCCTGGAGGACTTTCCGGAGGGTCTCGACATGTTCTTCAAATGTTTTAGAATAGCACAGACAATCGTCCAAATAAGGAATGCAGCATTCATCCCTGAGGGGACCTAGCATCTCCTCCATGCTCCGCTGGAATGCTGCCGGGGCATTTGAGAGCCCGAATGGGATGCAGACCCACTCATAGAGACCCCACGGAGTGATGAAGGCAGTGAAGGGACACGAGCCATCTGCGACGAAGCCCTGGTGGTAGGCCTTCCCTTGATCTAAAATACTAAACCAGGTGTAGCCCCCAAGGGTGTCTGTCTGTCAGGTCTTGTATCCTAGGCAACGGGTGACGATCAGGGACAGTCTTCTTATTCAGGAGGCGGTAGTCAATACACAAACGCAGGCTGCCGTCCTTCTTCCTGACACAGACAACTGGGGCAGAATATGGGGACTTGGACTTGACTACCCAGCCTTTCATTAACAGTTCCTGTATATACTCCTTCACCTCTTTAAACAGTGGCTTAGGGACTGATGAGTACGTCTTCTGGACAGGGACTGCATCCTGGAGGGTGATTGTCATCTGCAGGCTCGGTATGCACCCAATGTCATTACTGTCACGCGCAAAAGCGCCAGCCTCTTCACAGAGCATCTTGTGGACAATTTCCTGCTGTTGGTCATCAAGATGACTGATGTCGACAGGGGGTTGGAATGGGGTGGGGCTGGGGTCAGCTGACGTATAAACAGCACTGTTGAGGGGCCTTGTGGACTGGGGAATTTCAGGTGAGTTGGTTGGGATGGGGGGTTGGCATGGGGGTGGACTGGTGACAGTTGGTGTTGTAACGGCACTGCTGACGGTCACTGGGGGCTGGGGGGTTTCAGGTGAGTCTGTTGAGATGACCTTTTTAATACAATGGATACTGCCAAGGGCTGTCTTTCTTGGGAGAGTGACTGCATGTTTTGTGTTGTTCCCCACAGGCACTGTGATATAGGGCTTTCTGGGGTTTTGTACCTTCAGTAGGCCTTCTCCAACATCCAAATCTGCCAGCGGTATGCTGTTGTCATCAGGCTCGAACAGGAAGATTGGGTCGGAAAGTTCCATGTGGGGCGGGACTTGGCACTTGACCCAGGCGACCTGACCTGCTGGAATGACAGTATTTTGTCTACCTGTTCGTATGCGGCCGTGTTGCACAGAGGGCCTGTCGGTCTGGATGAAGTTCACCAGGAGCTCTGCCTTCTCTTTTGGGATCACCATGGCATTACAGAGCAGGTTGGTGAGGATTGGGATCAGCCTCTCAGGTTGTTCCTGTATCATCACTTCGAGCACATTAAAACCCAGCAGAGGTCTCTCCAGCACAAGACTGCTAACAAGGAAAGGCACAGTTATTGACAGGTTAGGATTTTCATTCCCCTTTAAGTTAACTTTAAGGGCCACCCAGCCATCAAATGGAAGGACTTCACCATTCACATTATACTTTCAACTCCTCTTCTTCATCAATGATCTCGTCGAGAGGTCTAACAGGCATGTCGGGTAAGTATGTGTTCCTCCAGTCTCTGTCAATCATGCTTACTTGGGCACCAGTGTCGAGTAGAGCACTGACTGCTAAACCATTTAGGTAACAATGGGTGAGAGCTCTTCTCCCTACTAGCTTGGCGAGGCATTCACTTCTGCTGTAAGGTAAGTCAGGGGTGGGAACAGGGATATCTGATTGCTTCTGTATCTGGTTTACTACTTTGACATTTGTTTCAGTGCCAGACTTTTTCTCTTTGTCACTTTTCCTATCAGGCTCATCAGTACGACAGGTGTCGGTTTGAGACAGTAAGTGGGAACCGGTCAATGTTTGTCTCCCTGCAGGGACCGGCTCCCGGAAGATTCTGTTCAACACATTTACTGCAGCCATAGGGTCTCTCTCTCTGCCTATCTGTCTTGCCTGTTCTCACATGTGTCTGCTGTTCTGTCTTTTGGGGATGGATAGACTGTTGCATGAACTCCACAAGACTGGTGAGCTTTTCAACTTTCTCTGTCAACTGTTGGATCATGTCTGGCTTGCCTTTCTTCCCTAAGCTTTCCTCTCTGACGCTAGGGGGACACTGAGCTGCTGCTGCGGTAACCTCAACCTCTGCACTGTACATTGGTAGACTTCTGACGGCTGACTGGACCTAGACGTCGCTGCCTTTCGCTTTCATCACTCATTACTTTCTTCATCTGTTTCAGGATGACCTCATCAGAGACACTGGAGTCTACAAGTAATGGTTTGAGCTCTCTGCGAAAATCATCATGTTTGTGCCCTAGACCCTGATACACAGTGTGGAGAAAAACATCTTGAACTGTATTCGCATTGTACTTAACATCAGTGTCAACATGTTTTGAGGCGAGCAAGATCTTTTGTTTAAGTCCTATTACCCTGTATAAGAACTGCTGTGGTGTTTCACTATCTTTCTGTTTAGTGCACATACGTTCTTGAAACAGCTCTGTGTTGCTCTGTTCACCAAGGTGGGAATGAAGAAAACCCTTCAGCTCATCAACAGTTAAATCATCCTTAACCATCAACATGTCTTTAAAGTTACCAGGTTTGATCACTCTTAAGGCTGCTCTGACAACCTCTGCATTGCTAAACTGTTCCTTTAATCCTTCCTCAATTTGTCTGCAAACACTGTTGTAACTGATGTCTGACCCCTGATCTCCAATCTGACCTCCCTGGATCTTAAATTCCCTGCGGTGGAGATACGAAAGGTCTCGTAAAGAGACTAGCTTGTCTTGTGTCACAGATGTAGGGTGTTTATCTTTGGTGTCTGACATGTTCCTATCTAGCGGCATGGATTGACCTTTTGACTGACCCTTCCTGATCATATCAATCACATCTTGTATTTGTAATAAATGCGACAGTCCTTCATCCTCTAAATCTAGTAAGGCCTAACTGTACAGGTAGTCGTTGATGTAGTTGAAACAACCCTCTTCATCCTCTGCGGTGAGATGAGACAGACGAGACTGGTCTATCCCTGGCAGTTGGACCAATGCCTTTGCGAGCTGTAACAGTTCATCGGCAGGTAGAGTGAGCAGGCTCTTTTTGATGTCCCACACCAAACCTTTCCTCATGCTTTCCTCTTCTGCCATGGCTGCTCCCCGACTCCTTGCACTTGGTCTCGCAGTCCAGGGTCACTTAACAGTCTCTAACCGTGGTGGGTTGTTCTCTCTACACAGCACAGTCCTCACTCTTCATCAGATGTAGCGACAGGCACCAGCTGTAATCTTCACCAGCAATTGACAGCACTGGACTTACTCCTCATTGGATGGGGCAATGGACACCGAACTGTCTCTCACTCTCATCAGGTGTTGTTGACACAGCATGTGTTTACTCTGCATCAGATGAGACGGCTTGCTTCAGTTGGTGTGGGTAAAGGATGCTCCTTCATCAGACAGTGGACCAGTGAATACCAGGTGTTGCTCTCTGGGCTCCCTGGTTCATCAGGTCACTTTTGGTCCGGAATATCAGGATCACTGGATCAACGCCGAGCCAGCAGGTGGCGCCGATCCCGGACGAGCCCCCAATAAACTGTAACAGGTATCACAAATGTGACACCTAATTGACAGATATATGTTTCCTGTAAAACAGGATAGAGATGTTAAAGAATGGAGACAGCAAAATCATATAGCGTTTGTTCACCATCTGCGCTGGCGGCATTTTGTCGGGGCAGGGACTGTCGGCAACAGCTCACCCTCTTCAAATAGCACATCCAGGTCGGTCACCATTTTCTCCTTTTTAGATGTTCTAAGGTCTTTGAGTTGCCTCATGGCCAATGTATACCGAATCGGCCGAAGCACCTTGATCATCTCTGCATCACTATGCACTATGCCCTTGTGCTTGTTCTTGAGATGGTGCTTGGGATTCAATATTTCGACATTGCACCCTGTCTTGGTGAAAAGGGGACACCTGACAGATTTCCCCTCCACGGGGGTCCTGTCAGTACCCAGGGAGCAGAGGATGCGCTGCTCGTCCGATCCTCCTTTAAGGTGGTGCATCTTTTTCAGGTGTTTGTCCACATTGAGAATATTTAGGTGGCCAAAATGACCAAAAACACACAAGATTAATTCTAAAAGCTCCTTTTTACATGTCCTCAGTCTAACAACTTTAGCTCCCCAACTAAACGTCACACAGTAATGAACCATATATGGGAGTAAACTAGACTTCCGTGGCTTTGAAACGGGACCATGTGTGACGCGATTGGTGCTTCCTGTACCGAACAGCAGCCGAAAACGTTTCAAGAATTCAATTTTTTTACGGCTTTCTTGCACGGATTTGGACGTTAGAAGGCCATTTCACCCACTTCCAAGTGTCGTGGCCACTCCATACCTGCACCAATCGACTCGGCGTCACCGAATTAGTTAAGAAGTATCTAAACAGGGCTAGGGTGAGGGTAAGGGTTAGAAAAAAACCCTTAAAGTTTTTGTTTTTTTCAAATTTCCGAAAAACGACATTGTTTACAAATTTCAGCCACCCCTAGTGGACGAACCAAAGGGCCCTAAGGGACACCGATGTATATCCTATGGATTCACAAGCCTTTGAACTATACTCTCAGATGCGTTTGGTTTCTGTACGATGCTCATAGCCTGCGTTACAGGCCGATGAATGCGAAAATCTGCAAAATCGCGATTGTGAAATTGTCCAGATATTCGTCTTTTTCGCGATTCAAACTGTCATTAAAAACTCAAAGAAAATCGCACATGGTTGTAATAAATACTAAATAATTCACCATAAAAAGGTCTTTAAATTGGTGCCATGCACTTTGAGATATGATTTTTTTCAGGCCTTCCAATGACCAAAAACGCACAAGATTAATTCTAAAAGCTAATTTTCACATGTACTCAGTCTAACAACTTTAGCTCCCCAACCAAACGTCGCACAGTAATGAACCATATATGGGAGTAAACTAGACTTCCGTGGCTTTGAAACGGGACCATGTGTGACGCGATTGGTGCTTCCTGTACCGAACAGCAGCCGAAAACGTTTCAAGAATTCAATTTTTTAACGGCTTTCTTGCACGGATTTGGACGTTAGAAGGCCATTTCACCCACTTCCAAGTGTCGTGGCCACTCCAGACCTGCACCAATCGACTCGGCGTCACCAAATTAGTTAAGAAGAACTATCTAAACAGGGCTAGGGTGAGGGTAAGGGTTAGAAAAAACCCTAAAGTTTTTAGTTTTTTTCAAATTTCCGAAAAACGACATTGTTTACAAATTTCAGCCACCCCTAGTGGACGAACCAAAGGGCCCTAAGGGACACCGATGTATCCTATGGATTCACAAGCCTTTGAACTATACTCTCAGATGCGTTTGGTTTCTGTACGATGCTCATAGCCTGCGTTACAGGCCGATGAATGCGAAAATCTGCAAAATCGCGATTGTCAAATTGTCCAGATATTCGTCTTTTTCGCGATTCAAACTGTCATTAAACACTCAAAAAAGATCGCACATGGTTGTAATAAATACTAAAAAATTCTCCATAAAAAGATCTTTAAATTGGTGCCATGCACTTTGAGATATGCTTTTTTTCAGGCCTTCCAATGACCAAAAACGCACAAGATTAATTCTAAAAGCTAATTTTCACATGTACTCAGTCTAACAACTTTAGCTCCCCAACCAAACGTCGCACAGTAATGAACCATATATGGGAGTAAACTAGACTTCCGTGGCTTTGAAACGGGACCATGTGTGACGCGATTGGTGCTTCCTGTACCGAACAGCAGCCGAAAACGTTTCAAGAATTCAATTTTTTAACGGCTTTCTTGCACAGATTTGGACGTTAGAAGGCCATTTCACCCACTTCCAAGTGTCGTGGCCACTCCAGACCTGCACCAATCGACTCGGCGTCACCAAATTAGTTAAGAAGAACTATCTAAACAGGGCTAGGGTGAGGGTAAGGGTTAGAAAAAACCCTTAAAGTTTTTTGTTTTTTTTCAAATTTCCGAAAAACGACATTGTTTACAAATTTCAGCCACCCCTAGTGGACGAACCAAAGGGCCCTAAGGGACACCGATGTATCCTATGGATTCACAAGCCTTTGAACTATACTCTCAGATGCGTTTGGTTTCTGTACGATGCTCATAGCCTGCGTTACAGGCCGATGAATGCGAAAATCTGCAAAATCGCGATTGTGAAATTGTCCAGATATTCGTCTTTTTTGCGATTCAAACTGTCATTAAACACTAAAAAAAAATCGCACTATTGTGTTTGTGAATCAGTGGACCATGACACAGGTTAACACAACTCTTCTTTACTTTCAAACTCAGAGTAAACAATATAACAACAACCGGAGAGAGAGCAACATCACATCATCTTGTAGTAACAGAGACTGAAGTAATCGATCCCAGATAATCCCCCCATAATCATCACAAGGCATGCAGGAACATACAACGAGCAGCACCATCGAACAGCTGTCAGTGAGACATAACATTTCCCCCCCCCTGGCAAAAACTCAAGCATACAGTCCCGACACAAAGTCCTGTAAGCGGGCAGGGCGAGAACGCACACGAGTAGGACGTGGAGTGGCACAGGCCTGAGGCCGAGCAGGCCCAGGAATGTCCATGACCTGTGCAGGAATAGGCAAAGCCACGGGATAATCCACAGAGAGAGGCGCAGTCACAGCGTAATCCACAGAGCGAGGCGTGTCAACAGCCGCGTGCGGAGGAGCAGAGACCTTTTGAAGACGGCTGGAGTGCCAACGAGAGCCATCGTTGAGGAGGTAGGTGGCGGGGCCCAGCCGGCGAGCAACTTGAAGGGGGGAGGACCAGAATGAAGCCATTTTATTGTCCCGGTGAGGCCGACGGACCCTGACCCAGTCGGAGGCGGCGATGAGCGGCTCCTTGGCCCGTTTAGACTGATCGTAGCGGCGCTTCATCTGGGCCTGCTGACGGGAGACCGAGGCTCTAACCACAGGGGAAGGGGGCGGAGAAACGGGCGTAGTGGAACGGAGCCTGTCAAGGGGCAAAGCGAGCTCCCGGCCCAGCATGAGGGAGGCCGGGGAGACGCCCGTGGTCGAGTGCTTGGTGGCTCTATAGTGCAGCAGAGTATGACGGAGGGCCTGGGAAAACGAGCACCCTTGGGCCCTGTGTGCCCTGATGCCGTTTTTCAGAGACTGGTTGAAACGTTCAACACCACCGTTGGCCTGGGGGTGGTAGTATGCAGTGCGCACGTGTCGGATACCCTTGCTCTGGAGGTAGTCAGTGAACTCAGCGGACACCATCTGGGGGCCATTATCCGTTGTGATGGTCCGGGGAAGGCCCCAGCGGGAGAAAAGAGAGTCCAGGAAGTCGGTGAGGACCCGAGAGGTCACAGAACCAGTAGGGGCAACTTCCGGCCATTTTGAGTGCAGGTCGTAGACAACCATCAGGAAGCGCTGATGGTGTGCGACCCCGTGGATCTCACCACAGACGTCCAGCTGCAGGTGATCCCAGGGCTGAGAGGGCCAGGCGAGAGGCTGCAGGGGAGGGGGTGGCTGGTGGCCTGTCTTGCCACTAACGAGGCAGGCAGCGCAGTCCTTGACCAAGGCCTCGATGTCTCGATCTATCCCTGGCCACCACACCAGGTCCCTGCAGCGTTGTTTCAGCTTCACGATGCCCAGGTGGCCCTCGTGCGCCATGGACAAGACGCGTGCACGCAGGGCACCAGGGATCACTGTGCACTGCCCACGTGCCACACAGGTGTCATTCCAACAGGAGAGCTCCTGACGCACACGGGAGAACGCAGCAAGCTCCCCCGGGACCACATGAGGCCAGCCATCGCGGATGTACGTGCGGAGGGCAGAAAGGATGGGGTCCTGTTCAGAAGCGTCCTTGAGCTCCTGCAGAGAGACAGTGGTCTGAAGGGGCGCATGCAACATGTTAACAATGTCCCGTTCAATACAGTCAGAGTCGACGTGCAGGGCCGGGGCCGGGGCGGGGACAGATCGGGACAGCAGGTCAGCCACAACATTGTCTCTGCCCGGGTTGAATTTCAGATCAAAATTGTACTGACGGAGGCGGTCATACCAGCGGTGTAGTCTGAGTGGTCTGTGGCCTGTCCCGGACGTAGACAGCAGCGCCGTAAGAGCCTGGTGGTCAGTTCTGAGAGTGAAAGAGCGGCCATAGAGATAGAGATGCCACCTCTCACAGGCCCAGATGCAGGCCAACGCCTCTCGCTCGCCCACGGAGTACCGCTGCTCAGTCGGGTTGAGGGCCCGGGAGGCGAAGGCGATGGGTTTCTCGACCCCGTTCTGGATCTGCGACAGCACAGCTCCTATAGCTATTGACGATGCGTCACAGGTCACGAGGGTGGGGCTGGCTATGTCAAAGTGGGCCAACACTGGGGAAGAAGTAAGTTGTGTCTTGAGGGCACGCACAGCATCACTGCACTCCCGAGACCACACCCAAGGCTCGTCCTTGCGCAGCAGCCGACGCAGGGGGGCTGTGGTGTCAGAGTACTGTGGGAGAAACTTCAAATAATAGCCAGTCATGCCCAGGAATGAGGCAACCTGGGAAGCTGAGCTGGGGTCTGGGATGGCCTGAATTGCGTCCAAGTTGGAATTAAGTGGAGTTATGCCACCTGCAGACAGCCGGAACCCTACAAACTCAATTTCGGGAACAGAGAGGACACACTTGTCAGTATTGAGAGTAAGGTTGTGCTTGGCCAGGGCTGCAAACACCATGTCGAGTCGCTGGTCATGAACGTCAGCAGTGGCCCCGTGCACCACCATATCATCGAGAAAAACGGCCACGCCCGGTATACCAGCCAGCACAGAGACCATGACTTTCTGGAAGCAGCTAGGGGCGGAGCATAGGCCGAACGGCATCCGAGTGTAGCGGAACACCCCGGCATGTGTGACAAAGGCTGTGAGGTTTCTGCTGCTGGGGTGAAGAGGCACCTGCAGGTACCCCTGTCTGAGGTCGAGCTTAGTGAACACTGTAGAGCCGTAGAACTGAGCCGTGAGCTCCTCTGACGTGGGGAGAGGGTACTGGTCTGGGACCACTGCCTTATTAACTGCACGCAGGTCCACGCAGACACGCAGGCCCCCCGACTTCTTTTTGGCCACCACCAGGTTCGAAACCCAGGGCGAAGCATCCACTGGTTCAATGATACCAGCTTCCAGTAGCTGCTGTAGCTCAGCTGAGACCCCGTCACGTAAGGCCAGCGGGATACGGCGCAGTGGCTGGATGACAGACCTAACTGAGGGGTCGATGAGGGGTTGGTGGGCGAAAGCAGAGAGGCAACCCAGACCATGAAACAGAGACGGCCACTTCTGCTGCCATGGCGTGGTGACAGTCATAATGGCCGACCCCCCCGTATCCAGGACAGAGAACCCTAGAGCGGTGAACACGTCTAAACCCATCAGGTTAGCCCCCCGGCGAGCCACTTGGAAGACACAACCGGGCACAGTCTTAGTCCCATAGCGGGCAGTCACCTGGAGAGACCCCACCAGGTCGATGCCTGACCCCCCATAACCATACAGGGCAGTAGAGGGCGCAGACAGGGGAAGCGAACTGAAAAAGTTATTGTAGGTATCCATGTTCAGGAGAGACCAGCCCGCACCAGTATCCACCAGCAGACGGCAGCAAACATCATTGAGGTAAACTGAACATGACTTGAATGGCACTGCACCCGAGGTCACATTGTGGATAACAGTGGGACCAGACTGGGAGTCCTGGACCGGGGCAGAGCGACAGACAGCAGCAAAATGATTTAGCTTACCGCAGTTACGGCACGACTGGCCACGGGCAGGGCAGTCCTGGGCTCTTGATGCATGTGTCCTAGACCCACAGTTACCGCAGGGCTGTTGTTGTGGTTGTGGGCGGGGCCGCTGACGTCGTTCCAGTTGCATCACAGCTGTGGAGTCAGGGTCCGTTGCATCGCTGCGTGGCGGTGGCGGGAGCAGAGAGTGGTCGGACGTACGGCTGAATGTGGCCACTTGTTGTGTAGTTAACATGGCTGCACACTCAGTTGCACTCTCAACATTAAAGGCAATAGCAACAGCCTCGGACAGCAACAGTTCATCCTTTTCCATTAACAGTCTCTCACGCACTTTCACGTTGCTTGTGTGTTCAATCAATTGGTCACGTATCATTTCATCCTGCAGCGCGCCGAACTTGCACGAGCCAGCCAGCCCCCGCAGGTTAGCCACATACTGGTCAACAGACTCACCGGGCAGCTGGCGTCGTTGTCTGAACAAAAAGCGTCGGAGAAGAGCGCTCTGCGGGGCCGCGAAATGTCCTTGTAGAAGCACCACGGCGGCGTCATAGTCCGTATCGGGCTCAGTTTCCAGCGTCCCGAGCACCCGTTGACCCTCCGTTCCCAGACAGTGCAGTGGATGAACAGCGCCTTTTTGCGCGCCGCGCCGACACCGGTTAGCCCCATAGCAACTAGCCATGTTTCAAAGGACTGTTTCCAGCGAGTCCAGGGCACTGGAGACTCGCCCGGCAATTCCAGGAAGGGGTTAGGTGGTGGGAGAGAAAAAGCAGCCATCCTCGTCGCCAATATTGTGTTTGTGAATCAGTGGACCATGACACAGGTTAACACAACTCTTCTTTACTTTCAAACTCAGAGTAAACAATATAACAACAACCGGAGAGAGAGCAACATCACATCATCTTGTAGTAACAGAGACTGAAGTAATCGATCCCAGATAATCCCCCCATAATCATCACAAGGCATGCAGGAACATACAACGAGCAGCACCATCGAACAGCTGTCAGTGAGACATAACACGCACATGGTTGTAATAAATACTAAAAAATTCTCCATAAAAAGATCTTTAAATTGGTGCCATGCACTTTGAGATATGCTTTTTTTCAGGCCTTCCAATGACCAAAAACGCACAAGATTAATTCTAAAAGCTAATTTTCACATGTACTCAGTCTAACAACTTTAGCTCCCCAACCAAACGTTGCACAGTAATGAACCATATATGGGAGTAAACTAGACTTCCGTGGCTTTGAAACGGGACCATGTGTGACGCGATTGGTGCTTCCTGTACCGAACAGCAGCCGAAAACGTTTCAAGAATTCAATTTTTTAACGGCTTTCTTGCACGGATTTGGACGTTAGAAGGCCATTTCACCCACTTCCAAGTGTCGTGGCCACTCCAGACCTGCACCAATCGACTCGGCGTCACCAAATGAGTTAAGAAGAACTATCTAAACAGGGCTAGGGTGAGGGTAAGGGTTAGAAAAAACCCTTAAAGTTTTTTGTTTTTTTCAAATTTCCGAAAAACTACATTGTTTACAAATTTCAGCCACCCCTAGTGGACGAACCAAAGAGCCCTAAGGGACACCGATGTATCCTATGGATTCACAAGCCTTTGAACTATACTCTCAGATGTGTTTGGTTTCTGTACGATGCTCATAGCCTGCGTTACAGGCCGATGAATGCGAAAATCTGCAAAGTCGCGATTGTCAAATTGTCCAGATATTCGTCTTTTTTGCGATTCAAACTGTCATTAAACACTAAAAAAAAATCGCACATGGTTGTAATAAATACTAAAAAATTCTCCATAAAAAGATCTTTAAATAAACTTTGAGATCTGCTCTTTCTTGGACTTGTTATAAACAAAAGGGCACAGGGTTAATTATCATAGCCGATTTTTACATGTCTTCACTCTAACAATTTTAGCTCCCCAACCAAACGACGCACAGTAATGAAACCTGTATTATAAATTAACCAGACTTCCGTGGCTTTGCAATGGAACCACTTTTGCCGCGATTGGTGCCTCCAGGACCGAACGGCAGCCTATACAATTTAAAAACTAAAATTTTCAATATTGTAAACAATGGCGGATCGATTCTACAAAATGGCCGCTCGACACTCTAAGCATGCTGGGTAATGGCTTAAATAAACTAAATCAATTATTTTCACCCACTTCCACACATCGTACAGACAAAAGAATAATATATCTGTGATGGGATTTCAACCCACTATCAGCTCGGCACATAAAATCGACCCCCCCAAAAAAAATGTATAACCGTTACTCTGGGGGCTATTACCATAATAGGGGTTAGGACCCAAAAAATACATTATTTGTGAGAAAATACTATATGCTATTTCAAGCGAATGCTTTGCACAGTTTGAGTATCACTTCTTAACAGTCAATTCATTTAATTCAAGTACGTCCGTTGTTAAAATTGTTCATTGTTGTTCTGTTCTTTAAAGTACACCTAAGCTTTGTACTTTAAAGTATCAGTCTTAACATTCAATTGTTCAGTTAATTAAAGTACACATCCGTTGTTAAAATTGTTCATTGTTGTTCATTTCTGTTCTTTAAAGTACACCTAAGCTTTGTACTTTAAAGTATCAGTCTTAACATTCAATTGTTCAGTTAAATAAATATAAGCAAACAATAAAGTAAAATCACTCGACAATAATCTCACTTAACAAAACAAAATATATAATAAAACAGAGCAAATACAATAAACCAAAACACATCTAAAATTCCACCGGCTCACACATACGGCTGGGCATTGTCTTTTAACTGTGGGTTCCGTTTTCAATGTCCCATAGGCTGGTTGCTGCTCACTGTTCAGGCTGATCTCATCTACTCACCTCACTAGGTTCATTGTCACTGACATGGGGCAGCTGAGTAGGTTATTAACAGTGCGGCCTCTTACTACATAAGCTGTGAGTGGATATGCCTTCCCTTTGTAGGCTACAGTGGTCTGAAACTTCCCTAGACATTTTAATTCTCCTCCTGGGCTATCCAGTGGAATGTCTGGTGGCTCTAGGACACTCTCTGGGGTGTATGTGCAATATGTCTCCTCACTGACTACACTCACATCAGCCCCTGTGTCTATCTTGAACACTATTGGCTTCTTATCCAAAAGTAGCTCAACTGACCACTGTTCACTCTCCTTGCTTACTTTGCTTACTTTCGTCACAGCACCAAGAAAGTAAGATGGTGGCTCAGGCTGCTCTGCCTGCTCAGTAACCTCACTCACTTGCTTCTTAGCCCTACAGACTGTAGCCCAATGTCCAGCTTTTTTACAGATATGACAGGTGGATTGTTTAGCAGGGCAGTTTTCGTTTTTAGCATGTTGTGTTTTTCCACATTTAAAACATTTCCTTTCATTTCACCATTTTCTGTCTCCTGGCCCACTCTGTGGTTTAGACCTTGGGTACCTGTTGCTCTGCCTCTGCTGGCCGTGGTGAGTAACACAGCTCCCTGCATGTCGACGTGTGCAGCGACCTCTTCAGCCTGTCTGACCGTCTGTACAGTGTGCGCCAATGTCAGATCTTGCATCAATTGCAGCTTACATGAGACGTCTTTGTCCAGTATCCCGACGACGATCCGGTCCCGGATATTCTCGTCCCGGCTTGCACCGAAGTCACAATGTTCCGCCATGTCATACACAGCCCTTATGAAGGTCTCTGCCTTCTCTCCCGGCTTCTCAACACGCTGGTGAAAACATGTGCGTTCATGTATGACATATGTCCTCGGAACGAAGTACTCCCCACCATGATGGCATAATCATCTTTATATGCATCTTGAGCAAAAACGAAAGACCGGAATACATTTTCTGCCTCGCTTCCCATGGCGTAAATTAGGCAACTCACTTGTACGGCTCCATCGTCTTTGTTTAGTTTCGTAGCGATTCTGTACCTCTCGAACCGCTGTTTGTATTCGGTCCATTCAGCCGGCTTATCGAAGGCAAAGTTCACTGGTGGTGGACATTTAGACATCGTGAGTTCGTCTTCTCTCCTCCGTTACTTCTGACACCATGTAAAAGATGGACGGAGTCCTCTTTAAGCAATATGAACGTTTATTAGAAGACAAGGTTGGTGTGATACAAGCTCTGGTGTTTACGTCTCTCTGTCTCAGTATAGCTGTGCAAGGACGGACATCCTGTCTGGTTCGCGCCTGTCCTATATACCGTAGTACTGCGCAGGTACCATTGTGTAGTCACAATGTTACCGTATATGACAGCTGTGATATTGGTTTTGCAGCACAATTCATGTGGCTCACTCCGTCTGTGCGTTTGGTCAGACATACAGAACTGGTTGTGTTCTTGCTTTGAACTGTGACCTGAGAGGAGAGCGTCTCTTTGGGGAGATTATGCACATGTTTCCAAATAGTGAAAAGGAAGAGGTATTCATTTTTATTCAAATTTTAACTGTGAAATACTTTGATGATCATCTGTATTCTTATGTGGTGGAGCGGAATGCTGAGTATGAAATGATCAAAATAAAGGACATAGCAGACATCAGACCACTAGATTTACTGTCATCTTACAGTGGAGACCAACTCTATGTTAATCCAAGATACAAATTGATTGCCTAAATGTGCATTAAGTGCTTTACCTTTCAGATATGGAATAGAATATGAATAGAGGCGGCTAGAAAATGGTGCTGCCTGTAAGTGGCTGTGTCCACAGGGAATGTCTATTTGACCTGCCAGTGCCATTCTGCCATTCATTCTCTATGGTTAGAAAAATAATAACATTCCCTGTGGACACGTGGCCTTATGGTCCTGCATATTTATGATGGTGTGTCCTGATGCCCTATGCAGTGATCATTTGCAGGCACATTGTTTACTTCCCTCTGAATCCTTTTTTATTTTAATTTTAGATTTATTTTATTTTCCATTTTTTGTTACTATAGTTATTTAAATCGTGCTAGAGACTTTTACTGTGTTCAATGTCTGCCAAAAAAGTTTGCACTATGTCCGAGTTTGTTAAGAGTGTCAAATGTCAAATGTTTACTTTTATAAATATTGCACTTTTCTAAACCATTGTGTATTTAAATAGTTTGTTCAAAACTTAAACGTCTTAAAAGAGTTTGCACTGAGAGTTTGCACTGACTGTATTACCGTGTGAAATAAATATTACCGGTACCTGAATTTCAAGCATTTATTTCTTTTTCTTTTTGTGAGCATTTCAATTGCATGAAATAACAGTTTTGTATATAATTATTTATATATCGCAGCTGTGTAAAATTGCAAAAAATAACAGCCCTGTGTTATCTTTGTGTAAAGGTAACACAATCGGTGTGTTTACACATTTAACACACAACATGTGTAACATAACAGACCTGTGTTGTCTTTGTGTAGAAGTAACACAATCGGTGTGTTTACACATTTAACACACATGTGTTAAATCTGCCAACACAAAAGCATGTGTCAAAACAACACATCGCGTGTTGTCCTTACCTAGACACACAGATGTGTTAAGAAATAACACATCTGGCCAGGGAGGGAGGGGAGGTTTCCAGGAGCTCCCCTGTCGGGGGAGTGGGGGGGGGGGTTGGGGAGGTAGGGCTGTGCTCCCTCTTCTGGGGAGCCGGGAGGGAGGGGAGGTTTCCTGGAGCTCCCGGGGGGTTGGGGAGGTGGGGCTGTGCTCCCCTGTTGGGGAAGTGGGTGAGAGAGGGGAATTTGGCCGGGACTCCCCGGTCTCGGAAGCGGGGAGGGGGAGGATGCGGTCCTCCTCGGAAGTGAGGGGGGAGGATAACCTCAGCAGCCTCACGAAAGCCCTGCCCGACCGCAGCCTCAAATATGGTGAAGGCTTCTTCTCCGGAGATATGAAGGGGATCTTTTTCTTCGGAGAGAACTTCTCCAGAAGGGCGTTCTTAATTTTCTGATGGGCCCTCCTCCTGGAGTCGTTCTTTATCCTTTCCTAGTCAGCAAAAAGGAACAAACTGTTAACAAATGTGTAAATACTTGCACCCTGACTTCTGGTATTTAAGTGGTGGGAATGGGGCCAACCTAGAGGTTAGCGAGGTCAGAAGAAAGGCCTACATCCTCCCAAGATGGATGAACGACATTATTGCAATCCGGGGACCCTAGGTCTTTGTATACCTGCAGTGTGAAGAGATTGTGAAGAGATTTTACCTACCTTTGTTGTTGGGACAAGTTTCGGCCTTTTTCGCAACACCAGGGCCGTCGTCGCCTAAAGGAAGCAGGAAGAAAACTCAGTTAGTGTTGGGAATGTAGGTTTATAACACTTCACACAGTTGCTTTACTATTTATTTAACTTACAGATGTTGAGGGCTGGTTGTCAGGGGGTGTGGCCACCGCAACAGTCACCGCCTAAAGGAAGCAGGAAGAAAACTCCATTAGTGTTGGGAATGTAGGTTTATAACACTTCACACAGTTGCTTTACTATTTATTTAACTTACAGATGTTGAGGGCTGGTCAACAGGGGGTGTGGCCACCGCAACAGTCACCGCCTAAAGGTAGCAGGAAGAAAACTCCGTTAGTGTTGGGAATGTAGGTTTATAACACTTCACACAGTTGCCTCTACTATTTATTTAACTTACAGATGTTGAGGGCTGGGTTGGAGTGAGCTGGTGATCCCTCCTTGGGAGGAATTAAATCAAAGCATAAAGAGTTTAGTGGCTGGGATAGTTGAGAGGGAACTACAAGTTGCACTTGATTCAATCTTACCTTCCCCAGAGCTCTCCTCGTCAGAGTTCTGCTCCCTGAGGGGGGGAGTGGCGCCGCACTCCTCATCCGAAAAGAAAAGAGAGAAAGGATAGCAGCTCCTACCAGACTTCTCCTTGCTCACGTCCCACTCTGAGAAGGTAAGGTAAGGTAATTTTATTTATAGAGCGCCTTTCGAAAAAAATATTTGCAGTACAAATTAGTTTTTAAGAGCTTCTTAAAGTTCTCGGGTTAGGGTTAAGTTGCACTTGATACTTACCTTCTCCAGAGCTACAACTGCTAATGGACAGTACTCCTGGTGAGGAAGCCTCCACTTCACCCTCTCTCTCTGGCGTTCTCCAGGTTGTCCTCCGGGGGGGGAAGTGGGCCTCTAGGAGGGCAGCCAGGGGCTTACCCGAAAGCCTTTTCCCATGAACAGAGGCTCTGGTCATTGGGCGTTTGTGAGAGGTCTGAAAGAGGGAGTGAACCCACCAGAATAATGGTGTCAAGTAAGGTTGTTAAGACATTGTATGTACCATTACTTTATTGCTTCAGTTCATTCGACTACCTCCTCTCAACTTTGGGCACTCTTACACCATTACTTTTTTTCATTTGGCAAGATAAATTGTGTAATGTACACAATGTAGAGTTTAAAATACCGGTAGAGGCGAGTCATCCTCTGAGGACGAACAGACGATCGGGTCCTCGGCGGGTCTCTTCCTCTTCCGATCGGTCCCATTCCCCTCCTGGGGGTCCTCTTCCTCCTCCCCTTCGGGGATCTCCCACCCCTGCTCCTTCTGCCCCCAACAGAAAACTAAATTAGTTGCCATCTTCAATTAGTTGTAATATAACAAGTTATCAATTTTCACTAGCTGGCAAAGCACCAAGTTCAGTATTTTGACCACCTTCTTTAAAATTTGGGAACTTACACAAAATGATACAATCGGTTGCAATATCCTTCTCTGTAAACAATTGTACCAAAAGTCTGTACCTCTCTTTCTTGGAGTTTGGTGAGCTGCTTCCTCATCAAGTTGTTGACTCTGCGCAGGGTCTTGTTCTCCTGCCGGAGGAGAATGCAGGCGCGCTGGCGGCAGGTTGTTGGGGCATTTGGTTGGGGCAGGGACAGCTCACCCTCTTCGAAAAGCACATCCAGGTCGGTGACCATTCTTTCCTGACCGGATGATCTAAGGTCTTTCAGTTGCCCCATGGCCATTTTGTACCTGAGGGGCCGAAGGACCTTTATCATTTCGGACTCAGTACGCACTATGTCCTTGTGCCTGTTCTTCAGATGGTGCTTTGGATTGAGTATTTCTATACTGCAACCTGTCTTGGTGAACAGGCGACATCTAACAGATTTCCCCTCCACGGGGGTCCTGTCAGTGCCGAGGGAGCAGAGTATGCGCTGCTCACGAGTTCCTCCTTTAAGGTGGTGCATTTCTTTGAGATGTTTGTCCACATTCAGAATGGTCAGGTGGCACACGGGGCACCAATTCTCACTGCCTTCCGGGATGTAGTACGCCATTTTTAAGAGCTTCTTAAAGTTCTCGGGTTAGGGTTAAGTTGCACTTGATACTTACCTTCTCCAGAGCTACAACTGCTAATGGACAGTACTCCTGGTGAGGAAGCCTCCACTTCACCCTCTCTCTCTGGCGTTCTCCAGGTTGTCCTCCGGGGGGAAGTGGGCCTCTAGGAGGGCAGCCAGGGGCTTACCCGAAAGCCTTTTCCCATGAACAGAGGCTCTGGTCATTGGGCGTTTGTGAGAGGTCTGAAAGAGGGAGTGAACCCACCAGAATAATGGTGTCAAGTAAGGTTGTTAAGACATTGTATGTACCATTACTTTATTGCTTCAGTTCATTCGACTACCTCCTCTCAACTTCGGGCACTCTTACACCATTACTTTTTTTCATTTGGCAAGATAAATTGTGTAATGTACACAATGTAGAGTTTAAAATACCGGTAGAGGCGAGTCATCCTCTGAGGACGAACAGACGATCGGGTCCTCGGCGGGTCTCTTCCTCTTCCGATCGGTCCCATTCCCCTCCTGGGGGTCCTCTTCCTCCTCCCCTTCGGGGATCTCCCACCCCTGCTCCTTCTGCCCCCAACAGAAAACTAAATTAGTTGCCATCTTCAATTAGTTGTAATATAACAAGTTATCAATTTTCACTAGCTGGCAAAGCACCAAGTTCAGTATTTTGACCACCTTCTTTAAAATTTGGGAACTTACACAAAATGATACAATTGGTTGCAATATCCTTCTCTGTAAACAATTGTACCAAAAGTCTGTACCTCTCTTTCTTGGAGTTTGGTGAGCTGCTTCCTCATCAAGTTGTTGACTCTGCGCAGGGTCTTGTTCTCCTGCCGGAGGAGAATGCAGGCGCGCTGGCGGCAGGTTGTTGGGGCATTTGGTTGGGGCAGGGACAGCTCACCCTCTTCGAAATGCACATCCAGGTCGGTGACCATTCTTTCCTGACCGGATGATCTAAGGTCTTTCAGTTGCCCCATGGCCATTTTGTACCTGAGGGGCCGAAGGACCTTTATCATTTCGGACTCAGTACGCACTATGTCCTTGTGCCTGTTCTTCAGATGGTGCTTTGGATTGAGTATTTCTATACTGCAACCTGTCTTGGTGAACAGGGGACATCTAACAGATTTCCCCTCCACGGGGGTCCTGTCAGTGCCGAGGGAGCAGAGTATGCGCTGCTCACGGGATCCTCCTTTAAGGTGGTGCATTTCTTTGAGATGTTTGTCCACATTCAGAATGGTCAGGTGGCACACGGGGCACCATCTCTCACTGCCTTCCGGGATGTAGTACGCCATTTCAGTCAACTAAAAATACAAACATATATATCAGAATTAGCCATACATTTTCAATAGCTAAAGCATAACATGATGCTAACACCAAAATGGGTTCCCGTTCAGAATGGGTTAAACTGTAAGAAATTCAATCCCTTGCTACAAACAGTACACGTAAAGGGTTTTTCCCCTGTGTGAATCATCATGTGTAATTTTAGACTACCCCTTTGATTAAAGCCACTGTCACATACAGTACAAACAAATGGCGTTTCCCCTGAATTAATCATTGTGTGCTTCTTCAGATTTCCCTTATGATTAAACATTTTGCCACAATCTGCACAACTAAAATATGTCTTACTGGCGTGACTCATTGTGGAGTTACTTTGTTTTGGTTATTTGAGGTCATGGAGCAGCTTGTTGCTCAAAGACAAACTATTTCCTCCCGTGTGTTGTGTATTGTGTGATTTCAGCCGGTTTAAACCTGACTGGTCATCCCTGGTCTCACCCCACTCATCACTGTCTTCAGTGATGTCAGATTCAGAACAGCATGAAGACAGGAGCTGGTCATCACTAGTTGGTTGTGATGTTCCACAGTCCTCTACACCAGCTTGTGTTTCAATGTGTTTAGATGAGGTGCTGGCTACAGGTTCTGCTGGTATGTTTTCATCATCTTCATATTTCACTGACAGTAATGTCTCTGTTGATCCACCATCCTCCTCTGATCTTTGAAGTAACTCATCATGTTCCTCTTTAATCTGTAGAGACTCTGGTTGCTCCTGGACCAGACTGGAGGAACTCTCCTCTTGCTCCTCTTTAATCTGTAGAGACTCTGGTTCCTCTTTGATCACACTGGAGGTTCTCTCCTCCTGTTCATATTTAATCTGTGGAGACTCTGGTTCCTCTTTGACCAGACTGGATGTTCTCTCCTCTTGCTCCTCTTTAATCTGTGGAGACTCTGGTTCCTCTTTGACCAGACTGGATGTTCTCTCCTCTTGCTCCTCTTTAATCTGTGGAGACTCTGGTTCCTCTTTGACCAGACTGGAGGTTCTCTCCTCTTGCTCCTCTTTAATCTGTGGAGACTCTGGTTCCTCTTTGACCAGACTGGAGGTTCTCTCCTCTTGCTCCTCTTTAATCTGTGGAGACTCTGGTTCCTCTTTGACCAGACTGGATGTTCTCTCCTGCTGCTGCTCAGTAAATACCTCCTCTTTACACACCAGGAGGTATCTGGAGTCTAGACAGAAGATACAGAATAGAAACACATTATTATTACATGAAACTGCTGCTGTTATTTCCGTATCTGTCCCAATGTTGTTTTGATTCCAGTGTGAAGTGTCACAAAAGGATTGTTTCTTACCTCAATAATTTCTAAAACAAGCGTCTCCATGTTCCTCAAATATAATTTACCTTCTGCCCCCAACAGAAAACTAAATTAGTTGCCATCTTCCATTAGTTGTAATATAACAAGTTATCAATTTTCACTAGCTGGCAAAGCACCAAGTTCAGTATTTTGACCACCTTCTTTAAAATTTGGGAACTTACACAAAATGATACAATTGGTTGCAATATCCTTCTCTGTAAACAATTGTACCAAGCTGGTGTGGAGGGCTCCTGGGAGGGCTGGAGAGCTGGTGGGGAGGGCTTTCTGGCTGGCTGGCGAGCTGGTGGGGAGGGCTGGTGAGCTGGCAATACGTTATCATCTGACGAACTCAGTGGAGATGGCAGTGGCTCCCTCTTGTCCACCCACACTGGGAGAAATCAATTAAAGTATAAAGAGTTCAGTGGCTGGGATAGGTGAGAGGGAACTACAAGTTGTACTTGATTCAATCTTACCTTCCCCCGAGCTTGCGCCGCTCGACACGCTTATGATGTCGTCTTCCACCACCGTGTCCACATCTTTACCCAAATGGGTCCTTTTGAGCGCTAGAAAGGCACTGCGGGGTTTCCCTGTCAGCCCCTGTCCAAACCTCTGGTCCTGGGTTTGGGGGCGTTTGCAGGGGGGCTGAAAGAGGGAGGGAACACACCAGTATTTAGCTAGCAGTATTCCATTTGCCCCCAAAATACAAATACATAGTCATACACACTTTCAGTTCAATCTTTCAACGTTGACCACCTCTTTCAACTATGAGCACAAAAAAAGTAAGTGTTTTAGCCATTGCTTCAGCTTCAGTCCATTTCATCACTTTCCTTCAGCTTTGGGATCAATTACACCTTGATTTAGTTTCAGTACATTTCCATACTGGGGCAATCCAGGGGAGAATAGGCAAGATTCACAATAAAATAAGAGGCTCAGAGTCAGATTCAGCTTGTAACTTAAAGTGTCTCTTAATAAAATAATCCAGGACCTTGATCCTTCGGACATGGGACTTACAGCTTGTACAGTTGGATTTGATGGTTTGGGGTGATGGAGTGTCCTCGCTTTCCTCGTAAACAATGTCCGTTACCATGTTGGCCCCTTTGGTACGAAGTTTGCCAAGCTCCTGCATGGCCACCTTGTACCGCAAAGGCCTCAGGCATATCTTCATCTGGTGCTCTGTTAGGTCTTTGTGACACTGCTTTAAATGATGCTTCGGGTTGGAAATCACCGACCTGCAGCCGCTTTTCCTGAAGACCGGACAACAGTAGTTCCCCCCATCAATTTTTATCCTGTCTCTGCCCAGTCTGCAAAGTATCTTCTGTTCTGTGGTATCCTTTACTGTATTGTGCATTTTGAGAAGATGCCTGTCCACATTGTTGACATTCTTCCGGCACACCGGACAAAAGTTCTCCACATTCTCAGCCATGTCTGTCGAGGAATGGATCACAAAATTAAGCATTTGATACAGACATAGCAAGTAAGCATTGCTTCAGTTACAGCACCTCTTTCAACTATGGGCACAATTACACTATTGGTTCAGTTCCAGTGCATTTCACCACCTTTCAACTATGGGATCAATTACACCATTGGTTCAGTTTCATTGCATTTCATCAACCTTTCCAGTTTGCCTATAGGGCAAAGAGGGGGACAGAGGATGCCTTGGCAAACACAGAAATCAAATGCTTACTTTACGCAGATGACCTGCTGCTGCTGTCCCCAACCAAGGAAGGACTACAGCAGCAACTTGATCTCCTACACAAATTCTCCCAGACATGGGCCCTGACCGTGAACCTAACCAAGACTAAAATCATGATATTTCAAAAAAGGCCCAGCCGCCAAAACAACCAATTTTTCCTAAATACAATCCCACTAGAACAAACTAAAAACTATACCTACCTTGGCCTAAACATCAGCAGCACAGGGAACTACAACCAAGCTGTAAAGGACCTGAGAGACAAGGCAAGAAGGGCATTCTATGCCATCAAAAGAAACATCAAAATAGACATCCCAATTAAAACCTGGCTTAAAATACTGGACTGGTGATAGAACCAATTTCCCTCTATGGTTGCGAGATCTGGGGACCATTAGCAAACCATGACCTGGAAAAATGGGATAAACACCAAACCGAGACCCTACACACAGAATTCTGCAAATCCATTCTCCGTACCCATTGAAAAACACCAAATAATGCATGCAGGGCAGAATTAGGACGATACCCACTCATAATCAAGCCGAGCTACACTTCCTAACCATCTGTCCATTATACCAAGACATCAGAGACACATACTTCCCACAGATTACAACCACACACGGAGATTTTGAAAACATGACCAATGACAAAAAACTCCCATATCTGCTGGGCGAAGTACATCAATGTGCAAACACAGCAGCAAGATTTGTGAGTTGCTGTGATAGGAGAAGGATATCAAATGGAACACAACCACCCTAAAGACTAATCATTGCGTATATTCCTGCACTATACCTGCATCAAGTGATCTTGGTACACAGAAGTTGATCTATTGAAGATTCTGACCTTCAAAGTACATAATTTTTGTTCTGATTGTATTGCTGTATCGTTGTATTGTTCTTTCTGCTTTGGCAATGTAAACGTATGTTTTCTCATGCCAATAAAGCCCTTTGAATTGAATTGAATTGGATGCTGTGGCATGCCTCCTTCATTCCCTTCTCCAACATCTGGACTCATCTTCGGACAATTTTGACAATATTCTTTTCGTTGATTTCAGTTCTGCTTTCAACACTATTCAACGCCATCACATGATCAAGAAACTGCACCTCCTCAATATCCCTCCACTCCTCATACACTGGACTCACAGTTTCCTGAGTAACATACCACAAGCAGTTAAAGTAGGTACATCATTTTCATCAACTGTTATCACCAACACAGGGGCCCCCCAAGGCTGTGTCCTCAGTCCTTTCCTCTATACACTATACACAAATTACTGTACTAGCCCCTCACCCAGCAACATCACATATTTCAAATACTCTGATGATACTGATATTCTCAGACTGATCCATGACAATAACTCTATCACAATTTAGAGGGAGGGCAGAATCCGTTTTACCGGCCCGGCAGGCCGGCCGGTAAACAGAGCCGGCCGGTCCTTAAAAGGGCCGGCCGGTCCTTAAAAGGGCCGGCCGGTCTTAAAAGGGCCGGCCGGTTGTAAAAAGGGCCGGCCGGTCGTTAAAAGGGCCGGCCGGTCGTTTTAAGGGTCGGCCGGCCGGATTTTTTTTTTTTTTTTTTAAGTTAATTTTTTTTTTTTGGTAACTCTGTCATTTCTCAACCGTTTTGGATGGGGGTGGTCTCATTTGAATCGTGCCGCCCCCCCGGGGGCATCCTTGGGGGTCTCAAAGTTGGGGGACCCCCCGGGACCCCCAGGGACCCCCAAATGGTAACTCTGTCATTTCTCTACCGTTTTGGATGGGGGTGGTCTCATTTGAATCGTGTTGCGTTCCTGGGGGCGTCTTTGGGGGTCTCAAGGTTCGGGGACCCCCAGGGACCCCCAAATGGTAACTCTGTCATTTCTCTACCGTTTTGGATGGGGGTGGTCTCATTTGAATCGTGTTGCGTTCCCGGGGGCGTCTTTGGAGGTCTCAAGGTTCGGGGACCCCCCGGGGACCCCCAGGGACCCCCAAATGGTAACTCTGTCATTTCTCTACCGTTTTGGATGGGGGTGGTCTCATTTGAATCGTGCCGCCCCCCCGGGGGCATCCTTGGGGGTCTCAAAGTTGGGGGACCCCCCGGGACCCCCAGGGACCCCCAAATGGTAACTCTGTCATTTCTCTACCGTTTTGGATGGGCGTGGTCTCATTTGAATCGTGTCGCCCCCCCGGGGGCATCCTTGGGGGTCTCAAAGTTGGGGGACCCCCAGGGACCCCCAAATGGTAACTCTGTCATTTCTCTACCGTTTTGGATGGGGGTGGTCTCATTTGAATCGTGTCGCGTCCCCGGGGGAGTCTTTGGGAGTCTCAAGGTTGGGGGGCCCCCAGGGACCCCCAGGGACCCCCAAATGGTAACTCTGTCATTTCTCAACCGTTTTGGATGGGGGTGGTCTCATTTGAATCGTGTCGCCCCCCTGGGGGCATCCTTGGGGGTCTCAAAGTTGGGGGACCCCCAGGGACCCCCAAATGGTAACTCTGTCATTTCTCTACCGTTTTGGATGGGGGTGGTCTCATTTGAATCGTGTCGCGTCCCCGGGGGAGTCTTTGGGAGTCTCAAGGTTGGGGGGCCCCCAGGGACCCCCAGGGACCCCCAAATGGTAACTCTGTCATTTCTCAACCGTTTTGAATGGGGGTGGTCTCATTTGAATCGTGTCGCCCCCCCGGGGGCATCCTTGGGGGTCTCAAGTTTGGGGGACCCCCAAATGGTAACTCTGTCATTTCTCAACCGTTTTGGATGGGGGTGGTCTCATTTGAATCGTGTTGCGTCCCCGGGGGTGTCTTTGGGGGTCTCAAAGTGCGGGGACCCCCCCATGGTAACTATCAATTCTCAACTGTTTTGGACAGGGGTTGGTTGGAATCGTGTTGCCTCTATGGGCGCATTATCGGGGGGAGGTTCAGGGACCCCCACATGGTAAATCTTGACATTGTCATGATAGATATTTATTTATGGGAGGGAGACAGAGAGAACAATTTGCATATTATTCTTACTATAGCTCTCTCACACACACACTTTTCAGTAATGGACATTTAACCAATCTATTTCCCTCTGACAAGGCTCGCCGTTACCCGACAAAACTGTGCAATTAATTACTCAATTACTGTGCAATAAACAGTCAAGCCACAACGAAAATGTATTTTGTTGCTTTTATATAAAACTAGAAATAAACACATACACTAATGTAAACTGTGGTTACAATAAAATAGACCAGTCCGTACGATGTGTTAGCTAACTAGCATGGTTCTGTTGTTAGCATTCCTCATTGAAGCATGCAGTAGTGCAAAGCAGGTACATTTTACTGTAAAAACAAAAATAGACGAAACGCACCATTAACAGCAGATATACAAGCCACTAAAGTGTCTTCTTTTTCAAGTCATGATTGATTGGTTGGTTTATTAAGTTTGCAGAATTACAGTACATTTCAAGTACAACTCAATACAACTGTTAAAGGCGGTTGACGTAAGTCGCAACTATTAATTAATACGTTGTATGGCGGTTTATTATACGTTGTGGCGGTTTGATGAATACGTCGGCATATTAGAACTCCTCGTGGCGGTTTGATGACTCGTCGGGTCTATAGCTACCCATTTGCGACGTAAAAGGTTGACTTTGGTATTTTTATTTTGCCTGCCGCGGTGCAGGTTATTTATCCTAGTAGTACAAATCTCGAAATTAATGTAGTCCTTTGGTAGTGTAGCGGTCAGCGCTCTCGCCCCTGGAGTCACTGCTCCATGTAGGTGCGAGTTCGAAACTTGCACATGGCAACAGACAGACAGACAGACAGACAGGCAGGCAGGCAGACAGGCAGACAGACAGACAGACAGTGTGTGCGTGCGTATACAGTGTGTGTGCGTACATGCGCATACATTGTGCGTGCGTGTATGCGTGCGTGCGTGCGTACGTGCGTGCGTATACAGTCTGTGTGTGTGCGTGCGTGCGTATACAGTGTTTGTGTGTGTGTGCGTGCGTATACAGTGTGTGTGTGTGCGTGCATGCATATACAGTGTGTGTGTGTGCGTGCGTATACAGTGTGTGTGTGTGTGTGTGCGTGCGTGCGTATACAGTGTGTTTGTGTGTGTGTGTGCGTGTGTGCGTATACAGTGTGTGTGTGCGTGCTTCATCGTATTTATTATTATTAATATTTATATTTATACTTCATTGTATTTAACATTATTATTATTTATATTTATACTTCATCGTATTTATTATTATTAGTATTTTATGTCTTTTCCTACTTGAATCCGTAGCCACTGGCACTGCCTGGTTTGTCCATCTGTACCTGCATGCATAGATTGATTGCTCAGTAGGGCCAGTAGGGCCAAGTTAGGGCCCTAGGAAGGAGGGAGGAAGGAAGGAAGGAAGGAAGCAAGGAAGGAGTGTGAGTGTGAGTGTGTGTGTGTGTGTGTTTGTGTGTGTGTGTGTGTGTGTGTGTGTGTGTGCCACTCGACTCCTATACATCATTTAGCATACCAAGTACCCCAATTGCATTGCGCACACACACACACACACACACTCACACTCACACTCCTTCCTTCCTTGCTTCCTTCCTTCCTCCCTCCTTCCTAGGGCCCTAACTGGGCCCTATTGGGTCCTACTGGGTCCTACTGGGTTCTACTGGGCCCTACTGGGCTTCCTTGCTTCCTTCCTTTCTCCCTCCTTCCTAGGGCCCTAACTTGGCCCTACTGAGCAATCAATCTATGCATGCAGGTACAGATGGACAAACCAGGCAGTGCCAGTGGCTACGGATCCAAGTAGGAAAAGAGATAAAATAATAATAATAATAAAAATATGATGAAGTATAAATATAAATAATAATAATAATAATAATAATAATAATAATAAATACAATAAAGTATAAATATAAATATAAATAATAATAGTAATAGTAATAGTAATAATAATAATAATAATAATAATAATAATAATAATAATAATAATAATAATATTAAATACAATGAAGTATAAATATTATTATTATTAATAATAATAATAATAAATACGATGAAGCACGCACGCACGCACACACACTGTATACGCACACACTGTCTGTCTGTCTGCCTGCCTGCCTGCCTGTCAATCTATCTGTCTGTCTGTTTGTCTGTCTATTTTTTTTAAATATAATATACAATAATGATACAGTCTAAAATGTAGCTATTGTGTCCATACACAATATAGGCTAAAAAAGAACATTTAAAAAAAAAGTTTGCCATTAATGCACTTTAGCTGTTATCAATGTTAGCACTTAGCATCTCTAGTTCCCATTGATGTTAGACACAAATGAACAATGTTATCTCAACCATGTGTTTATATTCAAGTGTATGGAATATGCATTCAACAGGGTACTGTAGATGTGCGCATGCGCGAAGAGCGAAGACCCGTTTTTTTCTCATGCATTTTTTTTTACATTTTTATTTCATTTTTTAAAACATTACAATTATGCATGAGATAAAAGAAAGTATTTCATACATTCATTCATTAGCAACTACATTGGCGAATCAATTCATATCAAATTCACATAATAATATTAAGACAATGACAATTTCTTGAACGCAATGTAATTCAAAACATGTCACATTACATTTCATTTCAAACACATTTTACATAATGAAGCATACAGCACAAGTGAAACATCTTGTCATATTTGGAAAAAAAAATGTTTCAAAAAATAATCCACATTTTTTCAAAACATTTCACCAGTTTTAGGACTCCCTGTCACGAGTTGGCGGCCTCCCTGAAAAATCACAACGTCCGATGCGCCCTGTATAATTAATAATAATAATAACTGTATAATTCATCATAGAAAATGTATGAATAAATATTAACACAATTTTGCCTTGACATTTAGTCTAAATTAACTTTAAGAGGATTTGATTTTTAAAATGCTGTTATACAAATTAAATGCATCATGATTAAATAAATGACAATTTGAATTTAATGTCAATAAATCCATTACAATGAAAATGATGAGTGAGTAAGTGCAACAAGCTAACCCCCACGTCCAAAAAAGTAGATAAATGACAGAGTTACAATTTGGGGGTCCCTGAGACCTTGAGACCCCCAAAGACGCCCCCGGGGGGGCGAGACGATTCAAATGAGACCACCCCCGTCCAAAACGGTAGAGAAATGACATAGTTACCATTTGGGGGTCCCCGGGGGCCCCCCAACCTTGAGACCCCCAAAGACGCCCCCAGGGACGCGACACGATTCAAATGACACCACCCCCGTCCAAAACGGTAGAGAAATGACAGTTACCATTTGGGGGTCCCTGGGGGCCCCCCAACCTTGAGACCCCCAAAAACTCCCCCGGGGACGCGACACGATTCAAATGAGACCACCCCCATCCAAAACGGTAGAGAAATGACAGTTACCATTTGGGGGTCCCTGGGGGCCCCCCAACCTTGAGACCCCCAAATACTCCCCCGGGGACGCGACACGATTCAAATGAGACCACCCCCATCCAAAACGGTTGAGAAATGACAGAGTTACCATTTGGGGGTCCCTGGGGGCCCCCCAACCTTGAGACCCCCAAAGACTCCCCCGGGGACGCGACACGATTCAAATGAGACCACCCCCGTCCAAAACGGTTGAGAAATGACAGAGTTACCATTTGGGGGTCCCTGGGGGTCCCGGGGGGTCCCCCAACTTTGAGACCCCCAAATACTCCCCCGGGGACGCGACACGATTCAAATGAGACCACCCCCATCCAAAACGGTTGAGAAATGACAGAGTTACCATTTGGGGGTCCCTGGGGGTCCCGGGGGGTCCCCCAACTTTGAGACCCCCAAGGATGCCCCCGGGGGGGCGGCACGATTCAAATGAGACCACCCCCATCCAAAACGGTTGACAAATGACAGAGTTACCATTTGGGGGTCCCTGGGGGTCCCGGGGGGTCCCCCAACTTTGAGACCCCCAAGGATGCCCCCGGGGGGGCGGCACGATTCAAATGAGACCACCCCCATCCAAAACGGTTGAGAAATGACAGAGTTACAAAAAAATAAAAAATAACTTAAAAAAAAATAATAATAATAATAATCGTCCGGCCGACCCTTAAAACGACCGGCCGGCCCTTTTAACGACCGGCCGGCCCTTTTTACAACCGGCCGGCCCTTTTAAGACCGGCCGGCCCTTTTAAGACCGGCCGGCCCTTTTAAGGACCGGCCGGCCCTTTTAAGGACCGGCCGGCCCTTTTAAGACCGGCCGGCCCTTTTAAGGACCGGCCGGCCCTTTTAAGGACCGGCCGGCCCTGTTTACCGGCCAAACGGATTCTGCCCTTGCTGAGATTTATCAGAACACCATTTCTCATTTTACATAGTGGTGCACTGACAACTATTTAGTGTTGAATGTGGACAAAACAAAATAACTGGTCATTGAAACAACCCACACTGGACTTAACCCACTTTTCATTAATGGTAAGACAATAGAACAGGTTGCCAGTTTCACATACCCTGGAAAAAGGTTCGTTTCAGTAGGAGTTTTGTCCCCTCAGCCATCGCGACATTAAACAAACTGCCCCGCCGATAGGAGGGTTTCTGTACACAGTGGGGAACTCATGTTTTTGTATATTGTCTTGGTGTAATGTCTTTCTGTACTATGTGCTGCTTTTGTTGTTGGTGTTGAACAGACCTGTGAAGATGAATATCCTTCTGGACAATAAAGATTATTATTATTATCGCCTTCTTTCAACGTTGGGATCAATTACACCATTGGTTCAGTTTCAGTGCATTTCAACACCTTGTTTAACTTTTGGATCAATTTGTACATTTGTTCAGTTTCAATTATGACTACAGTTCACAATAAACTCCCTTACACTTTTCTTTTATTTTATTTAACCAGTAAAAAACACATAAAGACTGAAGTCTCTTTTACAAGTGTGAACTGGCCAAGACAAGAGGCAAAATAAGTGACACAGCTCTGCCAGTAACAAAACATACACAACAAAAAAACAGGACAGACAAACAATGCTCATAAATACAGTACTCACTACCAAGAAGCTCAAGAAGACCAATAAATAAAAACTAATAAATAAACACTGGCAACAGCATTACAACTTACCATGTGCTTTCCTAACAGAGTGATTCCAAACTCAACCCTGTGACAAACAAATATGGCCACCGGTGCAACCCAATTCACGGTCCCATCAGAAACAAAGATACATATTCCTACAAGTTCAATCTAATGAAAAAAAGTAACCATTGTTACAATGTCTTAAACTCTGTTTAATTTTAATTGATCACCTTTTTTCAGATTTAGACTTCAGATTTAGATATACTTAATTAGACTTAGGGGTCCCCAGGGTCAAAGCTTCAATGTTGACAGGCAAATTAGGAATGATATTCTTAAGGCCAAACTCAAATACAAATATAGCTGCAAGCAGCGATAAGGCGGGACCAAGGAGAGACAGAGAGAGAGAGGGGGTGGAGAGAGACAGAGAGAGAGAGGGGGTGGAGAGAGAGAGAGAGAGGGGGGGTGGAGAGAGAGAGAGAGAGAGAGGGGGGTGGAGAGACAGATAGAGAGAGAGAGAGAGAGAGAGAGAGAGAGAGGGGTGGAGAGAGAGAGAAGACAGAATACACTTATTACACTATTACACTATTACACTTATTACACTATTACACTTATTACACTATTGCACTTATTACACTATTACACTATTACACTTATTACACTACTACACTATTATTACACTATTACACTATTAGACTTATTACAATATTACACTATTACACTACTATTACACTATTACACATATTACACTATTACACTTATTACACTATTACACTACTATTACACTATTACTTATTACACCATTACATTCCTGTTACATTATTACACTACTATTACACTATTACACTATTACACTAAATAAACTTATTACAGTTTTTACAATAGTATCTCTATTATTGTGATGTCATGTCCGAGAGAGAGAGAGAGAGAGATAGATATGCACAAATAAGAATAAATATGAACAGGAGGAGAGAACCTCCAGTCTGGTCAAAGAGGAACCAGAGTCTCCACAGATTAAAGAGGAGCAAGAGGAGAGAACCTCCAGTCTGGTCCAGGAGGAACCAGAGTCTCTACAGATTAAATATGAACAGGAGGAGAGAACCTCCAGTCGGGTCAAAGAGGAACCAGAGTCTCCACAGATTAAAGAGGAGCAAGAGGAGAGTTCCTCCAGTCTGGTCCAGGAGCAACCAGAGTCTCTACAGATTAAAGAGGAACATGATGAGTTACTTCAAAGATCAGAGGAGGATGGTGGATCAACAGAGACATTACTGTCAGTGAAACATGAAGATGATGAAAACATACCAGCAGAACCTGTAGCCAGCACCTCATCTAAACACATGGAAACACAAGCTGGTGTAGAGGACTGTGGAACATCACAACCAACTAGTGATGACCAGCTCCTGTCTTCAGGCTGTTCTGAATCTGACATCACTGAAGACGGTGATGAGTGGGATGAGACCAGGAATGACCAGTCAGGTTTAAACCGGCTGAAATCACACAATACACAACACATGGGAGGAAATAGTTTATCTTTGAGCAACAAGCTGCTCCATGACCTCAAATCACCAAAACAAGGACACTCCACGAGGAGTCACGCCGGTAAGAAATATTTTAGTTGTGCAGATTGTGGCAAAATGTTTAATCGTAAGGGAAATCTGAAGATGCACACAATGACTCACACAGGGGAAAGGCCATTTGCTTGCACAGTCTGTGGACAAGGCTGTACTCATAATGGCAACTTAAAAATACACATGATGACTCATACAGGGGAAAAACCCTTTACGTGTACAGTTTGTGGCAAGGGCTTTAATTTAAAGACTGATCTAAAAAGACACATGATGACTCATTCAGGGGAAACTCCATTTGTTTGTACTGTGTGTGACAGTGGCTTTAATCAAATGGGTAGTCTAAAATTACACATGATGACTCATACAGGGGAAAAGCCCTTTACATGTACAGTTTGTGGCAAGGGCTTAGTTCGAAAGGCAGATCTAAAATTACACATGATGACTCATACTGGGGAAAAACCCTTTAAGTGTACAGTTTGTGGCAAGGGCTGTAATTTAAAGAATAATCTAAAAATACACATGATGACTCATACAGGGGAAAAGCCCTTTACGTGTACCGTTTGTGGCAAGGGCTGTATTCATAATGGCCACTTAAAAATACACATGATGACTCATACAAGGGAAAAAACATTTACGTGTACAGTTTGTGAAAAAGCTTTAGGCAAACATGTGATCTAACAAGACACATAAGGACTCATACAGGGGAAATGCCATTTGTTTGTACTCTGTGTGACAGTGGCTTTAATCAAATGGGTAGTCTAAAAATACACATGAGGACTCATACAGGGGAAAAACCATTTACGTGTACAGTTTGTGAAAAAGGCTTTAGGCAGAATTGCCATCTAAAAACACACATGAAGACCTGTCATAAAGAGGAAAAATCTGTTAAATGATGTTTTTTTCTAATCGATTTTCAACTTGTATAATGCTCACTTTTGTCATATTCATGAATATTCATGCACTAGTGGTACAATTGAAACTTATCTGTGGGTTGACATGTTGTTTGGACTAGTGTATGTGGACTGGTGTATTTCAATTACTTAGTTTGGCTGTGTTAAGATTTTCATAGCCTAGAATGCATTGTAACAGAACATATTTACTCTGTAAAAAACACTGTCCGTAATTTCTTCTTTTTCAAATAAAGGTTTGACAGCTACAGATCCTTTGTGTGTTCAATACAGAAAGCTCACCACAACACATGTGTTTCACCTCTTTTGAGTGTGGACATCTTGTACTGTGAACAATACAGTGACAACTGCTTAATTTGAATCATTTTACATCCTTCATACCAAACTATTACTATAAGGACCATGAGTATAATTGCACAGTCTACACGTATTTTACTTGAACTTGCTATACTGAACATGACATGAGTATGTCTTAATGTGTGCATACTGTCCATTGTACTTAGACTGTAACTACAAGTACATCTAGTAGAATAAGAACAGGGTGTTCCGTCCGTGAGCGGCGCATCCCCACACAGGCACAGGTGCTGGGAACAACAATGGCCAGGGCCGGCTGATGCTAATACCTGTTAGAAGACATGGGTTGTGAATGTTTAGGAGCATGTCTGTCCCATTGTTAACGGACAGGTGATAATGGGTTAGGGTGTGTAACCCTATTGCTGAATGGATCGACCAACCAATTGGCATGTGATCCTTTTAGTGGATATACTCTTACTGTAGTATAGTGTGAATGGAGTGGAACATGTATAGGATTGGGAATCAATCATTTGCATTTCAATTATTTAGACTGGAAGGTACTTAGCATCCCTGTGACAACATCTGAAAGGTGACAAAAGCAATTTGAGCAATTTGTCACCCCTTCGTTTGGACTTTACAAGGTTAAGCATTCCTAATCCTAAATTCACAGCACCCACTGCACACAGCAATGGTCATTCTATGAAGTCATTCTCTCATGGTCAAATAGACATTTCAAACACATGCATGTTTTAAGGGCCACTTCAGCCCTTTTGCAACCATATCTTTCCTGTGGGTTTTATGTGGTAATTTGTGTTTTTAGACATTTTTGTCTCATATTTTTCAATAGCTAAAGTATAACATAATGCTTACAACACCAAAATAACCAAATTCCTCCCGTTACATTCTGTGGTCCTTTTTTTCTGGTTTCCTCAACCCAAGTGGTCAGACCACTTGAGTGCTCAGACAGATGGGTGGACCGCATGCTTTTTCAGAACAAGTTTATTTTCATGATTTGATTAGATTTTGGTCAAAAAGTAAACACAATTTAACTTTAAACCCGTAATAAGCGTAATGGCTTATGTGGGTGCTTGCAGATCTACAAGCTCGTAGCGCTAATTTTCAATAGCTAAAGTACAACATAATGCTTAGGCCCGGCGCCAGGATGAAATGACTGAGGGGTCAATTACCCCAAAAAATAGTTTTTTTGTAATGTCAATAATATAGGCAGTATCAGTTGTATGACTCAGGCGGTCCTATGCAAGATTAGAACGATAGCGCTCCAGATTTTTTTGTTTTTTTGCAATGAAAATGCTTCAATCTGGTGCACTTTGAGATAAAAATGAAGAGGCTAGATCTATAAAGAACTACATCATATTGGACTATTATTATCTTTGCTGTGCTATTATTGCCATTTGCCAACATCAGCAGTAGGCTACAAAACAAAACATTTGATATGGATTTTTGCTATTTTTTAAATTGGAATCCGGGAAAGTAATCTTTTTTTATTTAATTTAAAATACATTAACTTTATGATTATGAACTGAAATGCAAATATTGGACATAAAATAAGACTAGTACTAGTCATTAAGCTATTAACACATTAGACTGAAGTAAGTAAAGCGGGTCATGTTCGCATGTTTGGAATTGCAATTGGAACATCTGAAATACCACATTAAGTGCGTCTGTGCTCAAAGAATACATTCTTCAGCGTGTCCACAATAGTCCACAGCCCACTTTGCCACTCTCTCTGATCCACTGCATCAATAGCACCCCTCCCCCCCAATGGCAGACAATCATGTCAGACACATACATTTAGTTGATCCCAATTAAAATGTGTTAAATCCCTGTGCCTCAGGAATGTCGTACTTCCTGTTCTTTCCAGATGGGAGATGGCCATGACGCATGTTAGATGTTCCTTGCATGCCTATACAATAGATTTTTGTTTGTTTGTAGCAGCATGTTTTGAGTTGTTATAACCAGTGCTGCTAGTGAATATCACTGCCAAATATAACTTCTTCTTTTTTTTTAGAGGTCGGGTTGAGGGGTCAAGTACCCCTTTGACCCATCGTGGCGCCGGGCCTGATAATGCTTAACACCAAAGTTACTCTCTATACTGCTGCATGTACAGAAAGATATTTCACCAGGACATGTTAAACTACATGTACAGAACAGCTACTAACGGTTTTACACATTTACAACGGCTATTTTCATCTTCTAATCTACACCTGCACACTGTGTATCTGCTCGACACAAGAGTATTGTCTTATTTAATGAAGCAACGTCTGGGTCCCTTCCTCAGGCAGGGAGGGACCGAAACGTTGCTTCATTAAATAAGACCCTTGTGTCGAGCAGATACACAGTGTGCGGGTGTACCTTATTGCTTTCATTGATGTCCACTGGCCTACGCACCTGTTCGAAAGTTTTCTCCTACAATCTTCTAATCTACAACGTACTATAAAAAATGTCTTGAGAGGTTCAATTAGTGAATTTAACATTTGCTTAATGTTTGATATACAACTCAATGAATTGCCTTGTTGTTGGGAGCAGTGATTGGCCAGTTTTGTTTCCCGCCCCCTACTCTGATTGGATGATCAGGGCCCTCTGTTAGTATTTAACAAGAGCTTGGTCTGCTTTGTGTCACTTTAATCTCTGCTAGTTGTTAAGAGCTGAACTTCTCCTTCTACACTAGTTTTAGTTTAGTTCTTTAGATTTTCGCTCTTTAAAAATAGATCTAGTATCAGTTTGTTTGGGCAGGTTTTTAGTTATGGCTTTACTACAAACATTGAAGTCCCTGGTCAACCAGAGACTATCTGCTGCTGTTGAAGAGATATTTGGGGTCGTTGGAAGAATTCTAAAAGAGTACGAGGATGAAGCTTCCCACATCAAGCAAGAAACTGACCGCCAACGCAGACTACTGGATATGGTTTTACAACCAATCGTCAAACTACACAGAGCCGGTTGGTAAAACCTTTACTATGTTTAATCTAACCGTTAATGTTTGAACACAGTTGGAAGAGCAACTGCTTGAAACTTTGCATCGATCCATTCATGTTAGGGTTAAACTTGCATTCAAAAACATTCTCTGTGGATATTATCTGATAGCAATAGGTTGTAGCTAATTATATAATTTATATTTGAGGAACAAGGAGACGCTTGTTTTAGAAATCAAAACATTAGGACAGATACGGAACTAACAGCAGAAGTTTTATGTAATAATGTGTTTCTATTCTGTATCTTCTGTCTAGACTCCATACACCTCCTGGTGTGTAAAGAGGAGGTATTTACTGAGCAGCAGCAGGAGAGAACCTCCAGTCTGGTCAAAGAGGAACCAGAGTCTCCACAGATTAAATATGAACAGGAGGAGAGAACCTCCAGTCTGATCAAAGAGGAACCAGAGTCTCTACAGATTAAATATGAACAGGAGGAGAGAACCTCCAGTCTGATCAAAGAGGAACCAGAGTCTCTACAGATTAAATATGAACAGGAGGAGAGAACCTCCAGTCTGGTCAAAGAGGAACCAGAGTCTCTACAGATTAAATATGAACAGGAGGAGAGAACCTCCAGTCTGATCAAAGAGGAACCAGAGTCTCTACAGATTAAATATGAACAGGAGGAGAGAACCTCCAGTCTGATCAAAGAGGAACCAGAGTCTCCACATATTAAAGAGGAGCAAGAGGAGAGAATCTCCAGTCTGGTCAAAGAGGAACCAGCGTCTCTACAGATTAAATATGAACAGGAGGAGAGAACCTCCAGTCTGATCAAAGAGGAACCAGAGTCTCCACAGATTAAAGAGGAGCAAGAGGAGAGAACATCCAGTCTGGTCCAGGAGGAACCAGAGTCTCTACAGATTAAAAATGAACAGGAGGAGAGAACCTCCAGTGTAATCAAAGAGGAACCAGAGTCTCTACAGATTAAAGAGGAACATGATGGATTACTTCAAAGATCAGAGGAGGATGGTGGATCAACAGAGACATTACTGTCAGTGAAACATGAAGATGATGAAAACATACCAGCAGAACCTGTAGCCAGCACCTCATCTAAACACATGGAAACACAAGCTGGTGTAGAGGACTGTGGAACATCACAACCAACTAGTTATGACCAGCTCCTGTCTTCAGGCTGTTCTGAATCTGACATCACTGAAGACAGTGATGAGTGGGATGAGACCAGGGATGACCAGTCAGGTTCAGTATCTTTGAGCAACAAGCTCCTCCATGACCTCAAACCACCAAAACAAAGTCACTCCACTTACACAGGGGAAAAGCCCTTTACATGTACAGTTTGTGGCAAGGGCTTAGTTCGAAAGGCAGATCTAAAAATACACATGATGACTCATACTGGGGAAAAACCCTTTACTTGTACAGTTTGTGGCAAGGGCTGTACTCATAATAGCCAATTAAAAATACACATGAGGACTCATACAAGGGAAAAGCCCTTTACGTGTACAGTTTGTAGCAAGGGCTGTACTTTCGAGAGTGAACTAAAAAGACACATGATGACTCATACAGGGGAAAAGCCCTTTACATGTACAGTTTGTGGCAAGGGCTTCGTTCGAAATGCAGATCTAAAATTACACATAATGACTCATACAGGGGAAAAGCCCTTTACATGTACAGTTTGTGGCAAGGGCTTCGTTCGAAAGGCAGATCTAAAAATACACATGAGGACTCATACAGGGGAAAAAACATTTATGTGTACAGTTTGTGGCAAGGGCTTTATTCGTAATGACCACTTCAAAACACACATGATGACGCATACAGGGAAAAAACCCTTTACTTGTACAGTTTGTGGCAAGGGCTGTAATTTAAAGACTGCTCTAAAAAGACACATGATGACTCATACAGGGGAAAAGCCCTTTACGTGTACCGTTTGTGGCATGGGCTGTACTCATAATAGCCAATTAAAAATACACATGATGACTCATACAGGGGAAAAACCCTTTACGTGTACCGTTTGTGAAAAAGGCTTTAGTCAGAATTTCCATCTAAAAACACACATGAAGACCTGTCATAAAGAGGAAAAAGCTGTTAAATGATTATTGTTTTTTTTTCATCATCATAGTGTATTTTCATTGACTTAGTTTGATTATATGTTTAGATTATCTGTATAATGTTATCTTCATAAAATTGTAACAGAAAATATTTACTGTAAAACACTGTCCGTAATTTCTTCTTTTTCAAATAAAGGGTTGACAGCTACACATGCTTTGTGTGTTCATTACAGAAAGCTCACCACAACACACGTTTCGGTCCTCAGACTTCCATCAGGCATCAGATGCCTAATGAAGGTCTGACGACCGAAACGTTGCTCAATAAAATCTAAACTCAAGTAAAGACAGTTTGCGGGATTATTTTCATCCACTTTGAAATACTGTACTAAAATATCTAAAACCACGTATTACACACAAAAAGTGTGTCTTGTTTCACCAACATCACATAAATAAGATATGGTTGCAAAAGGGGTGAAATGGCCATTTAAACGCAAGACATTTTGATGACATGTGGAACATTTACAATATGTTCTCAGCTTCTAGATCTTGAATAGTTTTCATTTGTTTTAGTCACATTTTAGTAGGAATGGAGCTCGTTAATTCTTATTGATAACGATCACCTTATCGATCAGGCTTACCGAGCCGGGTTCTTATCGAGTCCACTATCGAGCATTTTCTATTATTTTGTTGAAAGACGGGAGATGACAATACACTCGGAACCATTATCTTTTACTAGGGCCTTCAAATACAATACTTTTCTAACAGACAGAAGGCAATTGACCTTTTTACCAATAAAATATTATTTAATAAACTAGTTAACTGGTTAATATGTGTACCGTAACTTTATAAGTGTAATTTTGTTTACCCGAGCAGCACTGTTTGGCAGGTATCAATACACTTTTAGAGCGACATGTTTGTGCCAGCATGGATGATTACACTTATTTTTTTATCACCTCTTGTCTTGATTGTTTAATTAAACATGGCGTCATGGGCCATACTATGGTCGATAACAGGCTTGATAAGCCCAAAGCTTATTGATAACGGGTACTCAATAAGCTTGTTATGGGATGAAATTTATTTAGTTTTCGTCAGCGGGAAAAGGTAGTCGACGAACATTTTTCGTCTTAGTTTTAGTCGACGAAATCAACACTTCAACACTGCTCCAAAACGTCTGGGTTTCCGAGGCTACTCCTACAGTATTTGGTGAAGGGCCTTAGTTGTCTCTTCGCCAGCCCATCCCCGAGCCTCCTCTATAGTATTAAAAGGGTACTGAAAATGGACTTGTTCATTGCATTGAACTTTGGACTATGCATTGCTGAAATATTATGACTTTGCACTGTTACATTGCAGTAGCACTATTGCACTTTGGGTTATTGTACACAGTATGGTTGTTTATTTTTATGCCAGTGGTGAAGCTCTAAACTGAATATCTATCTATCTAAAGAGATGGTTTAAAATGTCCATCCATAACTCTACTGTGCTGGGAGGAGAGGAGATGGGCGGGCTGAAGGCCTATTCATAGTCTGGATTTTCGGTGGTGAGGTCACCACCGAAATGACGTGAAATAACGTTGAGTGGTGCTGAGTAAAAACAGAGAGAATGGCTGGAGCGGTGGCGGTGGTTTGCTCTTCACCGCGGCTCGTGACGTCATGTTGTAGTTCGGTGGTCACCTCACCACCGAAAATACAGACTATGTATGAGCCTTGAGGCGGAGACAGCGAGAGAGAACAATGGAAGATGAATGAATGGTACAGTGGAGAGAGTTGTGACGTGATGAATGACGTCCGTCGTCTCCACACAAAGACGTGACGGATCCGGTTCAGACTGGGGGATAATGTGTTTAGCTTAGCCTACTGTAAATCGCTCTGGATTAAGAGCGTCTGGTAAATTGTGTTTGTCTCCCCCCAGTGGTCAGTGGTGGTGGAGACCATCACAGAGATCCCTGGTCCAGAGGAAGGTGCTGAAGCCGCTGAGGACACAGACAGGAGGGACCATCATGGTAAGGGGCGGAGTTATTAATGACCATCATGGTAGGGGGGCGGAGTTATTAATGAACATCATGGTAGTGGGCGGAGTTAATAATGACCATCATGGTAGGGGCGGAGTTATTAATGACCATCATGGTAGGGGGGCGGAGTTATTAATGACCATCATGGTAGGGGGCGGAGTTAATAATGACCATCATGGTAGGGGGTGGAGTTATTAATGACCATCATGGTAGGGGGCAGAGTTAATAATGACCATCATGGTAGGGGGTGGAGTTATTAATGACCATCATGGTAGGGGGCGGAGTTATTAATGAACATCATGGTAGGGGGCGGAGTTAATAATGACCATCATGGTAGGGGGTGGAGTTATTAATGACCGTCATGGTAGGGGGCGGAGTTATTAATGACCATCATGGTAGGGGGCGGAGTTAATAATGACCATCATGGTAGGGGGCGGAGTTATTAATGACCATCATGGTAGGGGGTGGAGTTATTAATGACCGTCATGGTAGGGGGCGGAGTTAATAATGACCATCATGGTAGGGGGCGGAGTTATTAATGACCATCATGGTAGGGGGCGGAGTTATTAATGACCATCATGGTAGGGGGCAGAGTTAATAATGACCATCATGGTAGGGGGCAGAGTTAATAATGACCATCATGGTAGGGGGCGGAGTTATTAATGAACATCATGGTAGGGGGCAGAGTTATTAATGACCATCATGGTAGGGGGCAGAGTTAATAATGACCATCATGGTAGGGGGCGGAGTTATTAATGACCATCATGGTAGGGGGCAGAGTTATTAATGACCATCATGGTAGGGGGCAGAGTTAATAATGACCATCATGGTAGGGGGCAGAGTTAATAATGAACATCATGGTAGGGGGCAGAGTTATTAATGACCATCATGGTAGGGGCGGAGTTATTAATGACCATCATGGTAGGGGGCAGAGTTAATAATGACCATCATGGTAGGGGGCGGAGTTAATAATGACCATCATGGTAGGGGGCAGAGTTAATAATGACCATCATGGTAGGGGGCAGAGTTAATAATGACCATCATGGTAGGGGGCGGAGTTAATAATGACCATCATGGTAGGGGGTGGAGTTATTAATGACCATCATGGTAGGGGGTGGAGTTATTAATGAACATCATGGTAGGGGGCAGAGTTAATAATGACCATCATGGTAGGGGGCGGAGTTATTAATGACCATCATGGTAGGGGCGGAGTTATTAATGACCATCATGGTAGGGGTGGAGTTAATAATGACCATCATGGTAGGGGTGGAGTTATTAATGAACATCATGGTAGGGGGCAGAGTTAATAATGACCATCATGGTAGGGGGCAGAGTTAATAATGACCATCATGGTAGGGGGCAGAGTTAATAATGACCATCATGGTAGGGGGCGGAGTTAATAATGACTATCATGGTAGGGGGTGGAGTTATTAATGACCATCATGGTAGGGGCAGAGTTAATAATGACCATCATGGTAGGGGGCGGAGTTATTAATGACCATCATGGTAGGGGTGGAGTTATTAATGACCATCATGGTAGGGGTGGAGTTAATAATGACCATCATGGTAGGGGGTGGAGTTATTAATGACCATCATGGTAGGGGGCGGAGTTAATAATGACCATCATGGTAGGGGGCGGAGTTATTAATGACCATCATGGTAGGGGGCGGAGTTATTAATGACCATCATGGTAGGGGGTGGAGTTATTAATGACCGTCATGGTAGGGGGCGGAGTTATTAATGACCATCATGGTAAGGGGCGGAGTTATTAATGACCATCATGGTAGGGGGGCGGAGTTATTAATGACCATCATGGTAGGGGGGCAGAGTTATTAATGGCCATCATGGTAGGGGGCGGAGTTACTAATGACCGTCATGGTAGGGGGTGGAGTTATTAATGACCATCATGGTAGGGGGCGGAGTTATTAATGAACATCATGGTAGGGGGCGGAGTTAATAATGACCATCATGGTAGGGGGTGGAGTTATTAATGACCGTCATGGTAGGGGGCGGAGTTAATAATGACCATCATGGTAGGGGTGGAGTTATTAATGACCGTCATGGTAGGGGGCGGAGTTATTAATGACCATCATGGTAGGGGGCGGAGTTAATAATGACCATCATGGTAGGGGGCGGAGTTATTAATGACCATCATGGTAGGGGGCAGAGTTATTAATGACCATCATGGTAGGGGGGCGGAGTTATTAATGACCATCATGGTAGGGGGCGGAGTTAATAATGACCATCATGGTAGGGGGCAGAGTTAATAATGACCATCATGGTAGGGGGCGGAGTTATTAATGACCATCATGGTAGGGGGCGGAGTTATTAATGACCATCATGGTAGGGGGCGGAGTTATTAATGACCATCATGGTAGGGGGCGGAGTTATTAATGAACATCATGGTAGGGGGCGGAGTTAATAATGACCATCATGGTAGGGGGCGGAGTTATTAATGACCATCATGGTAGGGGGCGGAGTTATTAATGAACATCATGGTAGGGGGCGGAGTTATTAATGAACATCATGGTAGGGGGCAGAGTTAATAATGACCATCATGGTAGGGGGCGGAGTTATTAATGACCATCATGGTAGGGGCGGAGTTATTAATGACCATCATGGTAGGGGGCGGAGTTAATAATGACCATCATGGTAGGGGGCAGAGTTAATAATGACCATCATGGTAGGGGCGGAGTTATTAATGACCATCATGGTAGGGGGCGGAGTTATTAATGACCATCATGGTAGGGGGCAGAGTTATTAATGACCATCATGGTAGGGGGCGGAGTTATTAATGACCATCATGGTAGGGGGCGGAGTTATTAATGACCATCATGGTAGGGGGCGGAGTTATTAATGAACATCATGGTAGGGGGCAGAGTTAATAATGACCATCATGGTAGGGGGCGGAGTTATTAATGACCATCATGGTAGGGGGCGGAGTTATTAATGACCATCATGGTAGGGGGCGGAGTTATTAATGACCATCATGGTAGGGGGCGGAGTTATTAATGAACATCATGGTAGGGGGCGGAGTTAATAATGACCATCATGGTAGGGGGCGGAGTTATTAATGACCATCATGGTAGGGGGCGGAGTTATTAATGAACATCATGGTAGGGGGCGGAGTTATTAATGAACATCATGGTAGGGGGCAGAGTTAATAATGACCATCATGGTAGGGGGCGGAGTTATTAATGACCATCATGGTAGGGGCGGAGTTATTAATGACCATCATGGTAGGGGGCGGAGTTAATAATGACCATCATGGTAGGGGGCAGAGTTATTAATGACCATCATGGTAGGGGGCAGAGTTAATAATGACCATCATGGTAGGGTCGGAGTTATTAATGACCATCATGGTAGGGGGCGGAGTTATTAATGACCATCATGGTAGGGGGCAGAGTTATTAATGACCATCATGGTAGGGGGCGGAGTTATTAATGACCATCATGGTAGGGGGCGGAGTTATTAATGACCATCATGGTAGGGGGCAGAGTTATTAACACATAGAATGCTGAAAGCGTTTTTAAACGTTTTATTATAGCCACCCCTAAGAAGCGCATAACGTTTTTATACGTTTTATGGTCCAAAAAACGTTTTTTTATTGATTACTATAGTTCAACTATATTTGCGCCCGGACAGCAAAAAAAGCAGCACCGATCGGATCTACAACCCTCCGATGGCGTCATCCGACCGAAAGTTATAAAAAGGGCAGGATGCCCTGCTCCCCTTGTGGGAGTAGGTAGTATTTGTGGAGACACGTTGACATCGGTTTGGTTTTGAGCAGTGCAGTTTGAGTGAGTTTTTTGAGCAATCGTCCATTTAGTTTAGTACATTTAGATCACATAGTCGTCCATTTAGTATATATTATTAGATTAGTTTATTATTATATAGGTATAGTTTAGTCTTTAGTCCGTCCGTTTAGTCTTTAGTTGTCCGTTTAGTAGTCCGTCCGTTTAGAGTAGTATACGTCCTTTAGCATACGTCCATAGTATAGGCCACGTTAGTTAGTTTTTTCCAGTTAGGTTTTGTTTTTAGTTAGTAGTAATAGTAGGATTTAGGGATCAGTGTTCAGTGTTCAGTGTTTTGTTCGTTTTGTCAGTCTAGTGAAGTGTAGTAGTGTTAGTTTAGTGAACTGTTTGTCTGTGTCTCCCGTTTACCCTTTCCCCGCGTCTAGTCGTTGTCCGTCGCCATTTTGCGACATGCCACGCAGGCGCCCCCCATGTCCCGGTCCCGGTCAGCCCTCGATCGCCGAGTGGCTTATGGCCAACAAGGTGGAGGACGAGACCGACTCGGAACCAGAGGCCTCTGGTTTCGAGCAGGACACCCAGGCTGGCCCTAGCCTGCAGCAGCCTTTGGAGGCAGATGTGCCGGCGGCGGCGGTCCCCCTTCCACCACCACCACCACCACGTCGGTCGTCCCGCGTTGCAGCGGCTGCTGCGGTAGCTCCTCCGCCGTCTCCCGTCACTCTCTCCCCGGGAGAAAGTGATCAGGAGGACGAGGAGGACGTTGTCGATTTTGAGGACGACTGGAGCCCCACCAGGGAAGACCTGGACGAGTACGACCAGGAAGGCGGTAAGAAAGAACCTCCATTTTACAATTTTACTGTGGACCTATGCCACGTTAGTTTTTATTTTTTATCAATTGTTGTATGCCACGTTAGTTTACTGCTAAGCTAAATACTGAATCGCTAAATACTGAATCGCGTTTTGTTACTGTACTTTCTAATCTACTGTGAGTGAATCCCTGAGACCCTGTTGCATCTGAATCAAATAATTATAAGACGAAAATATCTAATGTATTGTTAGCGTGCGTCTGTCTGTGTGTCTGTCCCGCTGTTATCCCTGCATGACTCTGTAAACCTGTGATGTGACAATAAATCTGATTCTCAAAATAAGTCTCACCGAGCTCGCTGGCAACAGGCTCTGCAGAACTGGTTGATGGCCGTTCACCATCATCCAGAAACAGCGTGTCTGAAATGTAGATCAATTCAGGCATTTAGGTCCAAGCACATGTAGTTAGCCTTCATTTACTGTACTGTCATAAAGTAAAAGTACTGTCATAGTAAATTTACATTTATAATCAAATGTGGTGCATAGTAAACTAGGGTCACATGCAAAACTCACCCAAACCAGCAGCAGCATCATCAAAGGGTGATGGCCGGTCATCCCGAGTCATGCCGAGTCATCCCTCCATCATGGGATGGGATGCTAGCATGCGCATGTACTATTAGCATGCTAGCATCCAGTCATCCCTACATCACAATGATGGGATGCTAGCATGCGTGACATTATATTCAAGCTAACAATAGTTTAGAATCAGACTGCCGCTGGTGGGATGGGATGGGATGGATGAATGGGATGCATTTTTTTATATGTCGTGCAGATGTTACATAATGCAAATAATTTATTTCTATACAGTAACAGCGGGACAGACACACAGACAGACGCACGCTAACAATACATTAGATATTTTCGTCTTATAATTATTTGATTCAGATGCAACAGGGTCTCAGGGATTCACTCACAGTAGATTAGAAAGTACAGTAACAAAACGCGATTCAGTATTTAGCTAACAATAGTTTAGAATGTGATCATAGTTTACTACACACTACATCCAGTACAATGTAAATTCATTTTCACAATGCAAACGCATGTACTATTGTAGTGACATAGTCATCCCTCCATCTCAGACTGCCGCTGGTGGGATGGGATGGGATGGGATGCATGGATGATTTTTTTTATATTGTCGTGCAGATGTTACATAATCCAAATCATTTATTTCTATACAGTAACAGCGGGACAGACACACAGACAGACAGACATGATCTGCAGGGTCTCAGCTGCGAACGCAGCTCGTACACATGTCTATCTGTCTGTCTGTGTGTCTGTCCCGCTGTTACTGTATATGTGGACCTGGCCCCTTTTGTGCCCATATATGGAGCCGAGTGATTCACAAATCACTCGGCTCCATATATGGGCACAAAGGGGACACACACAGACAGACAGACAGACATGATCTGCTAGGTCTCATAGTAAGTGAATACATTGTAATATTGATTATGTTTTCAGGCATGTCAGACCACGAGTCAGACTCAGACAAGTGGCTTTCAGACTCAGACGAGGAGATGGGTGAGTCTGCCCAGGCACCCCATGGAGGTATGAGAACAAAATGTTCTACATTTTCATTCAAACACTTCGATTATAGCACTATATATGTACTATATGATATGCATGCGTGTTCCTGCTCATTCTGTCCGTACCTTATTGACTTAGTGTTATATTGGCCTCAGCTGCCTGACATTTTTCCTGACAGTTTTCTGTTTTCATGTCATGGTTATCAATATGGTTATGCAGAAAGGTTGTCACTGAGTCAGGTCAGGCAGCTGAGGCCATATAATAACACTAAGTCGATAAGATACAATAGATTTCATGTACACATTTTGATAATATTACTGTGATATAATTTCAGCCCTGTCTGATGATGACCACCACCAGCCTTCCAGAAGTGCTGCTGCCGTTCCACACGGATGGGGTGAGTTTAGAATGTGATCATAGTTTACTACACACTACATCCAGTACAATGTAAATTCAATTTCACAATGCAAACACATGTACTATTGTAGTGACATTATATTCAGGCTAACAATATCTGCATTTGATACCTGTGCTTATTGTAAGTCTCTTCAATAGAATTGATATGATGTACATATTTTGATATTTTACTGTGATTTTTATTTCAGCCATATCTGATTCTGATGACCCATTATCACAGCCATTGTCCAGGGCTGCTGCTGCCGTTTCACACGGACAGGGTGAGTTTAGCATGTGATACCAGTTTACTACGCACCACATTCAATTACAATGTCAATTCAATTTCACAATGCAAACACATGTACTCTTGTACTGACATTCTATGCAGGCTAACATGCTAACAATATCTGCATTTTATATCTGTGCTTATTGTAACTAAGTCACTTAGATAAAATTGATTTGATGTACATATTTTGATATGGGATTTCATTTCAGCAGATGACATTGACCGGCCATCACCCTTTGATGATGCTGCTGCTGGTTTGGGTGAGTTTTGCATGTGACCCTAGTTTACTATGCACCACATTTGATTATAAATGTAAATTTACTATGACAGTACTTTTACTTTATGACAGTACAGTAAATGAAGGCTAACTACATGTGCTTGGACCTAAATGCCTGAATTGATCTACATTTCAGACACGCTGTTTCTGGATGATGGTGAACGGCCATCAACCAGTTCTGCAGAGCCTGTTGCCAGCGAGCTCGGTGAGACTTATTTTGAGAATCAGATTTATTGTCACATCACAGGTTTACAGAGTAAAAAAAGTGTGAGCATAGCAGCAAATGTATACAGTACTACACAAATAAAAATGTATTTTATGGTAATTTTGTACATGTATATGTGTTTATAATGTAGCTGGTGACCGTCCAGCTGAGGCAGCCTCTGAGTGGTCTGATGTTGGCTGGAAACCCCACCACATCCCCTTCACCGCCGACCCGGGTGCCCACTATGATCCACTGACAGCAGACAGTGCCCCGTGGGAGTTCTTCCAGCTCTTCCTGACAGATGAGTTGCTGGCGGACATCGTGGTCCAAACCAACCTCTATGCGAAGTTGGTTTATGATAAGGTAAAATTATGTAATTTAGATGGCATATTATGTAGACATGGCATTCTATAGTGTATACTTACGGTACTAGAAAACCGAGCACCACTTTTTTTGAGTGGTGCAAGTATGTTACTTATTTATACCAGTAAGGGGCGCCAGAAACGGAGAGAGGGGTAGTGCTGTGTTTTTTTTAGCAACACTTTTTTTTTTTCTTTGAGTGGTGCAGTGATTCAACCACTCCTATAGGCAGCTATGTGTGTCCCTGGGTTTGTCTGTGCCACATGGTAACTCTGTCATTTCTCAACCATTTTGGACACGGGGCGGCTCGCCGGAACCGGGCCGGCCGCCTGGCCGCATTCCGGCACCACTCACTTCACGATGGTGTGATTTTTTTTTTTTTTTTTTTTAAATTTGATATTTCTTTTTTTTTTTTATATATATATATATATATATATATACACCTTTCCTTTTTTTTTTTTTTTTTTCTTTTTTTTTCTTTCCCCTTCCTTTTATCTATATACTAAATGTCAATTTTAAATTGTAGGTCCCTGTCGAGCAGGTCCACTCGAGAATGTGGCGGTGGAGAGAGGTCACCTTAACGGAGCTCAAGAACTTTCTGGCGCTCTACTTTCTGACCGGCATCATAAAGTTGCCCCGCCTGGAGCTGTACTGGAGCACCGACGAGGTTCTTTCAACCCCCTTCTTCAACCGGACCATGGCCCGTGACCGGTTCCAGTTGCTGCTAAGAGTGATTCATTTTTCAGACAATGCGGCAGGGGACCCGGCGGACAGGCTGCACAAGGTGAGGCCAGTGTTGGACTACTTGTTGGCCAAATTCAAGGACATGTTCACACCAGCACAGAACATCTCTATAGATGAGGGAATGATGCTCTGGAGAGGGAGGTTGGCCTTCAGGGTTTACAACCCCCTTAAGCCGATCAAGTATGGCCTGAAGTCGTACATGCTTTGTGACAGCAAGACAGGTTACTGCTATAGCCTTAAACCCTATGTAGGGCAAAAGTCGCCCTTGATTCCGACAGTTGAACACCTGATGGCTGACTTGGCACATCAGGGTTACATATTGTATATGGACAATTATTATAACAGTGTAAAAATGTGCAATAATCTTAGACGGTTGGGAACGCATGTCTGTGGGACTCTAAGGAAAAACCGGGGAGAACCTCCTGCCATTAGAGATGTTACCCTCAGCCAGCTGGCACCTGGAGAACGGATAATGCGCCATAAAGATAATGTAATGATAATTGCATGGCGGGACAAAAACATTGTCAAGGTTCTGTCAACTGTACATGACAACAAGATGGTCACGGTCCTGGAGAGGGAAAAGGGGAGGGCGGTCCGACGAGAGCTCATAAAGCCTCAATCCATTGCAGCGTACAACCAGTACATGAACGGGGTCGATAAATTAGACCAGATGATCTCATATTACCCGTTTACACGCAGAACATTCAAGTGGACTAAAAAGTTTATCATGTATTTGTTCAGCATTGCAATGTATAATTCTTTCTGTCTCTTCAAAGTCGCCACAAGGGGCACCCCCAAAAGAAAGACTCTGTTATCGTTCCTGGTCAGCATCATCAAGGAATGGGGCAACTTGCGGGAGGTTCAGGTGGGTGCAGAGGGGGAGGTGGGTGCAGAGGGGGGGGAGCAGATGGGAGAGCCGCTGGGTGCAGTGGGGGGGGAGGAAGCCCCTGGAGAGCCGCTGGGTGCAGTGGGGGGGGAGGAAGCCCCTGGAGAGCCGCTGGGTGCAGTGGGGGGGGGGGAGCCCCAAGAGCCCAAAGGTCAGCGAGGGTGGGTGCAGTGGGGGGATCCTCTAGGCCACCACGCAGAGACCCTGACAGCAGGCTGTCAGGGCTGCTTAGAAACCATGAGCTGATTAGAATCCCCAAAGCCCCAGGCAGCCGCAAAAAGACACCCCAAAGGCGGTGTCGGGTTTGCAGCGTTGCGGGTCAGCGGCATGAGACGAGCTTCATGTGCAAAGCCTGTGGGGTGCCCCTGCATAGTGGTACTTGTTACCACAAGTACCACACCAGTAGGTTGTACAAGGTTTAATTTTGTTGTGTTTTTTTATGTTTATTTTGACTGAACTTTATATTGTTGTGTTTTTTATGTTTATTTTGACTGAACTTTATATTGTGTATTTTGTACGATTATTGCAGTAAGCGACCCACTGATATATAGTGGGCATTTTGTATGATTATTGCAGTAAGGGACCCACTGATATAAAGTGGGCATTTGGTACGATACTGCAAATAAACGTACCAAACATACCAAACTGCAAATAAAAGGTTTACATGACTTTCTGCCTCAGTCCGTATATAGTGAACAGAGTTGCACCGCTCACTTCACATGGGTGTGATTTTTATTATTACAGTAGAAGTTCACAGACCAAACTAAATGGGTTTACATGACTTTCTGCCTCAGTCCGTGTATAGTGAACAGAGTTGCACCGCTCACTTCACAGGGGTGTGATTTTTATTATTACAGTAGAAGTTTACAGACAACTGTAAAAAGGTTTACATGACTTTCTGCCTCAATCCGTACATAGTGCAAAGAATATGGGACAAGACAGAGTTTCACCGCTCACTTCACAGGGGTGTGATTTTTATTATTACAGTAGAAGTTCACAGACCAAACTGTAAATGGGTTTACATGACTTTCTGCCTCAGTCCGTATATAGTGAACAGAGTTGCACCGCTCACTTCACAGGGGTGTGATTTTTATTATTACAGTAGAAGTTTACAGACAACTGTAAAAAGGTTTACATGACTTTCTGCCTCAATCCGTACATAGTGCAAAGAATATGGGACAAGACAGAGTTTCACCGCTCACTTCACAGGGGTGTGATTTTTATTATTACAGTAGAAGTTCACAGACCAAACTGTAAATGGGTTTACATGACTTTCTGCCTCAGTCCGTATATAGTGAACAGAGTTGCACCGCTCACTTCACAGGGGTGTGATTTTTATTATTACAGTAGAAGTTTACAGACAACTGTAAAAAGGTTTACATGACTTTCTGCCTCAATCCGTACATAGTGCAAAGAATATGGGACAAGACAGAGTTTCACCGCTCACTTCACAGGGGTGTGATTTTTATTATTACAGTAGAAGTTCACAGACCAAACTGTAAATGGGTTTACATGACTCAGTCCGTATATCCGTGTAGCGAGCTGTAGTGAATACGTAGAGAACAGAGTTGCACCGCTCACTTCACAGGGGTGTGATTTTTATTATTACAGTAGAAGTTCACAGACCAAACTGTAAATGGGTTTACATGACTCAGTCCGTATATCCGTGTAGCGAGCTGTAGTGAATACGTAGAGAACAGAGTTGCACCGCTCACTTCACAGGGGTGTGATTTTTATTATTACAGTAGAAGTTTACAGACAACTGTAAAAAGGTTTACATGACTTTCTGCCTCAATCCGTACATAGTGAAAAGAATATGGGACAAGACAGAGTTTCACCGCTCACTTCACAGGGGTGTGATTTTTATTATTACAGTAGAAGTTCACAGACCAAACTGTAAATGGGTTTACATGACTCAGTCCGTATATCCGTGTAGCGAGCTGTAGTGAATACGTAAAGAACAGAGTTGCACCGCTCACTTCACAGGGGTGTGATTTTTATTATTACAGTAGAAGTTCACAGACCAAACTGTAAATGGGTTTACATGACTCAGTCCGTATATCCGTGTAGCGAGCTGTAGTGAATACGTAGAGAACAGAGTTGCACCGCTCACTTCACAGGGGTGTGATTTTTATTATTACAGTAGAAGTTCACAGACCAAACTGTAAATGGGTTTACATGACTCATACTATATAGTATGTATATGTTGCTATAGGCCTTATTTTGTGAATATTGAGCAGTTCAGGTCCATGTCTTCTATGAAGTTATCTCTGGTGGGCACAAGCTGAATTCAATGACCAATTACTGTCAAAACTGTATATGTGTACAATGTGTACTGTTTTCCTCCTAAAAGTAGACATTCAGGGCTTTCATTCGGTATATGGTTTGTATAGGATATTATTTGTGCTCAATTTTATATCGGTCTTTTGAACTAAAAAAACTGAACTGAAATGTCTGTCAACTTCAGGCCTCCATATCTCTGTTGTTTTTTTTCACGAGCAGCGTGCAGGCAAAAGCAGGTGTTAGAAAAAGGTCAATATCTCCAGAATGGAAGATGGTAGAATCATAATTTTTTTTTTTTAAATTAGTGGACAAGTTGGGCTTTCTTTTGATTTATGCGGTGTGATTCTCGCTATAAGAGGCCCCTCGCTGTGGGCCCCCCAAAAAGCCCATGTTAAGCCTTCAGCACCAGTAAGCCAGGGTCCGCTAGAACCTGTAGCAGTTAAAGTGTTAATGACCATCATGGTAGGGGCGGAGTTATTAATGACCATCATGGTAGGGGGCGGAGTTATTAATGACCATCATGGTAGGGGGCGGAGTTATTAATGACCATCATGGTAGGGGGCAGAGTTATTAATGACCATCATGGTAGGGGGCGGAGTTATTAATGACCATCATGGTAGGGGGCAGAGTTATTAATGAACATCATGGTAGGGGGCAGAGTTAATAATGACCATCATGGTAGGGGGCGGAGTTATTAATGACCATCATGGTAGGGGGCGGAGTTATTAATGAACATCATGGTAGGGGGCGGAGTTAATAATGACCATCATGGTAGGGGGCGGAGTTATTAATGACCATCATGGTAGGGGGCAGAGTTATTAATGACCATCATGGTAGGGGGCGGAGTTATTAATGACCATCATGGTAGGGGGCGGAGTTATTAATGACCATCATGGTAGGGGGCGGAGTTATTAATGACCATCATGGTAGGGGGCAGAGTTAATAATGACCATCATGGTAGGGGCGGAGTTATTAATGACCATCATGGTAGGGGGCGGAGTTATTAATGACCATCATGGTAGGGGGCGGAGTTATTAATGACCATCATGGTAGGGGGCGGAGTTATTAATGACCATCATGGTAGGGGGCGGAGTTATTAATGACCAAACATGTTTCTGGAATACCTTTTTTCACTAACAAAAACTAAATTAACAACGTTTTTTGTTGTTGTTTGTTTTGTTTTAATAAACTAAATAAAAACTACACGATAATGACTAAATCTGTCGCGTCAACAATTTCGTCAACATATTAAAACCGTGACTAAAATGCTTGGCCGTGCTCGGGTGTATCGCACCGGAAATATCTGATCTACAAGCTCACGACGTGCCACAGAGCGACGCGTTGTTAGCTTGTAGATCGGATATTTCTGGCACTCTACTACTACAGTAGACGAAATGCACCCCGAACGCCCGGGGTTTTTTTTATCCATTAACTCATAGCTCCCCCTGCGATTTATAGCAGCGGAGCACATTTACCGACGGACTGTGGCTGAAGTAGCTAAATGTAGCCAAAACACTCTAGAGCCGATCGACAACAACGGGAGGTATGATTCATTCTACCGCGACTATAGCAACGGGACCGCGATGGGCCGTCTAACGGGAACTACCCATAGATCCGAAGTCCAGTTAGTCCGAACATGCACTGCTCCCGTGCTTGCGGTTAGGTCTAGCTTTGCTCCCGTGCTTGCGGTTAGGTTTAGGTTAGGGTTAGAGATAGGGATAGTAATTTCGGAACAATGAACCTTCTGACTAATGACACGGCACCCGTCTAACACGTAATCTTTTCATAGAATTGGACGGAATGATTTAGATCAAGAGTCATTCACGTTTTAAGATTGGGGGGGGGGGTCATTTTCGATGAAGTCCCACCGGAAAATAACATTGAATGTTGCGCAACAGACGCTCCCAGCCTGTGGAGCGATGCGATCGGTTTTGATTTAAACAATCTCCTTTTGATCAATCTCTGTCCTGAGCACTGGGCGTTACTAATTGATCGAACGGACTAACTCCGTCCTTGCCGCTCAGGGTTGTAAATTACTATCCACCTGTGCTGTTGTTGCTGATGTATTGAAGTCTTCCTCCTCAGGCAGGGAAGCTGGCCGTTGAGCGAGGATGGGCGATCAACGTAGGTGAGTCATTAGAGTCTTTATTGTTGTCTTCACAGTCTGTTCAACAACAACAACAGGAAACAACACAGAAACACATAACCATATAGCACAAAACAATATATCACACGACACATAGATGAGACCATAGATGAGATCCACATTATACACAGAAAACCATCCTATCGGTGAGGCAGATAATCAGTGTGATTTGTGTGTATACTGTATGTATGTATGTATATATATATATATATATATATATATATATATATATATATATATATATATATATTGTAGGGCAATAAAATGTGACTTTCACTTGAGCTTGAATGGAATCATGAACGAGCGCCATAGGCGGCGGGTGCATAAGGCTAGGGAAGGCTTAGCCTTCCCAAAAATTATGCTGGGTATTTTTTTAAATATATATAATATATGTGCGCAGCATTATAGAAGGCTATTGTGTGTGTGTGTGTGTGTGTGTGTGTGTGTTGTCGCTGCCCCCTGGTGATCACTGATCGGATAGGCTATACACTATACAGCATATGATTGACTACTATTGGTATGTCTGTAAACCTCGTCCTTCCAGTCGCTTTGTAGCAAAGAGTAGCGCGCGCTGGTTTGTTTTGGGAAACAGCGAAATGTCTTTTTCAATGCAAATATAAAGTAGCCTAATTCAGAAGAAGAAGCTGTGAGTCGGCTGTGTCAGAACTCTGCAGCACCAGTGCCTAGGCTGCACGGTTCACAGTTCACACCACTGCAGCAACACTGACACGTTCAGCGGAGTGACTGCTGTCTCTGTGCCGTCTGTAGAGCCATGAGCCGCGACTCCCGGAGGGGCAGCAAGACCGCCGGGTAATCTACACTGAGTACTGACTGACTCGAGACTTGAGAAAAAGACGTCCAAAAGTCGTTGTCTGTGTATAGGCTAATTCATTGGTAAAAGTATGCAAAATAACTCATTTTTAGACCATCTGGGAAATAAATAAATAAATAAATCTGCGGCGGCGGCCTCGCTTCGCTCGGCCGCGAGAATCCCCCCCAAACGCAATTCTATAGCCTACCCAAATGTAAAACTCACCCGCCGCCTATGACGAGCGCTCTGTGTTAAACCCCAGCTTTGTGCATGTATTTTACCTGCCTGCATTTCCAGCTTTGGCCACTAGGGCACCGTTTCCCAACAGCACTTCTGTCGGGCCCGTGTGAATCTGATATGTCCGTTAAGCATCTTTGGCTGTTGTGCTTGGTCTTTATCAGTGTTGTGACTAACGCCCTTACATGCGTTACGTTACATAACGTAACTACTATTTGCAGTAACTTGTAACCTAACGCTTTACATTTCCCCATTCCATAACGGCGCTATAGTTATTGTTGCAAGCGTTGCCCGCGTTATGGCGTTATGTGATCAGTGAAAAAAGTCTGGCCATGCAGCTCCGTGAGTCTATCATACAGGCGTCTCTGTGCTGCTGAAGTGAAGGGGCAAATAAAGTTGTGAATCGATATAATTCAACTAACCTGCGGGAAAAACACAGATGTACAAGCCCAACGTGCTGTGCATTGCGACGGGTAGATAACTTGTAGATCTGCTACTTCCAGCGCAGGAAGGGCGCATGCTTATGACGCTCAGCCAGTGACAGACTCACAAGAGTAACACAGAAGTTGACAGAACACACACGCACTGCAGCAGACGGAATGCACAGGCAGATCCGACAAAACTTTGCACACATCTGTGCTTTGCCTTTCATCCAAGCTTCCATAGCCTTTTAAATCTTATTTCCCATCCACGGGCACAAGCAACGTGATATCAGCAGCTTCCACCCGATCTGTGGTGTTGTTGTGTTGACGAGGGAAGCTACTAGCTAGCATGGGAGCTAACGTTAGTTTCACTATATGTACTTTGCATCCGTTCCCCAACCCCTCACACTCGCTGCTGCGTTACACGGGCAGACACAATGACGAATGGGAATATCATTTGGAGCTTTAACAATGAATGATAGACTGTATCGTTGCGTCTGCCCGTGTTTAAGGGTTTCACTGTCCACAGCAAGCAGACCTGTCAAAACGATGCACTTCCCAAAAATCACAGACATGCCACCACCTATAAATTCAAACCCACATCTGGAATATTGCTATCTCATTCCACTTTAATTTATTTTATTCCATAGTCTTAGTTTTTCTCTAATAAAGTTGTTTTTATTTGTTTTCTCATGTTCTCCTTGAAAAGTGTCTTTAAGTACTTAGAGAAGCTTTATATAAATAATATTATCACTATAATTATTACTACTTGTTTTATTGCCTATGCTTATGTACAAAAAAAGCTCACTGCTCAGGTCAAATATGCCTATTGATATGCGATTAAAATGTGATTAATTGAGATGAATTCATCACAAAGCCTCCAATTAATTAGATGTTTTTTAATGAAGTCCCAAGTCTCCCAACCCTATTCTTTATAGATCTAGCTTTAAAAAAAATCCCTATATTCGGTATTCGGTTTCGGCCGTTTTTTATATTATTATTTTCTAAAGTAAAGTAAAGTAAAGTAGTTACTTTCATAATTTCATGTAAAGTAAAGTAACAAATTACTTTTTTAGATAAGTAACGATAACTATAACGCCTTACTTTTTAAAAGTAACTTCCCCAACACTGGTCTTTATACACTCACAGATCCTTTAGATGTGAGATCTGAGATCTGATGCATGGAGCCTATTATCTCAGTCATTCCGTATTATAATGGCACTCGGACACATAGGACTCGCTTTTGTGCTGAGCCTGGGAGTCGATGTGCGCCGATGGGGCGCTTCTTTACACAGTATATAACTCTAGACTGGACCGCGATGGAGGCCCGCCGTCTCAAGCGAACTCGAGCCAAGGCAGAGCCGATAGGCAGAGAATAGTAAAATAATGTCCTGGCGAGGGCGTTTTCCCAATGACCCCGCCCTACTGGTAGTAGGCGGCGCTGTAAAACAAGCGTCCCAGGCAGTAGTCCCACGTGGACAGACACACGGGCAGTTCGACAGGTCTTCCAACGCCTCATCGACCGGCCAAGCCTCATTCCTGTAACGATGATCACATTGTTGCTGCCGCGGCGGGCCTGGGCTGGGTGAATGAGGGGGAATGAGGGGGAATGAGTGGCCATTCCTCCAACTAACAATGCACCCGATAATGGCCCTACTTAACCCATTTAGACCTTCAATTCTATACAAATCATGACAGTTTTCTGAAAAACCCCATGTTTCTACGTCAGTCGTTCTCAAACATTTTCATGTCAAGGACCACCCCCCCAAAAAAAAAAATGTAATTGGCCGCCGACCCCCATCTGAATATGTTGTTCCAGGCACCCCCCAGAAGCAAAGATTTGAGTTAAAAACGTTCACTCTGAAAGAATATATATTGCGCCACATTTGAATCATTTTTTTCAAAAATAGCAGATCTACAAGCTCATATAGCACAGAGTGCCGCGCTATGAGCTTGTATAGACCTGCTATTTTTCCAATAGCTAAAGCTATAACATAATGCTTTTTAAAAACACCAAAAGGGGTTCCCGCCCAGAATGGTTTAAAGGGGCCAATTATGGTCATTTTGAGTAATAGAGCTGTCGGACGGCGAGCGCGCGCTGCAGCAGCCATGGCTAATGGCTGTGACACTGAGCCGCCATCGACTTGTCTCCTGTGTGCCTCTCTCTCAGGGGGCGGATTCCATCACTGCTCCGGTGACAAGGGGGGAAGCTTCTGTGCTTACGCCGACATTACTCTGGCCATCAAGGTAAGACCGAGCCTGTCCACCTGTGCCAGCGTCTTGAAATGAGAACGCATTATGGCAATTATTATTATGCTTCCATTTCTACAGACTCACAGAGCTGGCTGTAGAGATCATTAAAATTGAATTTGTCCTTGAAAGCATATCTACATTTTTGTTCATTGTTTGACATTGTCACGCGAAAACCTCCGATGTACAAGCACACAGCTGCATGGCATCACGATGCGTTGTGAGTTTATAGATCTGCTATTGTTGCTTTTTTTTTTTTACACGCATCGCATTGTGATTTTGTAGATTTTTCTAAAATAGCAGACCTACAAGCTCGTAGCGCGTCACCGAGTGGCACATGAGTTCCCCACTGTGTACAGAAACCATCCTATCGGCGGGGCAGTTTGTTTAATGCCGCGATGGCTGAGGGGACAAAACTCCTACTGAAACGAACCTTTTTTCAGGGTAAGGTTCTGTATCTTTGGCCTTTATGGCAATTTGTAGTAAATGTATGTAGGAAATGTCCATACTGGCTCCACTGCGTGGTGTTGATAAGGGCTGATGATGACGGAGTTTAAATCATCTGATATCAAATCAAAGCCGCTATAAAACCTTCCGCGATGGATCGGAACCCCCGGCCGGACTCCACTCCACGGTGCTGGTCCGTTTGGACTGAGAACAGAGGGTGGTAATAATGCTGTCATCCGGAGGATGGAGGCTAATGAATGGCTTCTCTCTCTCTCCTCTCTCTCTCGTCTCGTCTCAGTTTCTGTTCGAGCGGGTGGAAGGGGTCTCCAGGGCGGCCATCATCGACCTGGATGCTCATCAGGTGAGTCGCCTCCCGCTCCCGGTCAGTGTGAGGGGTCAGTGTGAGGAGGCGAGCTGACACAACGGACGACACCACGCCGTCCGTCTTTTACCGTGCCAGTCGTCGATAAGGCTCAGGGAATCCGGAAGTAGAAGTACTCGCACGTTTTACTTAAAACCCATTTTGGCCTGAGATCAGATTCTAAAAATGTCTTCTTATCCTGACAGTTTTCTGAAAAAGCTATGTTTCTATTTCAGTCCTTCTTCGATTTGTCAAAAAAACCCTATACAAGCTCGTAGCGCACCACTCGGTGGCGCGCTATGAGCTTGTAGATCTGTTATTTTTCAATAGCTAAAGCATAACATCATGCTAACACCAAAAGGGGTTCCCGCTCAAAATGGGTTCTATTAAAAATATCAATACCGCAACGTAGAATTACTCTGTTACAAGTAGAAGTAGAAGTTCTGCATTCAAAATGTGCTTCAGTAAAAGTACGAAAAGTATCGTGAGATTTGTTTTTGCTCTTGCTTCCTTCCACTCTGAAACAACTTGTCGTGTTTTCAGCAAAAGTGGCACTTTTTTGTCATTTAAAAAGTTGTGTACTGTAAACTAAAGGGTCGTGAAGATGGTGTCACCTCCACAGTGTTCCTATTTATAAACTAAAGGGTCATGAAGACGGAGTCACCTCCACAGTGTTCCTATTTATAAACTAAAGGGTCGTGAAGACGGAGTCACCTCCACAGTGTTCCTATTTATAAACTAAAGGGTCATGAAGATGGAGTCACATCCACAGTGTTCCTATTTATAAACTAAAGGGTCGTGAAGATGGAGTCACCTCCATCCAGAGTGTTTCTCCATTGCAGTATCAATACTTTAACTTAAGTAAGTAAATAATGTGAGTACTTCTTCTACCACTGAACATGGGTGTATTTTCCTTGGTGTTGTGTAACATAATGAGTCATATCCAGCAGCCATTAAAGCCGGAACGCCGGGAACTTTGTTAACATTGACGATGTGTCACGGCCCCCTCCGGACCCTCCGGGGCCAATATCCATCCCACGCCTTTGTGTGATGCTCATGTAAGCCTTATCTTATTGATAGAGACAGCCAGCCGATCAATAGAGATGCCGTTTAAATAATTCATGAAGGCTGTTGTCTCGAAAACCCAAACAAAACATCACATCTGCATCGAGAGCGTTGAGGAGGAGGAGGAGGAGGAGGAGGAGGAGGAGGAGGAGGAGGAGGAAGAGGAAGAGGAAGAGGAGGAGGAGGAGGAGGAGGAGGAGGAGGAGGAAGAGGCACATTGTTTCTGTTAGGTGGGAAACCTTGTATGTCAGGACATGGATTTACAAGCTTTTGTATAAATGGCAAAATGGTGCATTTATAGAGCGCTTTTTATCCAAAGCCTTTAACCCATTTTGACCTGAGATCAGATTCTAAAAATGTCTTCTACATCCTGACAGTTTCCCATTCTGACCTGAGATCAGATTCTATAAATGTCTTCTACATCCTGAGAGTTTTCTGAAAAAGCTATGTTTCTATGTCAGTCGATTTTTCACAAAAGGGGTTCCCGCCCAAAATGGCTTAAGATTAGATTAGATTAGATTAGATTGTGCATAACATTCACCCATTCATACACATTTCACAGCAATTAGGGGTTCAGAGTCTTGCTCAAGGACACTTTAATTGACACTGACCACCTCAAACACCTCAAACAATATTTGGCTCTCCAAGTACCACCATTGTAACGGATGTTAAAATTCAGTACACCTACCCTGTCCCATCCTATTCAGCTATGCACAGTTCACACAAGAGGATGTTAAAATGCAGTACACCTACCCTGTCCCATCCTATTCAGCTATGCACAGTTGAACAGTTCACACAAGAGGCAAATGCATTCCTAAAAATATAAGAATATATATTGTTTCCACAGTTGTCTGCCAAAGTCATACTGTACAAAATGTAACAATAAAACTGGCACTTTAACTCATACAGTTCTCACACAACGAGACAGACACACACACACACACACACACACACACACACACACACACACACACACACACACACAGTGGGGTCACCGCAGTCTGGTCAGTTTGGTTTCAGGTCACTGTGTTCTCCGTCTGTGTCAGGTTGTAGTGACCGGTTGGGATACCAGTTTTCTTCCAGGAGAGGAGGACTTATACAGGACAGGATAAACGAGTATACCAGGGGGGCGGCTAGGTTCCGGCGAGCCTTCCCGCGTCCGAAACGGTGGAGACATGACAGAGTTACAGCGTTGCAGCTTTACGTGCTCGGACAGACACAGGGACATGTATAGGGACACACATAGCTCCATAATGGAGCGGAGGTATGTGATTGGGCGATGTCATGGTAACAGTGTGATGGTATAACACGTCGTCATGGTAACATGCATATAGGCACCTGAGCTCCAGCTGACCGGAATCCTCCGTCATTTCCCTCGCTGAACACCCAGAAAACGTATATGCAAACTTATATGTGATGTATTTTATTTTTTCTATTTTTGCTTATTATTTTTGCTTCTATTGTGTGAGAAGTGAACGTGATATTGTTTATTTATGTTGTTGGTGTCTTATAATCCCATATAATCTTAACGACAAGACACGGAAATAAAGATTCATTCATTCATTCATTCATTCATTCATTCATTCGTTCGTTTGTTCGTTCATTAATTCTCGGTAAATGCTTGCATTACATTCTACGCCACTATGCCACTATGGGGTGCCAAAAAGTCCCTGAGCGCCAGTTTCTATACATTTTTTTTTTTTTTTTGCCCAACGTTATACACGTCTGAAAAAGACGTTAAAGACGTCGTTGGCGCTGTGGGAGTTGCTAAAAAAGCAGTTAATTAAGTCCTTGGCAGACATCCTTTTGCCTAAACTGGCGTTGATCTAAAAGGTCATGATGAGCTCGTAGATCGGCGACTTATTTCAGCGACACTGTTGTGTGACAAAGTAGGGCATTAGTATACGATAAAAAAGGAAAACAAAACACATAAATAAGTTGAAACATTGCACTCAGGTGGATCTGACAGATGGGACAAAATGTACCCAACCGAAAAAAAATCCTACCAGAAAATGTCAGAAAGTCAAAGAGCAAAAAATAGCTTCACGCCCTTAAAAACAAACTTGTGTCAGAATAAAGAACAACGAACACACTGTACTGTATCTCACACTTTGACCTGCTCCTCCACTCTGCTGCTACTGTAAGTCACACTAACGTACTGGCGCCAGGAAACCGTGTATGTCCGAAACCATTACTTTATTTTTTTATGTCCACTATAGTACATACGTTACTCTAGTAAACATACTCTGTGTCCACTATAGTATATATGTTACTCTAGTAAACATACTCTGTGTCCACTATAGTATATACGTTACTCTAGTAAACGTACTCTGTGTCCACTATAGTATATACGTTACTCTAGTAAACATACTCTGTGTCCACTATAGTATATACGTTACTCTAGTAAACGTACTCTGTGTCCACTATAGTATATAGGTTACTCTAGTAAACGTAACTCTGTTACTGCATGCGCTGTGTCCACTATAGGGGCCATCCGGAGGAAAGTGGAGCTGGACTGGGGCACGGAAGACGCAGAGTATCTCCACAAGGTGGCGCTGCACACTGAGGGCGTGCTGAACGAGATGCGACCCGACGTCATCGTCTACAACGCCGGGACGGACATCCTGGACGGGGACCCTCTGGGGGGACTGTCCATCTCTCCTCAGGTATTAGGACCTCTGTCTGTCCCTCTGGGAGGACTGTCCATCTCACCTCAGGTATTAAGACCTCTGTCTGTCCCTCTGGGAGGACTGTCCATCTCACCTCAGGTATTATATTATTATCAGCTGAGGTGGTTCGGGCATCTGGTTAGGATGCCTCTCGGGCGCCTCCCTAGGGAGGTCCTCGACGCACGTCCCACTGGGAGGAGACCCCCGGGGCAGACCAAGGATCACGTCCCACTGGGAGGAGACCCCGGGGCAGACCAAGGCGCAGTTGGAGGAAACACATCGACTCACTGGCCTTGGAACGTCTCGGGATCCCCCCAGGAGGAAGTCACTAATGTTGCTCTGGAGAGGGAAGTCTGGAGCTCTCTGGTGGAGCTGTTGCCCCCGCGACCCGACTACGGATAAGCGGTTGAAGATGGATGGATGTCTGGACCCTCTGGGGGGACTGTCCATCTCACCTCAGGTATTATAGGACCTCTGTCTGTCCCTCTGGGGGACTGTCCATCTCACCTCTGGTATTATAGGACCTCTAGACCAAGGACCCCCAAATTGACACTCATTAGCCTGCATACCCCCCATTAGAAAATATACATATACGCCAAGGACCCCCATTTTTACGGCTCTAGCAGTGATTCTCAACCAGTTTAATTTAAAGTACCCCCAGTTTGACATGAATTAGGCTGCCATTTAATGGCATTTCTCTCCTCTCCTCTCCTCTCCTCTCCTCTCCTCTCCTCTCCTCCACCCCCCCCCCCCCTCCCCCCTCCCCCTCTCCCCTCCCCTCCCCTCCTCAGGGCATAGTGAAGAGAGACGAGGTGGTGTTCCGTGCGGCCCGGAGCCGGGCCATCCCCATCCTGATGGTGACGTCGGGGGGCTACCAGAAGAAGACCGCCCGCATCATCGCCGACTCCATCCTCAACCTGCATCGGCAGCGTCTGATTGGACCAGAGGCCCTGGAGCTGGAGGGGGAGGGGTCCTCCACTCTCGTCAGCAGCATGATGAGGGGCCCGGTGTCGGCGGGCTCCGCCCACTCCGCTGTGTGACGACCAGGAGGAGGACATTATGGACCCAGAACCACAGACGGCTCCGTTCTCCGTTCACCTCTCGTCGTCGTCCAGACCCGCGCTCCCCTCTAACACGTACGTCTTTTAACCCATTCTGACCTGAGATCAGATTCTAAAAATGTCTTCTACATCCTGACAGTTTTCCATTCTGACCTGAGATCAGATTCAAAAAATGTCTTCTACATCCTGACAGTTTTCTGAAAGATCCATGTTTCTATGTCAGTCGTTTTTTTTCAAAAATAGCAGACCTACAAGCTCGTAGCGCACCACTCAGTGGCGCGCTATGAGCTTGTAGATCTGCTATTTTTAAATAGCTAAAGCATAACGTAATGCTAACACCAAAAAGGGGTTCCGGCCTAAAATGGGTTAACCTTCGGTTTGAAAATGAGACATAATGAGTTGTATAATCCGATCCGGAAATCCATAATTATTGTCGCATAATTCTGTGTCAATGATGAGATTTCTCATCATCTATCACTTTGTCCACATTGCCAAAGATGAGAATCTCGTCTTTTTTAAAATTCAATTTCTATTGATTAAGTTACATTGCGCTTGTCGCTTCCGTCTGAATGACCCCTTGGTTGCTAGGCGATGCGTTGCGACTGAGACCATAGAATTGTTCCCATACCGATACCAGCATCACAGCTGTCCATACTGTCTCTAAAGTGCTGGTACCGATACCAGCATCACAGCTTTCCATACTGTCTCTAAAGTGCTGGTATCGGTATAGACGAGTAGGCCAGTCTCTGCCATTCCGATACCATGTAATTGTAACTCATCACATGTTGACATTTAATTTACACCCAGTATATGTTGAATTGACGTTGCACTATACTGTTTTATATTCTTACCGTGCAATTTACATTATTATTATTTTACTAGACTTCCGTGGCTTTGAAACGGGACCATGTGTGACGCGATTGGTGCTTCCTGTACCGAACAGCAGCCGAAAACGTTTCAAGAATTCAATTTTTTAACGGCTTTCTTGCACGGATTTGGACGTTAGAAGGCCATTTCACCCACTTCCAAGTGTCGTGGCCACTCCAGACTTGCACCAATCGACTCGGCGTCACCAAATTAGTTAAGAAGAACTATCTAAACAGGGCTAGGGTGAGGGTAAGGGTTAGAAAAAACCCTTAAAGTTTTTTGTTTTTTTCAAATTTCCGAAAAACGACATTGTTTACAAATTTCAGCCACCCCTAGTGGACGGACCAAAGGGCCCTAAGGGACACCGATGTATCCTATGGATTCACAAGCCTTTGAACTATACTCTCAGATGCGTTTGGTGTCTGTACGATGCTCATAGCCTGCGTTACAGGCCGATGAATGTGAAAATCTGCAAAATCGCGATTGTCAAATTGTCCAGATATTCGTCTTTTTCGCGATTCAAACTGTCATTAAACACTAAAAAAAAATCGCACATGGTTGTAATAAATACAAAAAAATTCTCCATAAAAATATCTTTAAATTGTTGCCATGCACTTTGAGATATGCTTTTTTTCAGGCCTTCCAATGACCAAAAACGCACACGATTAATTCTAAAAGCTAATTTTCACATGTACTCAGTCTAACAACTTTAGCTCCCCAACCAAACGTTGCACAGTAATGAACCATATATGGGAGTAAACTAGACTTCCGTGGCTTTGAAACGGGATCATGTGTGACGCGATTGGTGCTTCCTGTACCGAACAGCAGCCGAAAACGTTTCAAGAATTCAATTTCTTAACGGCTTTCTTGCACGGATTTGGACGTTAGAAGGCCATTTCACCCACTTTCAAGTGTCGTGGCCACTCCAGATCTGCACCAATCGACTCGGCGTCAACAAATTAGTTAAGAAGAACTATCTAAACAGGGCTAGGGTGAGGGTAAGGGTTAGAAAAAACCCTTAAAGTTTTTTGTTTTTTTCAAATTTCCGAAAAACGACATTCCCAGCTAACATTTCCCCGCTAGCTACCGCCTCCCGCTGTCGCCTTCACAGCGTAGCACGCCCGGGCTGGCTTGGACTTCCCCCCGCTGTCCCCGCGACAAACGGTCACGCCTCAGTTAGATTTTCATTCCTCTGCGCAACAGTGTGCATTTACAGCCCTCGTGGCGCTGTCCTGAGGCTTGCCCCCCCCACCCCTCTCTTCCTCTCTTCTCTCTTTCTTTTGCGCTCTCTCTCTCTCTCTCTCTCTCTCTCTCTCTCTCTCTCTCTCAGACAAGGATGTGCATCTTATGTATAAAATAAATCAATAATAATAATATTATATTTTGTAGGATTATTATGTTTTTTTTTTTTTTACTATTATTGAATATAAATAAGTGGATTCTTCTTCTACTTCTTCTTGCAGCTATATTTCGTTTTAATTTGTATTAATAGTAATATATACCTGCAGACTATAGTAATTGTAAGTTGTAACACTTTACTGTGGTCGTGCAGTAAATTCACCCGTGAAGCCCCCCCCCTCTCTATGGTGAAGCCTGGGACCAAGGCTTCACCCGGCATGCATTGCAGTGTTGTTGTTTTTGTTGACTCGACGCTAAGGTGGAGGCAGAAGACGGTGCGACTGCCCAACAAATGCTTATATTAGTTATACACAGTTTTTCTCCGGAGAAATTCAGTTGAAAGGTCAGTGTATTTTTATATCTGATATATACTGTGTGTCGTGTAATTGCACGTGTTAGAATCGTTTCGTTTCCTAACGCTAGCAGAGGGAATAGATTACCGGTGTATCCGATCCGGTAGCTATAGCTAGCTAGCTAGCTAATCTATTGTCTGGACGGTAAAATGGTTTAGTAGCGAACAATAATAATGTATCATGATGTTCTTTTCTAACGTCTTCTTATGTTGATAAAAGTCCACAATTATTCGAATTGGATAAGATTTGATACGTTGCTTGTGTATAGGCTACATAAACAGCATTTTTGCTGTAAATCACATTTTTTGTCATTCTTTGTTCCTGAACTTGCACCATGAAACGCATTTTCTAAAGTAAGTATAGGCCTACTGTGATGACTGTGGACTTAAATATCAATGCTAATTTGAATCTTTATTAAACTGCCCTGTCTCTGCTCTGTCTGAACAGTTATTTGGTGGGAACCACTGAATTAAGTAATTACTTTTTGAAACAACTGAACGTTTTTTACTGAAAACAAATTTCAATTTTGTATCTTTGTCTTTGTCTAAACTTCTCAGGACTGGAACCCTGCGTTCTCTACCACCCTGACCTGGTTTCTACTCCAGTTACATCATGGCAACAACAACAACAGCAGCTACATAACAAGGTTAAGCCATATATTTTGTGTAACGTCTGTATATATTGGCCTTTGGATCCTGCTGAAAATAGCCAATCTACAAGCTCTCTTGCCTCAAGTTTGAAATGTGTACCATTGTTAATTTGTTACCATCATGACATTTTAAATGACTGAGGTGTAGAAGGGAGATGAGCTTGTAGATCTGCTATTTTTCAACAGCTAACAGCTTTTAAAATAATGTTTAAAACCTATGAGGCGACACAGATGCGTCCTCAGGTCTAAATAGGTTAAGGAAGGTTGTTGTGAGCCCTATACAAATGCAATCCATATCAATTTTGTATTTGATTTTGTTCAAATTACAGATGAGGAGGTCACGTGGAGATGATGGTGATGGATAATAATAATGGTAAGAACATTTTCACATTTTGTCACATGTCACATTTTAGCACAGGAATAGAAATTAGAAAATGGCTGGGTTTTACCCACAGGGCAACTGTTAAGTCATGGATCACAAGCCAGAGAAATGATTAAGGTGAAAATAATTTATTTAATTAATTCTGTGATTTCAGACGAGCTTTCGCTGGAGGAAGACCTATCGACTTCAAATGCAACCTCTGCTCTACCACCAGTCGGGTTTCCCTGACCCTCTACTATATGCAACATCCAGACCTCAAGGAACGCACCCAGCTTTCCGTGCTCGGACATACAGACACGGGGACATACACACATTGCTACGCTCAGAAACTCCTGACTCCACTCAGAAGAGAATTGGTGTTTTAAAGACTTAAGCACTTAAACTTGAGAACTGATATGTCTTCTAAATCCTCACAGATTTTAGTTAAAAGGTTTGCAGCAAAAGAATATATATTTACAGATTTGTGCCACATTTTCACGATGTTTCAAAATTAGCAAACTCGTTTTCAACAGCTTACAGCTTTTTAAATAATGGTTAAAGTGGCTAAAACCACTGGATCTTGGACTTCAGTGACAGGGACCTGGGGTCTGAGAGCCGGAGACGTTGGACAGGGTGCATTTTGGAACTTCTGCTGGCGGCCACCACCAGTCAGGCTTCATAAAGGAAGGAAACGGACAGGCATGGCAGGCAGCTCATCAAACGGTGGTCCGTGGCTCAAATGCTGAATAACTTTGGCATGAAAAGGGTTCAAACCCACCGCTATAGGGTTTTCCAAATGGACTCTTGAATGTATGCTGCACTATTTCTTGCTCAAAAGGTGAATCTCGATTGTGTGTTCTGTTTATTGCTGTGTAACTGTTTTTGCAACATTACTGGGCCTACGCTACATAACTAACTCCACACAGAATAGACTTGGTGTTTTATAGAAATTAAACTTGAGAACTGATTCCACAAAATGTCTTCTAAATCCTTGCAGTTTTTAGTTAAAACGTTCACTGTGTTTGGGCCACATTTTCACGATTTTTCAAAAATAGCAAATCTACAAGCTCGTGAGCCAACAATGATGGTTAAAGTGTTTGAATGGTATGACTGTTTTCTTGTATTCTAAACTTGGTTGTTTACATATTTTTTCTATGTGCCTAAATTATTTCATTGTAACCTTTTTTTTCCTAATAAAGAAACAAAATTAAGTATACATTTGCTGCTTTATTATGTTTCTATAAATATGTGGGAGGGAGGTGAGCATGGGGGAGGAGGGGTGCGGGGTCGCAATATGGGAGGGGGGGGGGGGGGTGTCATAAGACAGCTCCACGCTGTCCTGCTGCTGCCTTCGGTAGCTGACGTTCGAGTCGCGGCAGAGAAGCGGGGCGCCGGCTACACGCGCGTCGGCGCGCACGGCACACGCTGATCAAGAACGACGCGGCCACATCGTGCGACGCGCCCGGCGGAGGACACGATCGGCGGCGCGCGGCGACCGCCTCCCGCAGGCGGCGCGCCATGACTTGCTAGCTGGGTTGTTTACAAATTTCAGCCACCCCTAGTGGACGAACCAAAGGGCCCTAAGGGACACCGATGTATCCTATGGATTCACAAGCCTTTGAACTATACTCTCAGATGCGTTTGGTTTCTGTACGATGCTCATAGCCTGCGTTACAGGCCGATGAATGCGAAAATCTGCAAAATCGCGATTGTCAAATTGTCCAGATATTCGTCTTTTTCGCGATTCAAACTGTTATTAAACACTAAAAAAAAATCGCACATGGTTGTAATAAATACAAAAAAATTCTCCATAAAAAATATCTTTAAATTGGTGCCATGCACTTTGAGATATGCTTTTTTTCAGGCCTTCCAATGACCAAAAACGCACACGATTAATTCTAAAAGCTAATTTTCACATGTACTCAGTCTAACAACTTTAGCTCCCCAACCAAACGTCGCACAGTAATGAACCATATATGGGAGTAAACTAGACTTCCGTGGCTTTGAAACGGGATCATGTGTGACGCGATTGGTGCTTCCTGTACCGAACAGCAGCCGAAAACGTTTCAAGAATTCAATTTCTTAACGGCTTTCTTGCACGGATTTGGACGTTAGAAGGCCATTTCACCCACTTCCAAGTGTCGTGGCCACTCCAGACCTGCACCAATCGACTCGGCGTCACCAAATTAGTTAAGAAGAACTATCTAAACAGGGCTAGGGTGAGGGTAAGGGTTAGAAAAAACCCTTAAAGTTTTTTGTTTTTTTCAAATTTCCGAAAAACGACATTGTTTACAAATTTCAGCCACCCCTAGTGGACGAACCAAAGGGCCCTAAGGGACACCGATGTATCCTATGGATTCACAAGCCTTTGAACTATACTCTCAGATGCGTTTGGTTTCTGTACGATGCTCATAGCCTGCGTTACAGGCCGATGAATGCGAAAATCTGCAAAATCGCGATTGTCAAATTGTCCAGATATTCGTCTTTTTCGCGATTCAAACTGTCATTAAACACTAAAAAAAAATCGCACATGGTTGTAATAAATACAAAAAAAATCTCCATAAAGATATCTTTAAATTGGTGCCATGCACTTTGAGATATGCTTTTTTTCAGGCCTTCCAATGACCAAAAACGCACACGATTAATTCTAAAAGCAAATTTTCACATGTACTCAGTCTAACAACTTTAGCTCCCCAACCAAACGTCGCACAGTAATGAACCATATATGGGAGTAAACTAGACTTCCGTGGCTTTGAAACGGGATCATGTGTGACGCGATTGGTGCTTCCTGTACCGAACAGCAGCCGAAAACGTTTTAAGAATTCAATTTCTTAACGGCTTTCTTGCACGGATTTGGACGTTAGAAGGCCATTTCACCCACTTCCAAGTGTCGTGGCCACTCCAGACCTGCACCAATCGACTCGGTGTCACCAAATTAGTTAAGAAGAACTATCTAAACAGGGCTAGGGTGAGGGTAAGGGTTAGAAAAAACCCTTCAAGTTTTTTGTTTTTTTTCAAATTTCCGAAAGACGACATTGTTTACAAATTTCAGCCACCCCTAGTGGACGAACCAAAGGGCCCTAAGGGACACCGATGTATCCTATGGATTCACAAGCCTTTGAACTATACTCTCAGATTCGTTTGGTTTCTGTACGATGCTCATAGCCTGCGTTACAGGCCGATGAATGCGAAAATCTGCAAAATCGCGATTGTCAAATTGTCCAGATATTCGTCTTTTTCGCGATTCAAACTGTCATTAAACACTAAAAAAAAATTGCACATGGTTGTAATAAATACAAAAAAATTCTCCATAAAAATATCTTTAAATTGGTGCCATGCACTTTGAGATATGCTTTTTTTCAGGCCTTCCAATGACCAAAAACGCACATGATTAATTCTAAAAGCTAATTTTCACATGTACTCAGTCTAACAACTTTAGCTCCCCAACCAAACGTCGCACAGTAATGAACCATATATGGGAGTAAACTAGACTTCCGTGGCTTTGAAACGGGATCATGTGTGACGCGATTGGTGCTTCCTGTACCGAACAGCAGCCGAAAACGTTTCAAGAATTCAATTTCTTAACGGCTTTCTTGCACGGATTTGGACGTTAGAAGGCCATTTCACCCACTTCCAAGTGTCGTGGCCACTCCAGACCTGCACCAATCGACTCGGCGTCACCAAATTAGTTAAGAAGAACTATCTAAACAGGGCTAGGGTGAGGGTAAGGGTTAGAAAAAACCCTTAAAGTTTTTTGTTTTTTTCAAATTTCCGAAAAACGACATTGTTTACAAATTTCAGCCACCCCTAGTGGACGAACCAAAGGGCCCTAAGGGACACCGATGTATCCTATGGATTCACAAGCCTTTGAACTATACTCTCAGATGCGTTTGGTTTCTGTACGATGCTCATAGCCTGCGTTACAGGCCGATGAATGCGAAAATCTGCAAAATCGCGATTGTCAAATTGTCCAGATATTCGTCTTTTTCGCGATTCAAACTGTCATTAAACACTAAAAAAAAATCGCACATGGTTGTAATAAATACAAAAAAATTCTCCATAAAAATATGTTTAAATTGGTGCCATGCGCTTTGAGATATGCTTTTTTTCAGGCCTTCCAATGACCAAAAACGCACATGATTAATTCTAAAAGCTAATTTTCACATGTACTCAGTCTAACAACTTTAGCTCCCCAACCAAACGTCGCACAGTAATGAACCATATATGGGAGTAAACTAGACTTCCGTGGCTTTGAAACGGGATCATGTGTGACGCGATTGGTGCTTCCTGTACCGAACAGCAGCCGAAAACGTTTCAAGAATTCAATTTCTTAACGGCTTTCTTGCACGGATTTGGACGTTAGAAGGCCATTTCACCCACTTCCAAGTGTCGTGGCCACTCCAGACCTGCACCAATCGACTCGGCGTCACCAAATTAGTTAAGAAGAACTATCTAAACAGGGCTAGGGTGAGGGTAAGGGTTAGAAAAAACCCTTAAAGTTTTTTGTTTTTTTCAAATTTCCGAAAAACGACATTGTTTACAAATTTCAGCCACCCCTAGTGGACGAACCAAAGGGCCCTAAGGGACACCGATGTATCCTATGGATTCACAAGCCTTTGAACTATACTCTCAGATGCGTTTGGTTTCTGTACGATGCTCATAGCCTGCGTTACAGGCCGATGAATGCGAAAATCTGCAAAATCGCGATTGTCAAATTGTCCAGATATTCGTCTTTTTCGCGATTCAAACTGTCATTAAACACTAAAAAAAAATCGCACATGGTTGTAATAAATACAAAAAAAATCTCCATAAAGATATCTTTAAATTGGTGCCATGCACTTTGAGATATGCTTTTTTTCAGGCCTTCCAACCCAGCTAGCAAGTCATGGCGCGCCGCCTGCGGGAGGCGGTCGCCGCGCGCCGCCGATCGTGTCCTCCGCCGGGCGCGTCGCACGATGTGGCCGCGTCGTTCTTGATCAGCGTGTGCCGTGCGCGCCGACGCGCGTGTAGCCGGCGCCCCGCTTCTCTGCCGCGACTCGAACGTCAGCTACCGAAGGCAGCAGCAGGACAGCGTGGAGCTGTCTTATGACACCCCCCCCCCTCCCATATTGCGACCCCGCACCCCTCCTCCCCCATGCTCACCTCCCTCCCACATATTTATAGAAACATAATAAAGCAGCAAATGTATACTTAATTTTGTTTCTTTATTAGGAAAAAAAAGGTTACAATGAAATAATTTAGGCACATAGAAAAAATATGTAAACAACCAAGTTTAGAATACAAGAAAACAGTCATACCATTCAAACACTTTAACCATCATTGTTGGCTCACAAGCTTGTAGATTTGCTATTTTTGAAAAATCGTGAAAATGTGGCCCAAACACAGTGAACGTTTTAACTAAAAACTGCAAGGATTTAGAAGACATTTTGTGGAATCAGTTCTCAAGTTTAATTTCTATAAAACACCAAGTCTATTCTGTGTGGAGTTAGTTATGTAGCGTAGGCCCAGTAATGTTGCAAAAACAGTTACACAGCAATAAACAGAACACACAATCGAGATTCACCTTTTGAGCAAGAAATAGTGCAGCATACATTCAAGAGTCCATTTGGAAAATTTTGAAACATCGTGAAAATGTGACACAAATCTGTAAATATATATTCTTTTGCTGCAAACGTTTTAACTAAAATCTGTGAGGATTTAGAAGACATATCAGTTCTCAAGTTTAAGTGCTTAAGTCTTTAAAACACCAATTCTCTTCTGAGTGGAGTCAGGAGTTTCTCAGCGTAGCAATGTGTGTATGTCCCCGTGTCTGTATGTCCGAGCACGGAAAGCTGGGTGCGTTCCTTGAGGTCTGGATGTTGCATATAGTAGAGGGTCAGGGAAACCCGACTGGTGGTAGAGCAGAGGTTGCATTTGAAGTCGATAGGTCTTCCTCCAGCGAAAGCTCGTCTGAAATCACAGAATTAATTAAATAAATTATTTTCACCTTAATCATTTCTCTGGCTTGTGATCCATGACTTAACAGTTGCCCTGTGGGTAAAACCCAGCCATTTTCTAATTTCTATTCCTGTGCTAAAATGTGACATGTGACAAAATGTGAAAATGTTCTTACCATTATTATTATCCATCACCATCATCTCCACGTGACCTCCTCATCTGTAATTTGAACAAAATCAAATACAAAATTGATATGGATTGCATTTGTATAGGGCTCACAACACGGGAGCTTGTAGATCGACTATTTTCACCATGCAATCAAGCTCATCTCCCTTCTACACCTCAGTCATTTAAAATGTCATGATGGTAACAAATTAACAATGGTACACATTTCAAACTTGAGGCAAGAGAGCTTGTAGATCGGCTATTTTCAGCAGGATCCAAAGGCCAATATATACAGACGTTACACAAAATATATGGCTTAACCTTGTTATGTAGCTGCTGTTGTTGTTGTTGTTGCCATGATGTAACTGGAGTAGAAACCAGGTCAGGGTGGTAGAGAACGCAGGGTTCCAGTCCTGAGAAGTTTAGACAAAGACAAAGATACAAAATTGAAATTTGTTTTCAGTAAAAAACGTTCAGTTGTTTCAAAAAGTAATTACTTAATTCAGTGGTTCCCACCAAATAACTGTTCAGACAGAGCAGAGACAGGGCAGTTTAATAAAGATTCAAATTAGCATTGATATTTAAGTCCACAGTCATCACAGTAGGCCTATACTTACTTTAGAAAATGCGTTTCATGGTGCAAGTTCAGGAACAAAGAATGACAAAAAATGTGATTTACAGCAAAAATGCTGTTTATGTAGCCTATACACAAGCAACGTATCAAATCTTATCCAATTCGAATAATTGTGGACTTTTATCAACATAAGAAGACGTTAGAAAAGAACATCATGATACATTATTATTGTTCGCTACTAAACCATTTTACTTCTGATGAGGTTGCTTTGTTTCCCCAGGCTCCACCAGCTAGCTAGCTAGCTATAGCTACCGGATCGGATACACCGGTAATCTATTCCCTCTGCTAGCGTTAGGAAACGAAACGATTCTAACACGTGCAATTACACGACACACAGTATATATCAGATATAAAAATACACTGACCTTTCAACTGAATTTCTCCGGAGAAAAACTGTGTATAACTAATATAAGCATTTGTTGGGCAGTCGCACCGTCTTCTGCCTCCACCTTAGCGTCGAGTCAACAAAAACAACAACACTGCAATGCATGCCGGGTGAAGCCTTGGTCCCAGGCTTCACCATAGAGAGGGGGGGGCTTCACGGGTGAATTTACTGCACGACCACAGTAAAGTGTTACAACTTACAATTACTATAGTCTGCAGGTACATAATTATTACTATTAATACAAATTAAAACGAAATATAGCTGCAAGAAGAAGTAGAAGAAGAATCCACTTATTTATATTCAATAATAGTTTAAAAAAAAAAACCATAATAATCCTACAAAATATAATATTATTATTATTGATTTATTTTATACATCGTCTGAGAGAGAGAGAGAGAGAGAGAGAGAGAGAGAGAGAGCGCAAAAGAAAGAGAGAAGAGAGGAAGAGAGGGGCGGGGGGGGCAAGCCTCAGGACAGCGCCACGAGGGCTGTAAATGCACACTGTTGCGCAGAGGAATGAAAATCTAACAGAGGCGTGACCGTTTGTCGCGGGGACAGCGGGGGGAAGTCCAAGCCAGCCCGGGCGTGCTACGCTGTGAAGGCGACAGCGGGAGGCGGTAGCTAGCGGGGAAATGTTAGCTGGGAATGACCAAAAACGCACACGATTAATTCTAAAAGCAAATTTTCACATGTACTCAGTCTAACAACTTTAGCTCCCCAACCAAACGTCGCACAGTAATGAACCATATATGGGAGTAAACTAGACTTCCGTGGCTTTGAAACGGGATCATGTGTGACGCGATTGGTGCTTCCTGTACCGAACAGCAGCCGAAAACGTTTTAAGAATTCAATTTCTTAACGGCTTTCTTGCACGGATTTGGACGTTAGAAGGCCATTTCACCCACTTCCAAGTGTCGTGGCCACTCCAGACCTGCACCAATCGACTCGGTGTCACCAAATTAGTTAAGAAGAACTATCTAAACAGGGCTAGGGTGAGGGTAAGGGTTAGAAAAAACCCTTCAAGTTTTTTGTTTTTTTTCAAATTTCCGAAAGACGACATTGTTTACAAATTTCAGCCACCCCTAGTGGACGAACCAAAGGGCCCTAAGGGACACCGATGTATCCTATGGATTCACAAGCCTTTGAACTATACTCTCAGATTCGTTTGGTTTCTGTACGATGCTCATAGCCTGCGTTACAGGCCGATGAATGCGAAAATCTGCAAAATCGCGATTGTCAAATTGTCCAGATATTCGTCTTTTTCGCGATTCAAACTGTCATTAAACACTAAAAAAAAATCGCACATGGTTGTAATAAATACAAAAAAATTCTCCATAAAAATATCTTTAAATTGGTGCCATGCACTTTGAGATATGCTTTTTTTCAGGCCTTCCAATGACCAAAAACGCACATGATTAATTCTAAAAGCTAATTTTCACATGTACTCAGTCTAACAACTTTAGCTCCCCAACCAAACGTTGCACAGTAATGAACCATATATGGGAGTAAACTAGACTTCCGTGGCTTTGAAACGGGATCATGTGTGACGCGATTGGTGCTTCCTGTACCGAACAGCAGCCGAAAACGTTTCAAGAATTCAATTTCTTAACGGCTTTCTTGCACGGATTTGGACGTTAGAAGGCCATTTCACCCACTTCCAAGTGTCGTGGCCACTCCAGACCTGCACCAATCGACTCGGCGTCACCAAATTAGTTAATAAGAACTATCTAAACAGGGCTAGGGTGAGGGTAAGGGTTAGAAAAAACCCTTAAAGTTTTTTGTTTTTTTCAAATTTCCGAAAAACGACATTGTTTACAAATTTCAGCCACCCCTAGTGGACGAACCAAAGGGCCCTAAGGGACACCGATGTATCCTATGGATTCACAAGCCTTTGAACTATACTCTCAGATGCGTTTGGTTTCTGTACGATGCTCATAGCCTGCGTTACAGGCCGATGAATGCGAAAATCTGCAAAATCGCGATTGTCAAATTGTCCAGATATTCGTCTTTTTCGCGATTCAAACTGTCATTAAACACTAAAAAAAAATCGCACATGGTTGTAATAAATACAAAAAAATTCTCCATAAAAATATGTTTAAATTGGTGCCATGCGCTTTGAGATATGCTTTTTTTCAGGCCTTCCAATGACCAAAAACGCACATGATTAATTCTAAAAGCTAATTTTCACATGTACTCAGTCTAACAACTTTAGCTCCCCAACCAAACGTCGCACAGTAATGAACCATATATGGGAGTAAACTAGACTTCCGTGGCTTTGAAACGGGATCATGTGTGACGCGATTGGTGCTTCCTGTACCGAACAGCAGCCGAAAACGTTTCAAGAATTCAATTTCTTAACGGCTTTCTTGCACGGATTTGGACGTTAGAAGGCCATTTCACCCACTTCCAAGTGTCGTGGCCACTCCAGACCTGCACCAATCGACTCGGCGTCACCAAATGAGTTAAGAAGAACTATCTAAACAGGGCTAGGGTGAGGGTAAGGGTTAGAAAAAACCCTTAAAGTTTTTTGTTTTTTTCAAATTTCCGAAAAACGACATTGTTTACAAATTTCAGCCACCCCTAGTGGACGAACCAAAGGGCCCTAAGGGACACCGATGTATCCTATGGATTCACAAGCCTTTGAACTATACTCTCAGATTCGTTTGGTTTCTGTACGATGCTCATAGCCTGCGTTACAGGCCGATGAATGCGAAAATCTGCAAAATCGCGATTGTCAAATTGTCCAGATATTCGTCTTTTTCGCGATTCAAACTGTCATTAAACACTAAAAAAAAATCGCACATGGTTGTAATAAATACAAAAAAATTCTCCATAAAAATATCTTTAAATTGGTGCCATGCACTTTGAGATATGCTTTTTTTCAGGCCTTCCAATGACCAAAAACGCACATGATTAATTCTAAAAGCTAATTTTCACATGTACTCAGTCTAACAACTTTAGCTCCCCAACCAAACGTCGCACAGTAATGAACCATATATGGGAGTAAACTAGACTTCCGTGGCTTTGAAACGGGATCATGTGTGACGCGATTGGTGCTTCCTGTACCGAACAGCAGCCGAAAACGTTTCAAGAATTCAATTTCTTAACGGCTTTCTTGCACGGATTTGGACGTTAGAAGGCCATTTCACCCACTTCCAAGTGTCGTGGCCACTCCAGACCTGCACCAATCGACTCGGCGTCACCAAATTAGTTAAGAAGAACTATCTAAACAGGGCTAGGGTGAGGGTAAGGGTTAGAAAAAACCCTTAAAGTTTTTTGTTTTTTTTTAATTTCCGAAAAACGACATTGTTTACAAATTTCAGCCACCCCTAGTGGACGAACCAAAGGGCCCTAAGGGACACCGATGTATCCTATGGATTCACAAGCCTTTGAACTATACTCTCAGATGCGTTTGGTTTCTGTACGATGCTCATAGCCTGCGTTACAGGCCGATGAATGCGAAAATCTGCAAAATCGCGATTGTCAAATTGTCCAGATATTCGTCTTTTTCGCGATTCAAACTGTCATTAAACACTAAAAAAAAATCGCACATGGTTGTAATAAATACAAAAAAAATCTCCATAAAAATATGTTTAAATTGGTGCCATGCGCTTTGAGATATGCTTTTTTTCAGGCCTTCCAATGACCAAAAACGCACATGATTAATTCTAAAAGCTAATTTTCACATGTACTCAGTCTAACAACTTTAGCTCCCCAACCAAACGTCGCACAGTAATGAACCATATATGGGAGTAAACTAGACTTCCGTGGCTTTGAAACGGGATCATGTGTGACGCGATTGGTGCTTCCTGTACCGAACAGCAGCCGAAAACGTTTCAAGAATTCAATTTCTTAACGGCTTTCTTGCACGGATTTGGACGTTAGAAGGCCATTTCACCCACTTCCAAGTGTCGTGGCCACTCCAGACCTGCACCAATCGACTCGGCGTCACCAAATTAGTTAAGAAGAACTATCTAAACAGGGCTAGGGTGAGGGTAAGGGTTAGAAAAAACCCTTAAAGTTTTTTGTTTTTTTCAAATTTCCGAAAAACGACATTGTTTACAAATTTCAGCCACCCCTAGTGGACGAACCAAAGGGCCCTAAGGGACACCGATGTATCCTATGGATTCACAAGCCTTTGAACTATACTCTCAGATGCGTTTGGTTTCTGTACGATGCTCATAGCCTGCGTTACAGGCCGATGAATGCGAAAATCTGCAAAATCGCGATTGTCAAATTGTCCAGATATTCGTCTTTTTCGCGATTCAAACTGTCATTAAACACTCAAAAAAATCGCACATGGTTGTAATAAATACTAAAAAATTCACCATAAAAATATCTTTAAATTGGTGCCATGCACTTTGAGATCTGCTCTTTCTTGGAGTTGTTATAAACAAAAGGGCACAGGGTTAATTATCATAGCCGATTTTTACATGTCTTCACTCTAACAATTTTAGCTCCCTAACCAAACGACGCACAGTAATGAAACCTGTATTATAAATTAACCAGACTTCCGTGGCTTTGCAATGGAACCACTTTTGCCGCGATTGGTGCCTCCAGGACCGAACGGCAGCCTATACAATTTCAAAACTAAAATCTTCAATATTGTAAACAATGGCGGATCGACTCTACAAAATGGCCGCTCGACACTCTAAGCATGCTGGGTAATGGCTTAAATAAACTAAATCAATGAATTTCACCCACTTCCACACATCGTACAGACAAAAGAATAATATATCTGTGATGGGATTTCAACCCTCTATCAGCTCGGCACATAAAATCGACCCCCCCCCCAAAAAAAATGTATAACCGTTAATCTGGGGGCTATTACCATAATAGGTGTTAGGACCCAAAAGATACATTATTTGTGTGAAAATACTATATGCTATTTCAAGCGAATGCTTTACACAGTTTGAGTATCACTTCTTAACAGTCAATTCATTTAATTCAAGTACGTCCGTTGTTAAAATTGTTCATTGTTGTTAATTTCTGTTCTTTAAAGTACACCTAAGCTTTGTACTTTAAAGTATCAGTCTTAACATTCAATTGTTCAGTTAAATAAATATAAGCAAACAATAAAGTAAAATCACTCGACAATAATCTCACTTAACAAAACAAAATATATAATAAAACAGAGAAAATACAATAAACCAAAACACATCCATCCAAAATTCCACCGGCTCACACATACGGCTAGGCATTGTCTTTTAACTGAATCTTCACAGGTTCCGTTTTCAATGTCCCATAGGCTGGTTGCTGCTCACTGTTCAGGCTGATCTCATCTACTCACCTCACTAGGTTCATTGTCACTGACATGGGGCGGCTGAGTAGGTTATTAACAGTGCGGCCTCTTACTACATAAGCTGTGAGTGGATATGCCTTCCCTTTGTAGGCTACAGTGGTCTGAAACTTCCCTAGACATTTTAATTCTACTCCTGGGCTATCCAGTGGAATGTCTGGTGGCTCTAGGACACTCTCTGGGGTGTATGTGCAATATGTCTCCTCACTGACTACACTCACATCAGCCCCTGTGTCTATCTTGAACACTATTGGCTTCTTATCCAAAAGTAGCTCAACTGACCACTGTTCACTCTCCTTGCTTACTTTGCTTACTTTCGTCACAGCACCAAGAAAGTAAGATGGTGGCTCAGGCTGCTCTGCTTGCTCAGTAACCTCACTCACTTGCTTCTTAGCCCTACAGACTCTAGCCCAATGTCCAGCTTTTTTACAGATATGACAGGTGGATTGTTTAGCAGGGCAGTTTTCGTTTTTAGCATGTTGTGTTTTTACACATTTAAAACATTTCCTTTCATTTCACCATTTTCTGTCTCCTGGCCCACTCTGTGGTTTAGACCTTGGGTACCTGTTGCTCTGCCTCTGCTGGCCGTGGTGAGTAACTTCATGCACTGCCCCCCCCACAGCTCCCTGCATGTCGACGTGTGCAGCGACCTCTTCAGCCTGTCTGACCGTCTGTACAGTGTGCGCCAACGTCAGATCTTGCATCAATTGCAGCTTACATGAGACGTCTTTGTCCAGTATCCCGACGACGATCCGGTCCCGGATATTCTCGTCCCGGCTTGCACCGAAGTCACAATGTTCCGCCATGTCATACACAGCCCTTATGAAGGTCTCTGCCTTCTCTCCCGGCTTCTGAACACGCTGGTGAAAACATGTGCGTTCATGTATGAATAATCTCCTCGGAACGAAGTACTCGTCAAACTTCCCCACCACGATGGCATAATCATCTTTATCTGCATCTTGAGCAAAAACGAAAGACCGGAATACATTTTCTGCCTCGCTTCCCATGGCGTAAATTAGGCAACTCACTTGTACGGCTCCATCGTCTTTGTTTAGTTTCGTAGCGATTCTGTACCTCTCGAACCGCTGTTTGTATTCGGTCCATTCAGCCGGCTTATCGAAGGCAAAGTTCACTGGTGGTGGACATTTAGACATCGTGAGTTCGTCTTCTCTCCTCCGTTACTTCTGACACCATGTAAAAGATGGACGGAGACCTCTTTAAGCAATATGAACGTTTATTAGAAGACAAGGTTGGTGTGATACAAGCTCTGGTGTTTACGTCTCTCTGTCTCAGTATAGCTGTGCAAGGACGGACATCCTGTCTGGTTCGCGCCTGTCCTATATACCGTAGTACTGCGCAGTGCTGCGCAGGTACCATTGTGTAGTCACAATGTTACCGTATATATGACAGCTGTGATATTGGTTTTGCAGCACAATTCATGTGGCTCACTCCGTCTGTGCGTTTGGTCAGACATACAGAACTGGTTGTGTTCTTGCTTTGAACTGTGACCTGAGAGGAGAGCGTCTCTTTGGGGAGATTATGCACATGTTTCCAAATAGTGAAAAGGAAGAGGTATTCATTTTTATTCAAATTTTAACTGTGAAATACTTTGATGATCATCTGTATTCTTATGTGGTGGAGCGGAATGCTGAGTATGAAATGATCAAAATAAAGGACATAGCAGACATCAGACCACTAGATTTACTGTCATCTTACAGTGGAGACCAACTCTATGTTAATCCAAGATACAAATTGATTGCCTAAATGTGCATTAAGTGCTTTACCTTTCAGATATGGAATAGAATATGAATAGAGGCGGCTAGAAAATGGTGCTGCCTGTAAGTGGCTGTGTCCACAGGGAATGTCTATTTGACCTGCCAGTGCTATTCTGCAATTCATTCTCTATGGATAGAAAAATAATAACATTCCCTGTGGACACGTGGCCTTATGGTCCTGCATATTTATGATGGTGTGTCCTGATGCCCTATGCAGTGATCATTTGCAGGCACATTGTTTACTTCCCTCTGAATCCTTTTTTATTTTAATTTTAGATTTATTTTATTTTCCATTTTTTGTTACTATAGTTATTTAAATCGTGCTATAGACTTTTACTGTGTTCAATGTCTGCCAAAAAAGTTTGCACTATGTCCGAGTTTGTTAAGAGTGTCAAATGTCAAATGTTTACTTTTATAAATATTGCACTTTTCTAAACCATTGTGTATTTAAATAGTTTGTTCAAAACTTAAACGTCTTAAAAGAGTTTGCACTGAGAGTTTGCACTGACTGTATTACCGTGTGAAATAAATATTACCGGTACCTGAATTTCAAGCATTTCTTTATTTTTCTTTTTGTGAGCATTTTAATTCAGCTGTGTACAATTGCATGAAATAACAGTTTTGTATATAATTATTTATATATCGCAGCTGTGTAAAATTGCAAAAAATAACAGCCCTGTGTTATCTTTGTGTAAAATTAACACAATCGATGTGTTTACACATTTAACACACATGTGTAACTTAACACAGCCCTGTGTTATCTTTGTGTAAAATTAACACAATCGGTGTGTTTACACATTTAACACACATGTGTAACATAACAGACCTGTGTTGTCTTTGTGTAGAAGTAACACAATCGGTGTGTTTACACATTTAACACACATGTGTTAAATCTGCCAACACAAAAGCATGTGTCAAAACAACACATCGCGTGTTGTCCTTAACTAGACACACAGATGTGTTAAGAAATAACACATCTGGCCGGGGAGGGAGGGGAGGTTTCCAGGAGCTCCCCTGTCGGGGGAGTGGGGGGGGTTGGGGAGGTAGGGCTGTGCTCCCTCTTCTGGGGAGCCGGGAGGGAGGGGAGGTTTCCTGGAGCTCCCGGGGGGTTGGGGAGGTGGGGCTGTGCTCCCCTGTTGGGGAAGTGCGTGAGAGAGGGGAATTTGGCCGGGAATCCCCGGTCTGGGAAGCGGGGAGGGTGCGGTCCTCCTCGGAAGTGAGGGGGGAGGATAACCTCAGCAGCCTCACGAAAGCCCTGCCCGACCGCAGCCTCAAATATGGTGAAGGCTTCTTCTCCGGAGATATGAAGGGGATCTTTTTCTTCGGAGAGAACTTCTCCAGAAGGGCGTTCTTAATTTTCTGATGGGCCCTCCTCCTGGAGTCGTTCTTTATCCTTTCCTAGTCAGCAAAAAGGAACAAACTGTTAACAAATGTGTAAATACTTGCACCCTGACTTCTGGTATTTAAGTGGTGGGAATGGGGCCAACCTAGAGGTTAGCGAGGTCAGAAGAAAGGCCTACATCCTCTAAAGATGGATGAACGACATTATTGCAATCCGGGGACCCTAGGTCTTTGTATGCCTGCAGTGTGAAGAGATTGTGAAGAGATTTTACCTACCTTTGTTGTTGGGACAAGTTTCGGCCTTTTTCGCAACACCAGGGCCGTCGTCGCCTAAAGGAAGCAGGAAGAAAACTCAGTTAGTGTTGGGAATGTAGGTTTATAACACTTCACACAGTTGCTTTACTATTTATTTAACTTACAGATGTTGAGGGCTGGTTGTCAGGGGGTGTGGCCACCGCAACAGTCACCGCCTAAAGGAAGCAGGAAGAAAACTCCATTAGTGTTGGGAATGTAGGTTTATAACACTTCACACAGTTGCTTTACTATTTATTTAACTTACAGATGTTGAGGGCTGGTCAACAGGGGGTGTGGCCACCGCAACAGTCACCGCCTAAAGGTAGCAGGAAGAAAACTCCGTTAGTGTTGGGAATGTAGGTTTATAACACTTCACACAGTTGCCTCTACTATTTATTTAACTTACAGATGTTGAGGGCTGGGTTGGAGTGAGCTGGTGATCCCTCCCTGGGAGGAATTAAATCAAAGCATAAAGAGTTTAGTGGCTGGGATAGTTGAGAGGGAACTACAAGTTGCACTTGCTTCAATCTTACCTTCCCCAGAGCTCTCCCGTCAGAGTTCTGCTCCCTGAGGGGGGGAGTGGCGCTGCACTCCTCATCCGAAAAGAGAAGAGAGAAAGGATAGCAGCTCCTACCAGACTTCTCCTTGCTCACGTCCCACTCTGAGAAGGTAAGGTAAGGTAATTTTATTTATAGAGCGCCTTTCGAAAAAAATATTTGCAGTACAAATTAGTTTTTAAGAGCTTCTTAAAGTTCTCGGGTTAGGGTTAAGTTGCACTTGATACAATCTTACCTTCTCCAGAGCTACCACTGCTAATGGACAGTACTCCTGGTGAGGAAGCCTCCACTTCACCCTCTCTCTCTGGCGTTCTCCAGGTTGTCCTCCGGGGGGGGGGAGTGGGCCTCTAGGAGGACAGCCAGGGGCTTACCCGAAAGCCTTTGCCCATGAACAGAGGCTCTGGTCATTGGGCGTTTGTGAGAGGTCTGAAAGAGGGAGTGAACCCACCAGAATAATGGTGTCAAGTAAGGTTGTTAAGACATTGTATGTACCATGACTTTATTGCTTCAGTTCATTCGACTACCTCCTCTCAACTTCGGGCACTCTTACACCATTACTTTTTTTCATTTGGCAAGATAAATTGTGTAATGTACACAATGTAGAGTTTAAAATACCGGTAGAGGCGAGTCATCCTCTGAGGACGAACAGACGATCGGGTCCTCGGCGGGTCTCTTCCTCTTCCGATCGGTCCCATTCCCCTCCTGGGGGTCCTCTTCCTCCTCCCCTTTGGGGATCTCCCACCCCTGCTCCTTCTGATCCTTCTCTGTAAACAATTGTACCAAAAGTCTGTACCTCTCTTTCTTGGAGTTTGGTGAGCTGCTTCCTCAGCAAGTTGTTGACTCTGCGCAGGGTCTTGTTCTCCTGCCGGAGGAGAATGCAGGCGCGCTGGCGGCAGTTTGTTGGGGCATTTGGTTGGGGCAGGGACAGCTCACCCTCTTCGAAAAGCACATCCAGGTCGGTGACCATTCTTTCCTGTTTGGATGATCTAAGGTCTTTCAGTTGCCCCATGGCCATTTTATACCTGATGGGCCGAAGGACCTTTATCATCTCTGACTCAGTATGCACTATGTCCTTGTGCCTGTTCTTCAGATGGTGCTTTGGATTGAGCATTTCTACCATGCAACCTGTCTTGGAGAACAGGGGACATCTAACAGATTTCCCCTCCACGGGGGTCCTGTCAGTGCCGAGGGAGCAGAGTATGCGCTGCTCATGAGATCCTCCTTTAAGGTGGTGCATTTCTTTCAGGTGTTTGTCCACATTCAGAATGGTCAGGTGGCACACGGGGCACCATCTCTCACTGCCTTCCGGGAAGTAGTACGCTATTTCAGTCAACTAAAAATACAAACATATATATCAGAATTAGCCATACATTTTCAATAGCTAAAGCATAACATGATGCTAACACCAAAATGGGTTCCCGTTCAGAATGGGTTAAACTGTAATCAAACACTAGGCCTGTGTAGCCTTCCAGTTTTCAATAATAATGAAAAGAGAACACATTATTTAAACTTCAAACATGTCCTTATTTTCTTATTATGGGAGGGTTAGGGAGGGAGGGGAGGATTTTCCTCGAACTCCCCTGTCACTCCCCATTTGCCACATGCACCTTCAATAAAGATAACATATTTCTGTTGGAAATACTACTGGAAGTCTGGCTGTGCTCCCTCTTCTGGGGAGCCGGGGAGGGAGGGGAGGTTTCCTGGAGCTCCCGGGGGGTTGGGGAGGTGGGGCTGTGCTCCCCTGTTGGGGAAGTGGGTGAGAGAGGGGAATTTGGCCGGGACTCCCCGGTCTGGGAAGCGGGGAGGGGGAGGGAGGTGGTGCGGTCCTCCTCGGAAGTGAGGGAGAACCTCAGCAGCTTCACATAAGCCCTGCCCGACCGCAGCCTCAAAAAATGGTGAAGGCTTCTTCTCCGGAAATATGAAGGGGATCTTTTTCTTGGGGGAGAACTTCTCTAGAAGGGCGTTCTTGATTTCTTGATTGGCCCTCCTCCTGGAGTCCTTCTTTATCCTTTCCTAGTCAGCAAAAAGGAACAAACTGTTAACAAATGTGTAAAACCTTGCACCCTGACTTCTGGTATTTAAGTGGTGGGAATGGGGCCAACCTAGAGGTTAGCGAGGTCAGAAGAAAGGCCTACATCCTCTCCCAAGATGGATGAACGACATTATTGCAATCTGGGGACCCTAGGTCTTTGTATGCCTGCAGTGTGAAGAGATTGTGAAGAGATTTTACCTACCTTTGTTGTTGGGACAAGTTTCTGCCTTTTTGCGCAGCTGTCTTGGCAGGGTCGCAACACCTGGGCCGTCGTCGCCTAAAGGAAGCAGGTGTTGGTTAGGAGGTACTTAACAGGACCGGCCTTCTGGAGCTTCTTTATCCGGAGCTCATTAAGCTTGACAAACCATGCGTACTCCTCAGGGAGTAAGTAGATCTGGTCATACCCATGCTTATGGTTGGTCTTGCCCTCCCTGACCTGGTGAGAAAAAGAGATGAGGGTATCTATCCAAGTCAGGGCTTGAAAGAAAGTAATAATAATAATAATAATAATAATAATAATAATAATTAACTCACGTTAATTAGGTAGCCCCTCTCTTTATCCCCAATAACGTCCTCCAGCAGCTCTTTGACCTGCAGCTTGGTCAGGGCGCTCGGGCGTTTCCCATAAAGGGAGATTATGTAGGCCCCCAGGAACCCGTAGAGGCGGTTTGCCACAGTCATAAAGCCGCCCACTCGTCTGGTCTGGGTTGGAGGGGCAGCCTCCAGCTCAGCTGTTAGAACAAACATTGATTAGATATAGCAGAAAATGTTTATTAGTACATTTGACTTATCACATATTTACATTAAGCAGAGATGTATTTAAAAGGTTACCAAGGATTTTAGAGATCATCTCCCTGCTCCTCTCCCTGCATGTGGCCAGGACGTCTTGAGGGATGAGGGCCCTCTCCTTTTGTGCCTTGTCCTTGAAAGCAGATTAAAAGTTAAGACAAATGATTCAATCTGTGATCTTTCTCAATGCAAGCATTTGAACGGCCCCCAGGGGCAAAACACCAACTTCAGCTCATTAGACCACCTTCTTTCAACTTATGGCACTTACACGTAGACTAACTGTTAGTTGAAACAGTCACCAGTGGGCCTTCTTAGGGCCTAGACGTCTAGGATAAGACATATAGGCTCTTTTTGGGACTGGGAACAACACATTGAAAGATCGGAGTGCAGACCTGTCAGGGGTCAACCACTATTGTAGCAAAAGGAAGTCATTACCTCACTCTGCCATACTGCCAGCTCCTTGTTGAGGCCCTTGCCAATGGCCTGGACCCTCATTAGCGTCAACCTCAATTGTGCCTCCTTGATCCTTGAGCCTTCCGGGCGCTCGTGAAGGAAGTAGGTCAGAAACTTGGCAAAATCAGAATAATATTTGACCTTTGTGGTCAGCTTCTTCCCTGCCATGCCGAGGACCTCTTCCAGTCTGAAAAAGAATGCAGTCAGCTTGAGAGACAATCTTCATCTTGAGAGACAATGGCCATTAGGAGTACACAGCATCTGAAGGGGCCCCATGGGGCAAAGCACCGACTGCAGTTAATTTGACCACTTCCTTTCAACTTTAGGCACTCTTAAACCATTGCTTCAGATCCATTTAACTTGACCACTTTCCTTCAACTTTGGGCACTCTAAACGTTGTATAAGCTATACTTACCGCTTGAGGTGTTCACTGTGGTTGAGAAACGTCCATTGGTAGAAGGCACCGCCCCTGCCAGCATCCTGCCACCCCATCATGAAATATTTTATGATGGCCTTAATGCGATTGTATGATGAGATTGCATTTTCTTTCGGCTTTGGTGTGCGGTCTGTGAGGAGCAGTAAGTCCAGCCAATTCTTCAGAACTTTTTCTGTTGAGAGAGAGACAGATATAAAAATGTTAAGATTCAGTTTGCCTCTGCCTTTGAATAGGTAAATGTAACTCCGAACAGGTATTTATAAACATGAAAAAGAAATGTAATACCAACGCGTTCTCCAACTTGTAGTGTCCGCGCGTTGGCCCCCTTGCCCACCCCCTCAAATAAGACCACATATTGTGGGTACCGGCCCTTAGATTTGAGGGGAGACTGCAGCTTAGGGAGGGGTGCAGGAATGTGCGACGTTAGTGGCGGGTGGTGGAGGAGTGAGGGTTACGCGTGAGGAGTGAGGGGTGGTGAGTGGGCCAGTTGGAGTGAGCTGGTGATCCCTCCCTGGGAGGAATTAAATCAAAGCATAAAGAGTTTAGTGGCTGGGATAGTTGAGAGGGAACTACAAGTTGCACTTGATTCAATCTTACCTTCCCCAGAGCTCTCCTCGTCAGGGGACAACTCAAGGGAGTGACTCTCCCGAGAGTTCTGCTCCCTGAGGGGGGGAGTGGATGGTCGGCACTCCTCATCCGGAAAGAGAGAAAGGAGAGCAGCTCCTAGCTGACTTCTCCTTGCTCACGTCCCACTCTGAGAAGGTAAGGTAAGGTAATTTTATTTATAGAGCGCCTTTCGAAAAAAATATTTGCAGTACAAATTAGTTTTTAAGAGCTTCTTAAAGTTCTCGGGTTAGGGTTAAGTTGCACTTGATACAATCTTACCTTCTCCAGAGCTACCACTGCTAATGGACACTACTCCTGGTGAGGAAGCCTCCACTTCACCCTCTCTCTCTGGCGTTCTCCAGGTTGTCCTCCGGGGGGGGGAAGTGGGCCTCTAGGAGGACAGCCAGGGGCTTACCCGAAAGCCTTTGCCCATGACCAGAGGCTCTGGTCATTGGGCGTTTGTGAGAGGTCTGAAAGAGTGAACCCACCAGAATCATGGTGTCAAGTAAGGTTGTTAAGACATTGTATGTACCATTACTTTATTGCTTCAGTTCATTCGACTACCTCCTCTCAACTTCGGGCACTCTTACATCACTTTATTGCTTCAGTTCATTCGACTACCTCCTCTCAACTTCGGGCACTCTTACACCATTACTTTTTTTCATTTGGCAAGATAAATTGTGTAATGTACACAATGTAGAGTTTGAAATACCGGTAGAGGCGAGTCATCCTCTGAGGACGAAGAGACGATCAGGTCCTCGGCGGGTCTCTTCCTCTTCCGATCGGGATCCTGGGCCTGGAAAGAGGGAGTGAACACTTCAACTTCAATTCATTTGGCAAGATAAATTGCGGAGTGTACGCTATGTAGAGTATGAAATACCGATGGTGGGTTGGCGATGGTGGGTCCTTGCAGGTCCTCCTCCGTTGCATCAGTCCCATTCCCCTCCTGGGGGTCCTCTTCCTCCTCCCCTTCGGGGATCTCCCACCCCTGCTCCTTCTGCCCCCAACAGAAAACTAAATTAGTTGCCATCTTCAATTAGTTGTAATATAACAAGTTATCAATTTTCACTAGCTGGCAAAGCACCAAGTTCAGTATTTTGACCACCTTCTTTAAAATTTGGGAACTTACACAAAATGATACAATTGGTTGCAATATCCTTCTCTGTAAACAATTGTACCAAAAGTCTGTACCTCTCTTTCTTGGAGTTTGGTGAGCTGCTTCCTCAGCAAGTTGTTGACTCTGCGCAGGGTCTTGTTCTCCTGCCGGAGGAGAATGCAGGCGCGCTGGCGGCAGTTTGTTGGGGCATTTGGTTGGGGCAGGGACAGCTCACCCTCTTCAAAAAGCACATCCAGGTCGGTGACCATTCTTTCCTGTTTGGATGATCTAAGGTCTTTGAGTTGCCCCATGGCCATTTTATACCTGATGGGCCAAAGCACCTTTATCATCTCTGACTCAGTATGCACTATGTCCTTGTGCCTGTTCTTCAGATGGTGCTTTGGATTGAGTATTTCTACCATGCAACCTGTCTTGGTGAACAGGGGACATCTGACAGATTTCCCCTCCACGGGGGTCCTGTCAGTGCCGAGGGAGCAGAGGATGCGCTGCTCAAGAGATCCTCCTTTAAGGTGGTGCATTTCTTTCAGATGTTTGTCCACATTTATAATAGTCAGGTGGCACACGGGGCACCATCTCTCACTGCCTTCCGGGAAGTAGTTCATTTCAGTCAACTAAAAATACAAACATATATGAATTAGCCATAAATTTTCAATAGCTAAAGCATAACATGATGCTAAAGGTCCTTACACACTGGCGAATTGGCGACGCGATTTATTCGTGCGAATAAATAGCATTTTTTTAAAACCAATTGAAGTCAATGCAAGCTTCCACATCAGTGGCGAATGTGCGAAAATGCGACAGTTTTCGCTCTTTATTTTTTCGCTCTGGTGTCGAATTTTGCAGACATTCGCAGGCGAACTGCAACACCTCTGACCAATCACAAAGCATGTTGTTGTCTTGTTGACATGTGGGTGATTGACGTCACAACAACAACCAGCAAGTCATGGCAGAAGCTTTTATTTTATGTGTGCAGGAGCACCGGGCGTTATGGGACAAGTCCCATAACGACTTTAGGGACATTCACCTCAAAGAAAACAACTGGATAGAGATCGAGAAGGATCTCCAACTCAGTGGTGAGTATAAATATATATATATATATCTATATCCTCAGCTCAAACGTATGTAACGTAGCTAGCATATGAAGCTAAGTAGCTAAACTAACCTGCTCGGCTGCCCCTGTAACTTTTTCAACGAGTCAACTAAAAGTTTGTAAATGGTTTCATAGGTAGTTGTTTAACAATGTCAATTGTGCTATTTTATTATTGGCATGTAATATATTGTGTCTGGACTCTGGTGTTGAGTTGGCTGTATGTAATACTAGTGAGTGAATGGGATACCGTCATCACAAATACAAATAAATGATTCACTTTACAATTTATACAGGGTTCCGAAAGGGGCTAAGCAATTTATTGAGTGATATATTGAGGTAATATTTTATTAGCAGTTCACATAGGAAAAGCAAAGGGCTGTCAGGGCAGTACTGTTCTCATACAAGGTCTACTTTTGTGATGTGACAATACAGATGATTCTGATTTAAACCCAAGAAAGTACTATAGCTTGTTTACATTGGGGTCCTTATTCATTGAGACCTTGTGGTCCTTTGTACTCAATTCATTGAAAGCTACTATGCCTCTACTTCATAGTTGGTGAGGCCAAGAAGTGGTGGAAGAACCTGCGGGACACCTACATCCGTTACAAGAAAGAGAAGAATGATGAGGAGAGGAGTGGATCAGCTGCAGGCAAAAAAAAAGAAGTGGGCACACTGGGATGCCATGCATGCCTTGTTAGAGGCGCCCACTGCATGCAGGAGGTACTGTAAGACCATGGTTCTCAACCTGTGGGTCGGGACACCCATGGGTCACTCCCCACATCATTTTAATAAATGAAAATGTATACTATTATACATCAAAAGTAATCATCAACAAACTGGTCAGTAGCATTGATTGGCCACATTGTCAAATAATAAAAGTTGTGAGGTATTGTGAGCTTGTAGATCTGCTATTTTCACAATAATTACCTGTTGAGTCAAACTAAATTGAATGCCTCAACTCTATAATTCAAAGTGCTTATCATGGTGGGGTCCCCATAGTCCTCAAATCGGTCAGTCAGTATCAGCTATACATTTGGAATGAATGACTGAGACTGAGTTTGAACTGACTCCACATCATGGAATATTTCCTACTTGAATGAGCTATGTTAAAAACCAGTTCAAACATGATCCTTGAACCACTGCTGTAGGATATAGCCATGTTGCAACTCGCAATGTCATCAACCTACTGTAATAAAAGGGGATAATATAAAAGTCATAACATATCTTGTCTTTTGTAAATTGTCACTGTCATTCTGTCACTCAATGTTATTTATTTAAAACAAAGCACTCCTAAATGTCTCATTACCACATGGTGGCACAGTTCTAATTAGTTCTCCCTAAATAGGACAGAGAGCAATTTGAGGATGGTGAGGACGGTGAGGATGGTGCTGCAGGGCCATCAGACCATGCAGGGCCATCAGACCATGCTGTGCCCAGCAGTGGTTCTGCTGTAGCCTCCAGGTAGAACTGCAACTATCGATTATCTTTTTAGGAATTCTTTGATCAATTACTTACAGTTTATTAGTTGCTTTATGAGTTTATCGATCAAAACAGATTAGTATACCTGTTGCACCCCTCTAGCTCTACTCCCAGACAAGCCAGGCCAAAAAGAAAGGCAAGTAACGACACCAATGTCTTGGAGGAGTACCTTCTGAAGAAGGAAGCCAGGGCAGAGCAGCATGCCAGAGAACAGCAGAGAGACGATGTTTCTCTGTTTGTGATCAGTTTAGCACCTGCAATGAGGCGATTGCCCCCAGAAAGGCAATCCTGGCTGAAGCACAAGATTACAGGGCTGTTCCATGAGGCCGAATTTGGACCGGCCTATTCTGAGCAGCAGCATCAGCAGCAGTACAGGGATTTTGCCTGTCTGTAATGTGTCACCCCTTTCGACCGTTCTCTGTATTGTTCTTAATGGACCACTTTTCAACTTATCTTCATATAAGTCCTTACTAATGTCCATGTTAAAATACCACAATCAGAAACCCGTCCACCAGTGACATCATCATTAGGCAGATTTTTTTTAAAACGATATTTAGATTTGTATCATCGTGAGAACGATGGCTTCCATTTTCGCATTGCAACTTTTAAGGAATAGAAAGCCTGCAGTTTCTATTAGCTTGGATTCCCCATCGATGATGTCACTGGTAGACGGGTTTCTGAACTGCCCACAGCAGTAGTAGTAGTATTTTGAGTTCTTGTTCGCTGCTATACCATTGTTGAAGCACTTTTTTAAGCACTTTTATTTTTTGTTACATTTAATTGTTTCAATGTAACTGTTTATTACATAAACAAAGTCAAGAAACATGGCATTTTTTATTTATGGTATGTGTTCAAAAACAAAATCTGAGTAAGAAAGTAGTGCCGAAGCAGACAACCCAGCACTCCAGGTTAGAATAAAGTCCTTACGGTGCAAGGCTCGAATATACAAGTTGAAATGAAGAAAATGCCAGCACTCATTGTATGTCCTTTTTCTATGAATTTTTTTACCTCTGATGTTGTTTCGGTCTGTGTGGCCTTCTTCAGCGTTATAACAGGAAGTGAGGTATTTTTTAAACAAAATGTTCAAACTGGCATGAGACAGAGGCAGCAGTTTGAATTTAAAGATATATTGAACTTTTCAAACAGAATAAACAGCATAATGACATTCAAAGAAAATAAACAATTGGGAGGGGGGGGGGGGTAAAAATGTGTGTGTGTGTGTGTGTGTGTGTGTGTGTGTGGGTCAAGCACATGTCTTCACAACAATAAAAGCAAAACATATTAATAGTAATATTAAGAATAAGAATAAGAATAATGAAAAGTAAAGCAAAGAAAGAGAAAACAACAAACGGCACTGGTAAAAAAAACATTAAAAATTAATAATAATCAAGAAATCAAAAGGCCTGTCTAAAAAGGTGGGTCTTTAAAAGTTTTTTGAAAAGGTCCACTGAGGATCTGTGTGCCGTGTGTGTGTGTGTGTGTGTGTGTGTGTTTATGTACACTCAACATGAGAATATTTTGAAATACATTTTTAAGTGTCATCCAATAGGTGTGACCATGTGAGACAGCATAAGGAGGACTGTGTCTAATGTTGTCTGACACACTAACTCTCTCAGGGCCCGTTAGTTACTCTGACCAAAGGAGATGTTGCTGTTCTCTATCGTGTTCGAGACTGGCTCTCCACTACATATTGTTCAATATGTACGGGAACTGACCCCACAGGGCAGTGTTCATGGATATCTCTTTAAGACACATCCTCTATGGTGGCCCTGCCCAGATGCCAATCAGCGGGCTATTTAAGCCCCATCTGTGCAGTGCCACTTCGATTTTTTGATTTCCACGAGAGCAGACGTTTCGTGTATCTCAGCAGTTTTGACACTATTAAACAATATATATATAAATATATATATTTAGAACATGAAGCTGCGTGGCACACAGTCCACTTACCTAGGTAAGAAGAGAGCCGGTCGTCCTGACGACTCCTCTCTGGGCGCTGCGTAGCTCCACAACAACAACAACAACAACAGCAACAAGCTGAGTGCCGAATCTGTCTTGCGGAGGAAGCCTCAGACTTGTCCGTGCGACCGCTCCTTGGTGAAACCTGCATCGTCGGGGGAAACCTTGGAGACGGCGTTCGGTCCGTGCGTCCAACCCTTGGTGAAACCTGCTCGTTGGGGGAAACCTTGGGTCGGCGTTCGGTGTAGCCAGAGGGTCCAGGTGTGAAGCCAACCACGTTGGTAGATCCTTGGTTCCCTGGCTGCAGAAGCGCTGTGAGACCCCGAGCGAAACCGACCTCGTCGGTGAACCTCCTGGTTGATCATCGCGGCTGTACACCGTTGCGACGGATAGCGGGGGGTAGAACCCAGAGGAGCTGACCTAGTCGGCGCCTACTCTGAGGCCATCTACGTTCGCTGACCGTTGCCGCTGCGGTCCGGCCAGACCACACGGCAGAGTATAAACAAACAATTCCAGCGTGTTCCAACTTCCTCATTGACAGGTTGACATGAGCGTCATAGTGTAGGAGGTATGCCCATCAGGGACGGCTGCCCAGACTGCACTGTGCCTTATGGTTCACAAGAGGGCGGTGTGGCTCAAAGATCAGGAGACAAAAACTCCTGATGACCCACCGGGTTAGGCGCTGCAATTAAATTGCTTACTCTGTCACAATTGGTTCTGGTTAATACATACTTTATGCTTATAAGTATGATAAAGGCTACAACAACACACTATGCATGTGGACTTGTAGGCCGACTGGAATGATATACAAAAGTTTGGAAGCCTCCAGTGTGCTTAATGTCAGATTGTTTTGGGCTAGAGCGCCTCAGAGCGGCTGAGCAGTTTTATGTACAACCTCTTCCAGAGGTCCATAACTCTGCTGGTGACACAAAACAAACTGTGGACATTGATTTGGTATGGACTCTGTCCTAACAAAGAGAGAGCACACAGAGAATCCGTGTCATGGGGATGTCTTAGGGTAACATGTTGCCTTGATTCATTTATGCAGCATTGTGAGTTTCTGCAAAGGGTAGATTATGACCCCTCACGTTCAAGCAATTACTATGTGCCCACTCCCTGTTGAGCACAGTCCGAACAGTTAAAATATGGGGTACAATACAAGATGTATACATATATGTATATATAGGTACACATATAGTAAATAATATATAGGTATACATATGAATATATCTATATAGAGACAAGAGGAGATAGAAATAGCAGGGGTTTCTCAGGCTGCATGTGGAGCTCACATGCCCTGGTATGAGGACCCCGCCCCCGGTACGAATGGTCTCATCCTTCCAGCTGAAGCTGGAGGGGCCATGGGGGCCTGTTTTTAGAGGCAAAAGACCAGTCGTTTCCACTGACAGACTAAAATGTCCCATAAAAATGTAATTTTTATGTGAACGTGGATGCTATTTGTATACAGCTGTGACTCTGTCTCCAAGACATTTAATTCTCAAGGGAGACAAATAAAGCACCCGATGTAGTATGAATCCACCCATCGAATGCACAGGAATTACTATAAATGTCTCCCATCGTATGGGCCCAGACTGCGTAATTCGCGCAGTCTGGGAGCTCAGAATTACCTGAATTACTGAACTTTCAAAGACTACCTTGAACCTTGTCCCAGGTTGGCAGAGCTGGGTGGGCTAAGCTCAGGCTATGGCTCCACCTCTTTCCTGCCCTGCCTGGTATGGACAGGTCTGTAAAGAAGGATTTAGTGAAAGTTTTCTGTGAGACTACTTACGAGTGTCAGCAGCCTATTAATGCACTACAGTGTGCAGTTTAGGGAGCGAGCGTTGACTCGCCCTCTCGGGTTAGCTGTTGTCTCGTTTGTAGGTGAGACTAACAAAATTCCTTGGGGTCAGACGGCCATTAGCGCACACTATACAGGGTATGGTTTATTGTTTATTGAATGGATCCCCATTAGCTGATGCCGAAGCGACAGCTAATCTTCCTGGGGTCCATATGAAATAGACATACAAAAAGTACATGAATACATGTATTGTGGTTGTTGCGCCAGCTTATGATGATGTAGTTCGGTATTGTGGATCTGGGTTCAGTGACACAAACAGAACGGGCTGGGTCAGTCGAATGTTTCCCTTTATGTTGGGCAGTCATCATAGTGCACTATACTGTCGTATTTCTGGCGAGGCGTCAGCTCACGCGACAGTGGTGTAGTTCTGTCACAGACAGGACATGCTGTGTCTGTCCGATGTTTGGTAACACAGACATGACATGCTGGGTCTGCCAGGAAGTATGCCTGAATCTCAGCCATTGTCACACTATAGGGCGTATTGCTGACGGGGTCAGCTCATGCGTCCGTGTAGTGGGGTAGTTCTGTCACAGACAGGACGTGCTGTGTCTGTCCGACGTTTGGTTGAAGGCAAATTACGCAGGCATTATAGCGCACTATACTGTCGTATTTCTGGCGGGGCGCCTGCTTACGCGACCGTGGTGTAGTTCGGTCTGTGGATCTGGTTCCCCAGTGACACAGACATGACATGCTGGGTCTACCAGGAAGTATGCCTGAATCTCAGCCATTGGCACACTATACGGCGTATTGCTGACGGGGTCAGCTCATGCGTCCGTGGTGTAGTTTCACGGTGGAGCCGGGCTCAGTGACACAGCAGAGCGTGCTGTGGCTGTCGGGCAGAGCACACGATACAGCATACAGTGTGTCACGGCGAGCCGTTTACGCACCTAGGTGTGACTCTGCAGGGTAGAATCCGGTTACCGGTCTGAAACCACAGAGAAAGCTCTTCTCATCCAGAGAAGTCACAAAGTCATGGCTATCTAGGCGCAGCTAGCCAAAAACAACAGCAACAAGACTGAGTGCCGAATCTGCCTCGCAGAGGAAGCCTCAGTCTTGTCCGTGCGTCCGCTCCTTGGTGAAACCTGCTCGTCGGGGGAAACCTTGAGACGGCGTTCGGTCCGTGCGTCCGCTCCCTGGTGAAACCTGCTCGTCGGGGGAAACCTTGAGACGGCGTTCGGTGTGGCCAAAGGGTCCCAAGTGCGAAGCCGACCTCGTTGGTGGAGCCTGGGTTCTCTGGCTGCAGAAGCGCTGTGAGACCCCGAGCGAAACCGACCTCGTCGGTGAACCTCCGGGTTGATCATCGCGGCTGTAAACCGTTGCGGCGGGTAGCAGGGTAGAACCCAGAGGGGCTGACCTAGTCGGCGTACTCTGAGGCCATCTACGGTCGCTGATCGTTGCCGCCGCGGTCCGGCCAGACCACACGGCAGAGAGCGTAAACAAACAATTCCAGGGCCAACCGGCGGGGTATTGCTAGAGGTGCTCAGCACACCGAGCCCACTCCTCAGTCCTGACAGTTCAGGGAACCCAGTCCCCACATGCTGTCTCTCGAGACAGTGGCGGTCAATTCAGGTGGACCCCTGAGTAGGTTCCACCATGTCATGGGTTGTATCTCTCTCGAGGTCGTCCTCAGACGAGCCCTCCATTGTCGTTTCCGGTGATCCTGGTTCTCCATCTGGCCAGTTTGTTGATACTTTGCGCTCCTGCGTCGTTCTTGAGTACATCCACGGATGTTGGCGTGGGATGTCCTTGACCGGTGCCCGTTTGTTGGATCCCACAACACTAGTTTGCTGGCTGGCATCTCTTGGCAGTTGAGCCAGCTGGTGCCTCCGCCCCTTAGGGCTGAGGGAGACCACGGTGCACTGCGTCCCCCCGGCTCCCCTGAATATGCGGCCAGGCATTATCGGTCCTTTACGGTCAGGCACTATGCAGGCGTGTTGCTGACAGTGTCAGTTTACATGTATGTAAACGTGTGACAAGACTGTCAGGGGGGAGAACCACCAGAAGGGTGTATTACGGCATGGCTGTTAAGCGCCTGGGGGTAACTGTGTGGGGGAAACTGGTTGTCGGAGCCACGGAGCCTCCTCGTCCAGGGGTAATGGGCTATGCCGGTGACCTTGTGACACGGCGGACCACTGTCCCACACAAGGGCAACACGAGGATCACCCAGCTACTGAAGGGTGCGCGCACATTAGGTCGGCAGCCCCCCCACGGGAGGTAGTACTGTCTGCCTTGCGGCATGAGCCAATTAAGCGTGGACACTTGGGTGGCTTCTCGCAGGACAGCATTCTTGTTGTTAGCAGTGTCAGCCACAAGAATGTCCCTATCAGTGCATGAAGGAGGCTGCCACTTCCTACATGGCAATGGTTAGGTGGTGCTGGCACCAATCCCTGCATTCTATGTCATACGGCCTGATCGGAGTACGAGCCAGTCAGCCTGTTGAGTTGCACCCTTCCCACCCTCCCAAGCAGGGTGGTGAAGCAGGATTGCAGTCACGGTTGGGCCCTGTCAGGGCCTCTAATGGGCCAAACTGGTTTAAGCAGATGGCCTCCAAGACTGGGCTCCCTCATTGGGTTGTGAAACAATCTAGCAGGCATATAGGTGGGCAGGGATGTGGGCATAATCCGTGCAGGGCCTTGTGGCCCGTGCACTGGTGACGAGATGTCCCTCTATCTGAGATCTGTGTGACGGACTCTGTGTCGATGCCGTCCGCATTTAGCAGGTTATGCCAGTGCGGTATCCATGTGACAGCCAGCACCCTCCTCACTGAGTGTGCTGGGCTCCGCATCAGGACACGGCTTCAACAGTCTGTTGGTCTACTGTCCGACGGGCTGACTTGAGCGGGAGTGCAGGACTGCAGACTGCAGTAACCTGGTACATTTCCCGAATGGCACCCTGGTGCTCAGAGGAGCTCAGGTTAGGGCCCCACCAGTCCTGTGTGGGGGCCAGGCCGTTAGCCCGGGAGGCTCTATGATGAGCCCCCTTATAATCGTTTAGTCAGTGAGCCTGACATGCTGTCACTCAAGACAGCAGTATCATATAGTCACGTCTGCAAGGAGAAATGTGGGAGTTGCGAGCGCTGTCAACCCATAACACGCTCGGCCGGGTGATGGAGTAGTTTTACACCTCGACCCAACCTTCTCCCCAAGGTTCTCTCAGGGGCACATCTCAATCAGGCGATTGAGCTCTGTCCTCTCTTTACATGCAGACGGATGAAGTGTGCAGGCAGAGCTGGTCACCCACTCTGCCCCGCTAGAGCATTGGAGTTGTATGTCAGGGCCACACGTAGGCCCACAACATGACGGACCAGCGCTTCGTGTGCTTTAGCAGGGGTGCTCGGGTAGACCATGGTCGAAGGCTGGACTGTCCCACCGGATCACAGGGGTGATCCAACAGTGCCAGTGTCGCCTGGAAGGCGGGGACACTCTGCCCATGGGACGACAGCCCCCTGGTTGCTGTAGAATGGTGTATCTCTGACAGAGATCTACACAGCAGTGACATGGGCGACTCTGTCTACATTCACCCTGTCCTACCGATGGAACGTGGTGGCATCCGCTCCCCCTGTGGGAGTCGCTCCTGCGTGCTACTCAGCGGTAGGGTCACCGGCACCTTGACCGGTCAGGTCGGCCGGGCATCTGACGGGCTGGCTTGAGCAGCCCTTCACCCCGGTGGTCACTGGCCTAGCATCGTGCTGGGCCAGCTGAGCCTAGGTGGCGTCTTGCGCCTAGGCCACGAGTATTACTTACTTGGTATGAATACTGGAGTTTTGGAGCATTTTGGGCAAGCGCCTGTGACTCATGGCGCTCACCACTTATAGGCTCGGATGGAATTCAGGTTAAACTGCCTCGGGCTGCCGCGGGGGCAGCTGGTCTGCTTATTTCCTCGCGGTGTGTCTTATAGAGTTCCCGTACATATTGAACAATATGTAGTGGAGAGCCAGTCTCGAACACGATAGAGAACGGAGGGTTACACTCTCTGTAACCCAGGTTCTCTGAGTGGAGAGACTGGCTCTCCACAAAAGAGCCGCTCCGAAATTCGTGTCAATCAAGAATTAATCGAAGTGGCACTGCACAGATGGGGCTTAAATAGCCCGCTGATTGGCATCTGGGCAGGGCCACCATAGAGGATGTGTCTTAAAGAGATATCCATGAACACTGCCCTGTGGGGTCAGTTCCCGTACATATTGAACAATATGTAGTGGAGAGCCAGTCTCTCCACTCAGAGAACCTGGGTTACAGAGAGTGTAACCCTCCGTTCTCCACATCAGATCCTTTCAAAATGCCAAAAATAGGCATAATATAATAATGTAAAAATAATATAATAATAATGAAATAAATGCTTAAACATGTAGCTATAGGTGTAATGTTAGAGACCACAGAGGACATGTAAATATGAAATACATGCTTAAACATGTAGCTATAGGTGTAATGTTAGAGACCTAACATTAACATTCTCGTGTCTCCTCACACGACACGAGAACCACGCCGAACATGGGCATATTGCCAAGGCACTTCTCCAGCTGGCGAATTAAAATACTGGCGAAATGTGTCCCTGGTTCTCTTGGACTCCTCCGATGCCCTGTTCCCCCGCAGGTTCCTCAGTGGTCTGAGGATGCTCTCGCCATCCTCAGAGTCGTCCTCATCTGGCTCCTCACTCTGGCCCACAGTCTTTGCAGACTGGAGGAAATTGTGGAGGATGCAGGTTGCCCTCACCACACTGTCGGCTGTTTCTGGGCCGACTTGCAGTCTTCCAGTGTAGACCCTCCAGCGTTGGGTGAGGATCCCAAAGGCGTTCTCCACAATCCGCCGGGCTCTAGAGAGATGGTAATTGAAGAGCCGTGAGTCTTCAGGAAGACGGCGCCCCGAATAAGGCCGGAGGAGGTACGGCTTCATGGGGAAGGCCTCGTCACCCACCGCCACATATGGCACAGGTCCCAGCTCTGCTAGTGATGGTAGGAGAGATGGTGGAGGGATGTCCAGCTGGTCTGCCTGGAGGTCTCTGCCCAGCTTTGAGTTGGCAAAAATTCCCCCGTCGCTGTTGCCACCATATCCCCCGATGTCGACACAGATGAACTTATAGTCTGCATCGACCATGGCCATCAACACAACAGAGAAGGTGCCCTTGTAATTATAGTACAGGGATCCGGAGTTGGGAGGGGCCTGGATAACGGCATGTTTCCCATCCAGAGCCCCGATACAATGTGGGAAGTTCCAGCGCTCCTCGAACCTCCTGGCAATGCTCAGGCACCTCTCCCTGTCTGGAACAGGCATGAGGGTGTCTTTAAGCACATCCCAGATTGCATCACAGGTTTCGCGCACAATCTGTGCCACAGTAGCTACCCCTAGGTGAAAACTGGTGGCAATCGTGGTGAAGGTGTCACCGGTGGCTAGGAATCTGCAAAGACATGAGAAGGAGTATTAGCTTTTCTTACTTATCTATCCTTATGGTCACACACACAAATTAGCTTGCTTATAATATGTATTTATTTTCTATACAGGTAATGTTTATATCACAAGATGTAGGCTACAAATCAAAATCAGATGGAAATATATAATTTGTTATTATTATATTATTTAGAATGGTTTATGAATTATTATGCTTAATCGTATCCCTAAAAGTAGGCTAAATATAACATAAAATATAACACCCCTACAAATTATTAATCTCAAAGTTAAAATATAAGTAGTAGGCTACATGGCATAGCTGATAGCTGTCTTTCTTTGGAGCGCACAGAGAGGCCAATTGAATAGAACAGATGTATGTAGGCCTGTTTATCATTTTATTAAACACGCAATAGGCCATCCCATTCAATTCCTGAATGCACACATAGGAGGCGGTCGACGCAGCCTGCATATGGACATAATGAATAAACGGGACTTTGTCTCATTCCTCATATAGAATATACTATAGCCTATATATATTATATTAATACGGTTTCTTACCTCAGACATGTGGCTAGCCTCTGTTCGGGATCAATAGGCTCCCTGAAGTTGGTCGTCTCCCTCTGGAGACGTGGAGTCAGCTGACGAAGAAGCTCTTCGAATTGTCCGAGGGACATTCGGAAATAAGTATGGAATTTCCTAGGGTACTTCTTGAGCTCCTGAATTGTTGTATGGAACTCACCCATGTCCTTTCGCAATAGTAAAATAGGGTGTACCCAAAAACTTCTCTTCTTTCTTTTTTTGTTTAACATCATCAAAACTAGCTCTTCATCACTCGAGGTAGACTGACTAGACTCCATTGTTCCCAGTGGCTGTGGCGCGAAACAATTCCCGCCGCGCCAGTGACGAAACAATTAACTCCCGCCACGCCAGTGATGCCACGAAACAATGTATTTATTAATTCCCGTTTCTATATAAATAGTGGGGAGGTGCTGCGTGTTGACCGCGGGAGACAAAACTTGTAAAGGGCAGCTTGTATTCACGATACAAAACACATTTATGATTTATTAAAGACCAACGTTGCATTCAGGCACTTGCAGAGGAGACACGGGGGTCCCGGGACACTAGTTCCCCCGTGGTTCCGCAGAGCGGCTCACGGCCCGGTCGCGAACCGTCCGTTGGGCCGCCGGCCACGGGGAAGAGAAATGAATAAAAAAGCCTCAAATGGGGCAGGCACTTGGACCATGCGGCCGCCCATGAGCGATGTGGCTTTGTCACATTAGCCCTGGACCAGGGGGGCAGTCAGCCAGATATTTCGTGAAGCCAGTTATGAAATCGGGACTTCCTGAAAGTTCATATAATGGCTGTTGGGGCGCTGGACTGGGCTCAAAAAACACCATAGCTCCATAGAGACCCATGTATTTTGGCCCAACTTCACCTAGACTGTATTACCTTAATAAACATGGTCATGAATACTTTCTTCTTCCAGTCACTAGTTTAAAGTCTCATTTCTTATGTCATAATATTCATTTTGGAAAATTATGGTCCCATTTATTAAAGATATGACCATAAAGTCGAGTATGTTCTGAGGGGCGTGGCTATACCTTGGGATGATTTTGAGTGACGTGTGTGCTTCACAGGAGGTAGGCGTGTCTCGACTCGGAGAGGAGAGACAGTCATTCGTAAACAGATGTCAGGGCAGGTGTATGGACAGTAGATATTTGTCTCCGAATCTAAAGTTTGGTTTTAGAATTTGATATCAGACATTGACTTATTTTTTGATCGAACTTTACCCCGCCGAAACCAGCGCTTTTGCACCATTTAATTCAATTCGACGAGGAGCAAGCCAACATCATCATGCCCACGTGTTCTGCTGTTGCACAAACCGCTCTGGCAGGGGCATCCAACTATTCCGGTAAGATTTATGATATTTTTTATAACATTCCATGTAATATCGCTCACAATATGCAATACGTAATTTACTCGCTCTCCGTTTCCACAACGTGTTCATAGCGTGGCATTGAGTTTGTCGCACTCACACCGTTTGTGGATAGGATACAACATATATTCGATTCTATTATGCTTTGCACGGTGAATATTCTGCTCTCTTGTATTTGTTTGATTGAATACTTTATTTACAGTTGTTGTATTGTGTATATAAATGTTGCATGTCCTGTTGTGTCTTTTGCACATTTGCACCTACTTGATATGCGTGTTTGTGTGTGATTAGGGGTAGATTCAAGCAGGTTAATTTAAACTGTCTGCTATATCCTATGCCAACCCTAAATCCCTAAATGTATTTTCCATTGCTTACTACTTTAAATATTTTTTAAATAGTTCAAATAGCTGATCTACAAGCTCACGTGTAGATGTAGATTGGCTAGTTTCATAACCATCTTATGTTGCAAATTTCAAATAAGTTTAGGGATAAGGCGTGGTGCAAGATAGAGCCCTGTGTCTCCCAGACAATCAATATGCCAATATACCTGCCACTAAAAACATTTTCTCTCTAGTTTCTCTCTCTTTTCTTCCTCTACATTTCTCTCTAGTAATTCACAGGACAGTAGTAAGGAGTTACGATGACATCAACCAGAGACTGAGGCGACATTCCACCATCGCTGTTGCAGGGTTAGTCAACTACTATTTGCTCATTCCATTCCTGTGTGAAATCTTCCCAAGATGATATTGTTAAATGATGCATAGTGCTGTTCTCTGTATTATTTCTAATTGGGTGTTTGTGCTTGTTGCAGTTGAGAATCAACGTGAGATCCTTCCATCAGCGCAGAAGAGGCTTAAGATAAGTCATGCACACATATAATAATAATATCCTATGCTATAAATGTTAATTTAAAATATATATTTTTAAATTATGAATAATACACAATGTGTATTTGTCTTCTATTTCTATCCATTTCTTCTATTCTTTTCTCTCTTTCTCTCTCTCTCTCTTTCTCTGTCTTTATTAAGGGAGACTCAAGAGGTGGCCGGACTGGAGACTGGACCACAATCTGTCGGTGCCATACTTGGAGACACATGCGGAGACTAGACCGGACACTGGACCTCAATCATCTCTTGAAGGAAAACTGGAGGACAATCCACTTCATATAATAACGAGAAACGCTGTGTCTGAAATCAGTCAGTTATTGCTATATAATATGTACAATACTGTCACGCAGAACTCAACACCCACATTTCCAGCTACATATAGTGCACAGTTAGTTTAATGCACACCACTATTTGAGTTAATTGTAATTGGAACACACTGACTTTAGGCTAAAACAAATGCTACATGAAGGTGGCTGTAAGTAACATTATTTTGTAAGTTACTTTAGGCCTATTTATTTTCAGAATGTACACATAGACATAAGGTCAGATCATACACTGACCTTGTAGCTCCCATTAGCACTATTACATTATCAAGGTTTGCAACGTTTTGACCCAGTGTGGGTATTTGTCAGGTACCTGTCACCTGTCCTATCATACCTGACAGAGCCTCACACTGGATTAAAAGCTTGATATTTATTAAAGCGCTTCTAAGATCTACAAGATCAGTGTGCGAACTGCCTTCCTCCGATGTACATTGGCCACCTGTACAATGTTTGAGATATGTGTGTGTGTGTGTGTGTGTGTGTGTGTGTGTGTGTGTGTGTGTGTGCTTCCCATTTGGACTCCATTTATAGTTCAAATCATATCACTTGCACAATGTACATCGTTGCTCATGTACATTGTACATCTAAAAGCTCATAGCGCGGCACTCAGTGCCTCGCTATGAGCTTTTAGATCTGCTATTTTTGAAAAATCTTTGAATATATATTCTTTCAGATATTTTAACTCAAATCTTTGCATCTGGAGTGTCCCTGGAACAACGTATTTGTCTGCAATGTAGAACTACCGTACTCTGTCTGTTTACTTTACTTGAGACTACAAAAGTAGTGCAGAATGTCCCACTTCAAGTTGTCAAATGTTTTGAAAATGGCTGATCTACAAGCTCACAATGCGAGCTTTTACTATTTTATGGCTGAAATGTATATAGGGCTGAAGTGGTTAATGTATGTTTTCTAAAATAATCACTTAACAAGTTACTTTCAAACACTTAAATAAATGCATTTCGGTTTCAAACTAAGCATAGACTTGAGTATCTTATTGCTAGTGTTGTTTTAAAAAACGCCAGGTTATTATTCATGAGTCCTTGTGTGTGTGTGACACTTGGGGGTAATGTATTCATGTTAAGAGTTTGTTTTACTTGTGTCTAACTAAGTGCAGGTACAAATGTACATTTGTTATGGTTAAAACCACTGAAGAAGTGATGCTTTTGGTAAAATCAGAATATTTATTTACAGGAAAAAATACACTGTAGGCCTACCTACAATGAAATACAAAAAAAAAAAAAGATTCACAGGAAGCAGGCATTGATCACACGCCCCCCACCACCTCGTACAATTCAGTCTCTCAGTATCTCTGCCAGAGACCATGGGGTGGTGAGACTGGGGTGGCATACTGGGAATGAGGGAGGGCAGAATCCTGGGAGTGAGGGACAAGGAAGAGCAGCTTGGAAGAGTGAACAGTGTTATGGACACAAGTGCTGACAAAAAAATAGATATGTATTAACAAAAACAACACATCACATACGGCCTGACACTGTGAACTATGTTCAGTGCTTCAAATAATACACCATTAAAACTCACCTTCATCAGCAGAAAATTATCAGACAATTTACTGTTGATTAATTTGGGCTTTAATGGACTCTGCAAAACTGTTTAAAAATATGTAATTTCCCCTATTGGTCAAATGAACTCGATCATGCAGAAATAGCCCAGGAGTGTCAAACTTTATGTGAGGGTGATCAACAAAGCTGCCACTTAAACAATGAACATATATGTAGCCATAACACTGTTCACAAATCGACGACCCTTGTCGATCTTCCCCGGATTGGCACCAGTCTTCCACCTGCATCTCTGAGTGATGGCAGAGAACATTATCTTCATCTGTGGAAGATGCAGATGGAGCTGGTGCAGGTCCTCCTTCATCACTGCGACAAGTTTGGCACTTGAGATGTCACCACCAAGGTCATTACCGCCGCAGTGAATCAGGAGAACATCCGGTACTGCTCTTCCTTGTAGGGCCTGGTAAAAGAAGGGGAGGAGGCTTTTCCACCGTAGACCACCCCAGCCAAACCAATGGATGTAGCTGGTGGCATCCACACCAAGATTGTTCCCCATGGTCTCCAGAGCTCGATCCTCCCCACGCCGGACATAGCTGTCTCCAATGATCCAGATGGACAGCATGGCTGTTGAGATTGAGAACCATAAACAATAGTTGGTTACTACACATTTTAAAATGAAAGTCAAGGAAATGTATTTATCTATTTGTACTTAAAATAAAATGAAACCCAGACTGGACAACAATAACATTAACAATAACAAAAATAATGAATGAATCAAAACCAATGCAAAACTACATTCTAGAAACATAGTTTAAACCTTAGCAGTAAAATAATTGTAGTAGCATGCTTTTACTAGAAGATCATGTAGGTAGGCCTACTGTTAGCAGACCTTCATGATTCATGTACTAAATTATAGCTTGAATGTAACCTAATATTAATGATATGCCATTCATGAAAGAGATAAGTCCTATATAATTGTATAAACTAATATCCAACTATAATCAAGACTGCACAGAGATTATTTACAGAAAGTTACTCAAAACCTTGACAGAGAGAAAGCTGTGCAAAATTAGTGATGATGACTATAGCTGCATGTCTAATACAATCAGAGTATATCATGCTGCTTTTATTATTACGGCTAGTCTTTTTAATCATGGTTGAGAGTAGCCCTAGAACGGCTCTTGTTGTTACATACAGTACAGTATGTAACAGTTACAGTATCAACAAGAGCCGTTCTAGGGCTAGGTTGAGACTATCTGGCGTGACGATAAAAGAGAAGCAGCTAAGAGGCAAATAAAATGCATTACGTGAAAACAGTGAAGAGATTCAAAGTTAAAGTTAACGTTACACTACTAGGATTTGAAGAAGAAAGCAAAAGCAAGCACTGCTGGGGGGAACAAAATAAAACAATCCAACGTGAGTGCTGGTATTCATTTTTACACACTACTAGGATTAACACGTAGGCCAAGTCTAAATATACAATTTACCTTGTATGAAGAGACAGCAAAAATATCGTCTTGACGGAGCTGAAGTTATTCAGACGTAGCTGAAGTTATTTCTTTGTAGTGTGTTTGTTTGTTTACGCTGCAGAGTGCAGACTAGCTTGTGGGCTTGGGGGCGTGATTTTGGTACTGAGTGACTGCCCCCGTGGTTCCACCCCCGATCCACCCCCCGCTCGAGTCAAAATAAAAACCAACGAAGAAGAAGGGGGGAAGTCCCGCCTCGTTGTCTGGGCCAGCCAATGGCCAGCTGGGCCAAAACGGATCTAGAAAGATGGCGGCCTCCATGGCAAAGAATTTTAGGCTTCATTTTACATGCATGTTAGACCCGGGGAACGCTTTGTCCATATATTTTACAGTCTATGCCCTGGACCCATATGTGGCTAATGTGTCTCTCGCTGTAAGCCCGTCCAGGGCTAGTCATTTATATTGAACGAACGTACGCTTAGCTTGATGCAAACGCGACCCCCCCCCCCTCTCTCTTTAACGTGCGAGAGAGAGAGAGAGAGAGAGAGACGCGTAGGGAATCATAGCTTCAAATTTACATTGGTTGTTCAAGTTAAATTGATGTGTTGATGTTATTATGGTATTTACCATGAGCAATATGCCAAAAGTTAAAATGACCAGTGAACAGGCTCATCAAAAAGCTAAGATTTGCACTAGGCTATTTTAACCTATTTCTGCTGTGCAGACCCGTTTTTGACCAGAAAATAAATACTTTATAACCGGGATATATGCCCACATGCACGGGCGCGGCCGGTACCAATTGTACCATGTGGGGTGGGGGCCGGTACCAATTGGACCCCCCCCTCTCTCTCTCTCTCTCTCTCTCTTTAACGTGCGATAGAGAGAGACGCGTCTCTCTCTCTCTCTCTCTCTCTCTCTCTCTCTCTCTCTCTCTCTCTCTCTCTCTCTCGCTCTCTCTCAGCAGGGAATCATAGCTTCAAATTGACATTGGTTGTTCAAGTCAAATTGACGTGTTGATGTTATTATGGTATTTACCATAGGCAATATTGTAACGTGCCGCTCACTCACACAACAAGTAGACAGTCTTCAGGCGTGCTGCATTTTCAAGTAGAATGTATTTATTTGTAATCATGGCTTGCGCGCCAACCGGGAGCTCCACCGCTGCCCACAATAACAGAGTAAATCTGACAGCTTACACTTCCTGTGTCCGCTTGTATAACCAGTCGTGTCGCCTCCTAATGTGTCCGGCCGGGCACACACATTACACTACTCCCTTCTAAGACTGAACACACAGTCTGCAATAACATCACTTGGCATCAGACAGAAATACAACAAAACACATTTCCATGACACTAAAATACACATTTTTCCATGACACAAAAATACACATTTTTCACATTTTCTTTACACAAAAATACACATTTTCATTACACAAAAATACACATTTTTATGAAACACAGTATTCTTCACCTCAGTACAAAATCTTCTTGCCAAACTGGCCGTCTGACATTTCTCTGTGGCCTAGCCACCTGACTCCTGGTCATGTCACACGTACTTTCCTTTACCATTACATTGGGAGACTCATCAGGGCCCTGTGTTACTATTGTCCCTCTCCCCACACCCTGTTGGACCACGTTTTCATCCCCTAAATCCCCAGGGTACACATCCTCTTCTTGGGTTGCTGCTAACTCTATTTCCCTTGCTACAGGCCTCCCCCAAAGTGGCAGCCTGGTGTGCACCCCTCGGGCACATTGCCTCCTGCCTCTCCCTGGTGCATCCTGACCTATCTGTGAATCATTAGTTAACACAAAATCAGGATTCTCATCATCATCTCTTGTCATTGGGTTATCCCTTGATCTTATGTTCTGTGTATTTCCCATGTATGGCTTCAGTCTGTTATAATGTACCACAGCTTTGTAAGGACCATCACACTGTACCACCTCATACAGTACATCCGACAGTTTTCTCATTATCCTGAAGGGTCCCTTGAACTTCTTTCTGAGCTTCGGTGATAGGCCCTTCTTCTTTTGATAATCACGAAGCCACACAAACTCATTCTCCTCATATCTTTGAGGGGTTACCTTCAAATCAAAGTACTCTTTTTGTTTATTTGTGGCCCTTTGGTGATTTTTCTTTACAGCCTCCCTCACTGTGCTTAAGTAACCCTGTATCTTTTGCACATATTCACTCACATATTGGGCCTCCTGCTTTTGTGTTCCCATAACTACATCAACAGGTAGAGTAATCTCGTTACCAAACAGCACCTTATATGGCGTGAACCCTGTGGAAGACTGAACACTGCTTCTATATGCCATCATGACATATGGGAGCATCTCATCCCAGTTGCCCTGATTATCTTCCACAAAAACTTTAAGCATGCTGATTAAGGTTTTATTTAGCCTTTCCACTAACCCGTCTGATTGAGGATTATATGGAGTGGTCCTTGTTTTATTCATTTGTAGCATTTTGCACATTTCCTGAAAGACTTTTGATTCAAAGTTGGCACCCTGGTCGCTGTGCAGAGTGCGTGCGACCCCTAATCTCAACACCCATTCCTCCACCAGTTTCTTGGCCACTGTCACAGCCTCTTGGTTAGGTATGGCATAAGATTCTGCCCATCTAGAAAAGTAGTCTGCTACAACCATGATGTACTTGTTACCTCGCACTGAGCAAGGGAAGGGACCCATTAAATCTATGGCTATCCTTTCAAAAGGACGGCCTGTTACAGAGCTCGTCATTGGTGCTCTGGGGGACGGACCTTTACATTTGTAAGCACCACAGGCCTCACATGTCTTACACCACTGTTTTATGGCCCTCTGCCAGCCTGGCCAGTAAAATCTAGCTCTGATTTTGCCTGTGAGCTTTTCTATTCCTAGATGACCAGCAGTTTTGTCATTGTGCATAAAGGTTAGTATCTCATTGACTAGTTCCTCTGGAACCACCCCCCTCCACATAGTTTCATCCGTCCCATAATCTTGACTCTTTAAGCACAATACACCATTTCTCATGTGTAATGCACCCCAGACCTGCCTAAATGGCTTGAAAGTAGGTCCTGCAAGTAATTCAGCAGGAGGTTCAGTGTTATTCCCCTGTTTCCACTCCTTCAACTGATAAATCACAGGATCCCTATTCTGCGCTTCTATGAGGAAGTCCATGTTTGTTTGACAACCAGCACTTGCTACAGGTGCCATAGTGACCTCATGTGGCCCATCTAAGTCCACTGACGGTGTGACTGCCATATCATCTTGCCCTGTGCTATCTGACTGAGTATAGCGCCTGGACACCCCATCTGCATTACTGTGCAGTTTCCCGGGACGGTGAACTATATCATAGTGATATTGGTCGAGCTGCTCCAACCACCTGGCTAATTGGCCCTCTGGTTGTTTGAAGTTACTGAGCCAACGCAGTGAGCTGTGATCTGTCCTCATTAAAAACTTCCTTCCTAACAGGTAATGTCTGAAATGTTTCAAGAACACAACCATTGCCAGCAGCTCTTTCTTAGTTGTAGAATACCTCTTTTCTTGTTTCGACAGGGCACGGCTGGCATACGCTACAACTCTCTCTCCACTGTCATACTTTTGTGATAGGACAGCGCCAATACCTGTGTCACAAGCATCGGTATCCAAAATAAACCCCAATTTCGGGTCAGGGAAGGCCAATATAGGAGCTGCGGTTAATCTTGATTTCAGCTCCTCAAAAGCAGACTCACATTCCAGAGTCCACTGAAACACCTTCCCCTTGTCTGTCAACCGATATAGTGGCTCAGCTATTCGCGCAAAGTCGACTATGTAACGGCGATAGTATGATGCAAGCCCTAGAAAGCTTCTAGTCTCCGTCACTGACTTAAGTGTAGGCCAAGACCTTATACTCTCCGTCTTGGAGGGGTCAGTAGCCACCCCCTCTGCCGAAATAATATGCCCCAAATAGTTGACCTGGGATCTGAACAGGTGGCATTTCGATGGCTTCACTTTAAGGCCTGCCTGCTGCAACCTGCTCAGAACCCCCTCTAACCGTGACATATGTTCCTGAAATGACCGGCCCACCACTATAATGTCATCTAAGTACACCAGGCATGTTGTCCATTGCATGTCAGCCAAAACCAGGTCCATGAGGCGCTGAAAAGTACTCGGTGCATTGCACAATCCAAAACCCATGACGTTGAACTCAAAAAGCCCCCTCTTGGTCAAAAATGCTGTTTTACAGCGCTCCTCAGGATGCATGTCCACTTGCCAGTACCCGCTGGCCAGGTCCAAAGTGGAAAACCACTTGGCACCAGCCAGAGAGTCTAGCGTCTCATCGATTCTAGGAAGAGGATATGCATCCTTCACTGTGTTCTCATTAAGTTTTCTGTAATCGACACAGAACCGCATTGTATTGTCTTTTTTTCTCACTAACACCACAGGTGCCCCCCATGGACTGGTATAGATGGCTGAATGATGCTCCTATCTAACATGCTCTGCAAATGGCTGTCAAACTCTGCTTGCAGATGGACAGGAACCCGCCTCAGAGCTTGCTTAATTGGCCTGGTGTTCCCTGTATCTATCCTGTGCTGGACCAGCTTTGTGCGGCCCAAATCAAAATCCCCAGTACTAAACACACCAGCATGTGCCCTTAGCATTTCTATCACCATCCTGAGCTGGGTTCTGTCCAACTGCTCACCACCAACATCGAGGACTTTTAGTAATGACTCTATTTCCCACTTGGGTTGCTGAGTGGGTGTTCGGGATTGCTTATCATTGCTTAAACAAGTAATAATTGCCGTTTCACAGCCCTCTGCAAAAATGGAATACCCACCCAGTTTTGTACCCTCTCTGAGACATTGGGGGTCAGGTGATAAATTAATCACACGCACAGGTAGTTTCCCTTTATCAGACCTGCCCAGGCTACGGGCTACCATGACACTGTTTTTCTCTGTGACCTCATTACATGGTTCCATGATACCCTCTGTGCATTCAATGTTAAGAGTACCCTCCACTTTACCCGGAATGAACATTTCAGACCTGGCAGGAATTACAACATCACTCATTACAACCACCCTGCAAACACTTCCCGTCCCTCCCCGTGAGATCAAAGGTACATGCTTACCCAGGATGGTGCAAACACGTTTCTGCATGTCAATCACTGCTCCGTATTTGACTAGGAAATCAGTTCCTACCAGCGCACGTTGGTCAGCGTCGCTGGCAACCACAAAGTCAGCAGCAAGGTTCAGTCCATCAATGTTCATGACAGTAGACCACCTCCCCATCACAGTGAGAGGCTGTCCGTTGGCCGCTGTGATAGGTTTGTAATAAGGTCTCAGCAAGTCCATCCTGCCTCCTGTCGCCTCTCTCCATATCCTTTCCTGCACCATCGACACCTGGGCCCCAGAATCCACCATCACCTCGTATTCCACATCTGCGATGCCGGCCTGTATGTAGAATCCCTCTCCTACCACACCCGAGGCTACTGTGGCATGATGATCCTGTGTGGCCACCTGGGCATCCTTGGCCACATATGGGCAGTCTCTTTTCATGTGCATGGTGCATCCACAGTGCCAACATGCTCTACTGGGCGCAGATGAAGACTGCGTCCGGTCACTCCCCGGGAAACGAGATCTTCCTCTCCCCTGTGTCTGCTCACCGGCAGGTCGCCGTCCGCCTCCTCCAGTGGGTCCTGTCGGTCCTCCCATCACTTGTCGTCCATCCCTGTCAGTTAGGTTTCTCACCTCGGTCCGTAACTGTGCAACGCTCTCACACAGTGACTCCAACAGTTCTTTAGGGACAGTCATTTTGTCATCTTCAGCAGCACCACACACATTAATCTTGTGGTGGGGGACCTGCTGGCCCTCAAGCTGCCTTATCTGCTCCAATTCACCTGCCACGGCCATAGCCTCTTCCATTGATTTGGGTTTGCTGCTGCGCAGGTGTACACGGATGTCAGTATTCCCAATATTAGCAATAAAATGATCACGGGCAAGGGAATCACGAGTAGCCCTACTGTAATCTGGATACGCCTTATCAGCCAGTCGACACACATCATAGCCGAAATCCCTCAGCTCCTCACCTGCTTTGCGTCTGCGGTCCATAAAAGCTGCACGGTTCCAGTCAGCATGCACAGGTGGTTCAAAGTGCCTCCGCAGAGCCTCAGTCAGATCTGCAAAGTTCCCTTTCAGATGCTGTGGTAAATTGCTGCAGAAGATCCTGGCCGATCCCCTCAGTGACAGAATTAGAAAGTTCAGACACTCGGCGGATCTCCAACCATTAACCTCAGCAGCTAACTCAAACTGCTCCATCCAGGCAGTCCACTCGCCCACTTTTCCATCAAAAGGTTCTGGCATAATAACCGGGCGTCGATCCCGCGCCGGTGCCGTTGAAGAGGCTGTGCTCTCCGGTGCCTCATTATCCCCCGTACCCGTTGGCATTGTACGTACCGGTACGTTGTTATCAAGTTGCCTTGAAGACGTGAGTGGCTCGCTAGCCGTTTAGCTTCTTAGCTTCTAGCTAGAGCCTGTGTAGTGCGTAGATTAGAACGTCCCGTCGCTGCCACCAATTTGTAACGTGCCGCTCACTCACACAACAAGTAGACAGTCTTCAGGCGTGCTGCATTTTCAAGTAGAATGTATTTATTTGTAATCATGGCTTGCGCGCCAACCGGGAGCTCCACCGCTGCCCACAATAACAGAGTAAATCTGACAGCTTACACTTCCTGTGTCCGCTTGTATAACCAGTCGTGTCGCCTCCTAATGTGTCCGGCCGGGCACACACATTACAATATAAAAAAGTTAAAATGACCAGTGAACAGGCTCATCAAAAAGGTAAGATTTGCACTAGGCTATTTCTGCTGTGCAGACCCGTTTTTGACCCGAAAATAAAGACTTTATAACCGGAATATATGCCCACATGCACGGGCGCGGCCGGTACCAATTGTATACCTATGTGGGC